>NW_004443972.1:15508565-15540077 GCF_000243295.1 Trichechus manatus latirostris
TATCTGGAGTCCTGGTGGCGCAGTGGTTAAGAACTTGGCTGCTAACCAAAAGGTTGGCAGTTTGAATCCACCAGCCGCTCCCTGGAAACCCTATGAGGCAGTTTTACTCTGTCCTATGGGGTTGCTATGGGTTGGGATTGACTTGACGGCAACAGGTTTTTTAAAAAAATATCTGTATCTATATCCATGTATCTACATCTATAATACTCTCTTATGACTTGTCTTTTTTATGCTTTAAAAAATTAAAATCGATGCATAACAAATATATGTAAAAGTGCCAAAATGATTAAATGCTCAACTCAGTGAATTCTCTCTCTCTCTCACACACACACTCAAACTCATGTATGAAACATCAAAAGTAATAACACGTATTGGCATCATGTACCTCCTGATATTATGCAATGAGAAGAGCCTATCAGTTCTGTTGTATTTTTCTCCAAAGTTCATAACCTTAGTCTAATAATGAAAACATCAGAAAAACACAAATTCAGGGATATTGTATAGAACTCTTGATCACCATTCCTCAAAAAAAGTGCCAAGTCATAGAAGGCAGGAAACAATCGAGGAATTATCCAGATAGAAGGAGACTAAGCAGATATGAGAATAAATACAATGTAGTATCCTGGAATGGATCTTGGAATGAAAACAGGACGTCAGTGGAAAAACTGGAGAAGTCCAAATAAAGTCTGTAATTTAGTTAACAGTAGTGTACCATTGGTATTGGTACAATTGTACCAACTTCTTAGTCTTGGTAAATGTACCCTGATTACATAAGACGTTAACAGTAGAGTAAGCTGGGTGAAGGGCATACAGGAAGTCTATGTACTACCTTTAAAACTACTCTGTAAATCTAAAATTATTTTAACATAAAAAGTTAAAAACATAAGTTAAAGAGAGAAACTATAAAAAAGATAAATATTTTATATGGGATCAACACGAGTTGGAATCGACTTGACAGCAACTGCTTTTTTAAAACAGTATAAAAAACCCACTTAACCGTCAATCAAGTTAAAAAAAAAACATTATCAATTCCCTAGAAATCACCCCGTAGGCACCCTCCTAATCATTAATCCTTCTTCTTCTTTAAAGGTAACCATTATCCTGATTTCTAATACTATATGATTAGTTTTGCTTGGTTTTGAACCTTATACTAATGGAATCATACAGTGCATATTTCTTTGTGTTTCATTTGATTTTTTTATTTATATTTTATTTTACTTTGTTGTTGTTAAGAATATACACAGCAAAACATATACCTATTCAAACAGTTTCTACAATTCAGTAACATTGATTACATTCTTCAAGTTGTGCAACCATTCTCATCCTCCTTTTCTGAGTTGTTCATCTCCCGTTAACATACATTCACTGCCCCCTAAGTTTGCTTTCTAATCTTTCGAGTTGCTGTTGTCAGTTTGATTCCATATAGATAGATCTTGAAAGAGCATAATGCTCAAGGCAGACATTCTTTACTATTTAAGCTCAACTATGGTTTGGTTTTAAGACTTCAGGTGATATTTTTGGTTTAAGGTTTAAAGATGACTGTATTTTTATGCAAATAACATGCAGTATGCTAATTTTTTTACAGCAGCATGTAAAAAAATTGGAATGGGGGCACTTACAAAAATACCTCGAGGTGGGAGGGCATGGTTGGCATATAAAAGTAGAAGGCGTGTGCTATTTGCATAAAAATATGGTATCTCAGGGCAGTAGTTTCAGGGATCATCCAACCTCCATGGTTCCAGAAAGTCTGGAGTCTGTGGGAATTTGAAATTCTGTTCTGCATTTCCCCCCTCTTAATCAGGATTCTTCTATAGAAACTTAGATCAAAATGTCCAGTAATGGTAGCCAGGCACCATCCAATTCCTCTGGTCTCATGGCAAAGGAGGCAGTTGTTCATAGAGGTAATTAGTCACACATTCCATCTCCTTCTCCTGTTCCTGACTTGATTTCTTACTCTGTTGCTCCAGATGAATAGAGAGCAATTGTCTTGCCTTGGATGGCCACGTGCACGCTTTTAAGACTCCAGGCACTACACAACAAACTAGGAGGTGGAATAGAAGCATTTAACAAGTTATTAGGCCAATTAACTTGGATATTTCATGAAATCATGACCCTAAATCTCCAAACCAAGGAATCAAATCTCTTAAAGTTTTTGGTCATACATAAGCAGCCTCAGCAGCTACTTTTTTTTTTTTTTTTGGTCGTTGTTAAGTACATCTACCACATGACTTCTGCCAATTCAACTTTTTTAGGTGTACAACTTATTGACAGCAATTGCAGTAATCGGCTTTGCAACCCTACCCTTAATCAATGAGATTTTTCCATGATTGTTAACCTCCCTTTTTCCCCCTCCCGTCTGCGGTAACCACTAATAAAATTTGGTTTTTATACATTTGCCTTTTCTTGTCTTTTTATATAAGTGAGGTTATAAAATATTTGTCCTTTTGTGAAAGACTTATTTCACTCAGCATATTCTTCAAGCTCCATCCAGATTGTAGCATGTATCAAGACTTCATTTCTCCTACTGGCTGAGTAGTATTCCATTGGATGTATGTACCACATTTTGTTTATCCATTCATCTGTTGATGGGAATTTATGTTGTTTGCACATTTTGACTATTGTTAATAGTGCTGCAATGAACATTGGTGTACAAGTCTCTCCTTTCAAGTCTTTTGGGTCATTTTATTTAAAAAAATGTTTTTTATTGTGGTAAAATGTAGATAACATAAAATTTACCATTTTAACCATTTGTAAGTTTATAATTCAATGGCATTGAGTAAATTCACAATGTTGTATCTGTTCTATTTTGCTTATAATTATATTTGTGAGATTCACTTATGTTGTAGTAGCTATAGTTCATTTATTTTCATTGTGTGTTTTTCAATTATATCAATATACCTCAGTTTATCCATTTCACTATTGATGGACATCTGGGCAGTTTCCTGTTTGGGACTATTATGAGTAATGCTGTTAGGAAAATTCTTATTATGAATAATACTGCTAGAAAAGTTTTTGGTGTATGTGTGCATGCATTTTTTATTGGGTATAAATATCTAGGAGTAGAATTTCTGGGCTGTAACTTGTATATATGTAGATCTTCATAAACAATGTGTAGCTTGTCTTCTAATCTTTTTATGATCTTTTGATGACAGAAATTCTGAGTTTTAGTGTAGTTAAATTTATTCATTTATTTTTGGTTAGTGCTCTTAAAGTCCTAGTTACAAAATACAAAATACTCTACGATCTTGTAAAAGCTTTGTAGTTTTGTCTTTCACACATAAGCATCTAACCTACCTGGAGTGGGCTGCAGGGCTCTAATTTCATTTTTTACATTCTTAGCTTATCAAATTTGAATATTAATCAATACATATATTTCTTCAAGTTATCTGCTTTGTGAAATTTTTTATAACCTCAATAAGCAGAATTAGACTGCCTTTGTACTTCCATAAGTCACCTTAAAGTTCACTGGATTTTTATGCCCCAAACCTTCTATGTATAATACTGAGTAGTAAATAATTATCAAATTAGTTAAGTTTCTTGGTATATCACCTACCTGTAAAGCCAAACCTGTTGCCGTCAAGTTGATTCTGACTCATAGCGACCCTATAGTGACCCTATAAGACAGAGTGGAACTGCCCCATAGGGAGCAGCTGGTGGATTCAAACTGCCAACCTTTCGGTTAGTAGTCAAGTTCTTAACCACTGGACCACAAGGGCTCCTATATCAGCTACAGTTTCAGGTAAATTAAGGAGAAAAGAAATTTTCAAGAGGGAAGGGTGATAAACTTGAAATCAGCCAACCAGTTTGAGAAATGTAGAAACTGAATGAAAAGTGTGACAGAACCAAAGGGTACATGCTGCCACTGGACAAGAAAATCTCATCTGCATAGAGATGATTACAGAATATTCTATAACCCCTAGGAAACTTTCTCCAACCTTCTAGGAAGCAGATTGTGATCAACACTGGCAAAAAAAGAAGAAAAAAAAAAAAGATTAACTTTAGGATATGTCCACAGCCACATTCAATAATGAAGAAGTCGCTTCGATCATCGGAGAGGTTGTAAAAGCAAATTCCTGGAAATGCCTCAGTGGGCAGACATCTTCCTGGAATTGTGTGACTGTAAAGGAACAGCCTCCATGCCTTTCTCCATTCCTTTCTGCTCTTTGGTTCTATGATTCAAAATGATGTCCCCCAAATTCAATTCCAGAAGAAGGGCCTTTCTTTTACCCTCTTAATGAAAAGTAAAAGAAGGGCAATGAAAAAACAAACAAATCAAAGATGATCTCTTCACAATCCCAGTGTTTTACTATTACAGTAAAGCCCTGAATTTTTGAATTGCTTTTTATCAAGTTGGAGTTTTCAAAGAATAATAAGATATTTTTATTTGAAGACCATTAATTCTCTACTTTGATCAATTTTTCCCCCTCCCTCCTCCCCTACTGTTTATTTGTCTTGCAAACTTGGATCTTCTATTATACTTTGGCTCAAATGCTGCCCTTCTGAGAAGACTTCCCAACTTGAGTTAGCCTCTTTCTCCTTGCTCCCTTTGTTTAGATTGCCGTATATCATATTCTCATTTCTCTGTTCATGTGGCTGTCCCCTTAGGAGACTGTGTGAGCCTCTCATTGACAGGAATAGTAACTTATTTATCCTAATATACTCAGTACCTACCACAGTGCCTGACATAGTAGGAGTCCAACAGACATTTGAGGAAAGAATAATTAATTAATAAAAAAATTAGCAGCTCTTTTTAGAGCATGACTTAAATTGGATATAGATACCAGGAGGTAATACTCCAAGAAGGGATTGGAATACAAACATATAATTTTTTTCTTATTTTAATTTTTGAAGATACTCTGTGAAGAACGTATCAAGTGATATTTTCATCAGCACTCTCAACTGAAGACTTCCATTCAAGTGATATTTCAAATACAGGGCTTTTGAGCAAGAGAAGTATATGAGTGGATTAGCAAAGGAAACATCTAGGAATTTGCTGAGGGAACTTGATAATAAAAAATATTAGAACAGCTAACATTTACCAAAAGCATATAATATGCTGGACCCTGTACCAAGTATATTGCATATTATCTCATCTTATCCTGTAACAGTCCCTTGAGGTAGGTTTTATTAGCCCTCCTTTCAAGACGAGGAAATTGAGACTTAGATTTAAAAAATTGCCCAAGGCTAGATGGTTAGCAAACGGCAGAACAATGATCCTAAGTCAGACCGAGAGCCACTGCAAGGCTTCTTTCTTAACTGTGAGTAATACTTACGTGCCGGGCAACCCTGAGGGTTCAAAATCTTCCTCCTGAGCCCTACAGCACCTCATCATCTTCACCTCCAAAGAGCAGTCAGGACTAGAGAAGAGCCACACAAAATAAAACAGTGGTGCTAAGTTAATGTTTGAGGAACCCATGACGAGGAAATAGATAGTCACATGGCAACTTGGGCACACACACAAACGTTTTTCTAGAATACACTCCTAGGGGAAAATTGTTAGATATTAAGGTTTGTGCATGATCAACTGGTCTAGATGTTGCTGGTTGCTCATTAAAAGTTTGTATTAAGCTAAATTTGACCTGCAGTGCCTGATAGTTCCCATTACTCTACATTCTTGTCAACAATTGGCTGAGAATCCCATGTTTATTGTCTTTTGAGTTTCCTTTGTGAGATGATATTCATTGTTTTGCCCACCTTTCTATTGATTTGTCTTTTTTTTTATTAGTTTGTGGGAGTTCTTTACATACTCTGGATACCAAAACTTTGTCAGTTATGTTGTTGTTGTTAAGTGCTGTCGAGTCAGTTCCAACTCATAGTGACCCTATACGACAGAGTAGAACTGCCCCACAGGGTTTCCAAGGAGTGGCTGGTGGATTTGAATTGCTGACCTTTTGGTTAGCAGCTGAGCTCTTAACCACTGTCTTAACCATTGTCAGTTATATATATTACAAATGTCTTTTCCAAATTTGAGGCCTATCTTTTTCTTCTTTATGGTATCTTTTATTGTATAGACATTTTAAGCTTTAATATAGTCAAATGTATAAATCTTTTCCTTTATGATTAATGCTTTTCACTCTTGTCTAAGAAATCCTTTTCTACTTAAAGATCATAAAATTATTCTCCTATATTTTCTTGTAAACTTTAAAAGATTTTCCTTTGTACATTTGGATCTTTAATCTATGTGGAATACATTTAGGTATATGGTAAGAAATAGGAATCTATTTTTATTTTTTCTATTTTTAATTAATTACCCCAACATTAGCCTTTCCACATTGATTCATAGTACTACCTGTCATATACAAACTTCTGTAAATTGATGAGACATTATATAACTCCAACTTTTTTTTTTACCCACCTCTGCACCATCAGTAGCACACCATTTTTGTGTATCTTAACTTCAGAATAAGTCTCAATTTCTAGTAGGGTCAGATGTTTCTCTTATTTTTCTGTTTCAAGGTTTTCTTGTCTATCTCTGCCCTTTTGTTTTTCCACATAAGCTTTAGAATTAGCTTGTCAAGTTTTATGAAAAGTGCAGTTTGGTTTTTCATTGGAACTGCATTTAATTTAAGGAATAATTTGGAAAGTGGTAACATCTTTACGTTATTGGTCTTTCCTTCTTCGTGAACACGGTATTGCTTCCTCTTTAGTCAGGACTTCGTTTGTGTCTGAGTGATAAACTGGGGGGTTTGTACCTGATTGGTCAGTTGTTTGGGCTCCATTGAAGACTTCTGAGTGGAAAGAGTGACATGATTAGAGCTGTGTTTTGATTATATTATGCTGAAAGGGGGAGCAATTTGTTTTGGAGATAGAAGGTTGAGAAACGGTTCAGGGCTCTTGCAAAGATCTGGGGGAACAGTTATGCATGTCTCAACTTTAATGGTAGAGGTGGTAGTGGAGATGAGATGAATGTGAGAGACTTGTCAGGGACCAAATAATTAGTCCTTTCTGCAGGAAAAAGGCTCAATCAGTCTTCCTACTTCTGAATGAGAAAGAAGCTAAGACTTGCAAGGATTACTTTAACCTATGGTGATGAAAAGTGGTAATTACAGGACTGAATCCTTGAAGCACCCTATTCCCTGCCTCTTCTTTTGGAAATCTCATCTTACCTGGAATCTTATCTAGAACTGAAGTCTAGTTCAAATAGACCTCTCCCATGAAGCCAACCCTGATTCCATCAGCTAGAATGGGAATGCTTGCCACGTTTTCCTTCGTCTTATAGTTATATACATATTATTGTCATCCCTATGGTAATGTTTTTTTTTTTTTTTCCCATACTCTCTGGAACATTTCTTTTTAATGGAGGGAAAAGAGTCATGTCAGGCAACAATAATTCAAGAATAAAGATTTAAACATTTGCTTATCCCATAAAGGACATTGGACTCTTTTCTCCCTTTAAGGGAAAGGATTTCGACCACTGTGCAATGTGAGGTCACCACAAATGAATTTGGGTAGACTCTTTATGGACCTTTCTCTTCTCAGTTTCTTCAAAGGCACATTGTATATTTTATGATTTCATTCATTGTTTCACTGTTAACTATTGTTCTACTCTGTCACATGGGGTTGCTAGGAGTCAGAATTTACTGGAGTACCCAACAACAAAATTGTATTTTAAAGTCTGTATATGAGTTAAAATAAATAGTTGCTGAGTTTACTTTTTTTTTAGTGTTTTCTTATTCCTAGAGTAAAATAATCTATAAATCATTTACCAAGTTACTCTGTGTAATCTACAGCACGAAAGATAAGAGATCTAACAATTCAAAAGGTAAAAACAGAACAAAACCATAACTAAAAGTGTACCTTTGCTACCTGGTAAATGGCTGTGATAGGTTTCTGTTCCACTGGTTGTCAGACTTCTCCTGCAAGTGAGTTTATGGAAAACTAAGGAGATATTATTAAGATTCTTAAATATGGACGTTGATCTCCGTGAAAAGGGTTGATTTCTGGAGCGTGTGTGTGTGTGTGTGTGTGTGTGCGTGTGTGCACTCACAAATGCACATGTTGGTGTGTGTGTGTGTTTTCTCTATTGATGCTATACTCTACAGGTTTGTTTCTTACATCTTTGTCTTTCATATTTTAAGGTACTGCTACATGGTTTCAAATGTCATGTTGCCGTTTCCATACTGGGTACAGAGAACACCTTAGTTTCTTCAGTCTGACGTACACAGCTCACACTTGTAGCCTTCATTAGTTACCATTTGCCATATTTATGCCCAGGAGGCAACAACCAAATAAACGTGAGTGAGTTCTGAGGAGAGATCCCTGGCTCTTGGCTTCTGCTTCTTACAATTAGAGAGGCTGTCAAGGTCCACGGCCAAAGCTCTGATAAAGGGTATGCACCAGTTATGATGCTCCGCTCCACAGGACCATGCATCCCTGATCACAGTGGATTGCATCAAGGATGGGCACCTGCCTCAAAGATGGTCAGTCTCAAAGTGGCTTAGCAGAATATGAGATGGCCTTTTCTGAGGTGAGTTTCCAAGAAACAGGTCCTGAGATGAGGTTTTGTATGAAAGTGATTTATTAGAAAGTATTGCCAAGAAAAACTGGTAGGAGGTGAGACAGAAGGAAAGTAAGCAAAAAAGGGTGGAATACCAAGCAATATTATGTTTGGTAAAGTAGAGGTCAGTGAAAATGAAGGGAACTCTCAATGAGATGGATTGACACAATAGCCACACTATGTACTCAAACATAGCAACAATCATGAAGATGGCACAGGACCTGACATTTCATTCTTATAAACATAAGGCCACCGTGAGTTGGAGCAGTCTCCACGGCAACTAGCAACAACATCAAGTAAAGCCCCAAGAAGTAACTTTGTCTCAATTCTACTGGGGAGTTCTAGAGACAAAGTGCATCACACCACAGACAACCCCAGCAGGGGCAAGGGAGCTGGAGTATTCATACTTCCATACTTGTCAGTCATTAGTTAATGGCTGTGGTGGTGGGGTGTGGGGTAGGGGTGGTAAATTTGCCAGCCTCTCTGTGGGAGAGATGTGGCAGTCTGCTTCATAAAGATTACAGCCTTGGAAACCCTTCTATGTCCTATAGGATTGCTATGAGTCGGAATGGACTAGATGACAACAGGTTTGGTTTTAGGAGTCTGCTGTCTGGCCTTGTGCAACCAGAGGGCAGCTCTCCAATACAGAGATACAAGTGCTGACTGTCAAGCGTGAAAGCACACCAGAACTGATGGGTACTCCCATAGCACAGTGATCAGAGGGGATCTGCCTGCAGCACTGTCATTTGGTTCTATAGGCCTAGTATGAGAGATTGCTCAGCAGGGAGCATTGTGATTAACGCAACGAATCAGATCCTCTCTCTTTGGGATTCTGGGTATGAGACACCCAGAGAGTTAGCAAGAAGAAGTTATGAGGCAGCAATATTCAAGAGTGAGGAGAAGCAGAACTGAAAAGAATAGAAGCAAAGCGTATGGAAGTCATGTTCTTTGTGTGGGTGGGTGTGCCCTAAAGGGAACTAGCAAATCAAGTCCAGAGAGTTTGCCTTGCTGTCACAGGACTCTTGAGGTAGGTCTGCACTTAAAGTCCTATACTATAGTTTTATTCTGTTTTCCCAGTAAAACCTTTGCATTTCCCACTCAGTTGCCCATTTGAGACCTCTCCAATGGAGGAAATCTACCCTGAGTTAGGGGCATCTGTGGAAAAGTTCCTAAGACTGGGAAGTCAGCAACCTGAGCAGGCCAGGCGACATGCATATGTTTTTGGCTCAGATTTATTGTCCCTGTATAATCGAGGAAGCTATCACCCATATGATCTTTTTTTCTTTTCTCTTTTGGGAAAATATGTAGTTGTTTATTCTAGAAAAAGATCGTCTTTGCTGAGTTTATTCTTTGGTCTTTACTTTACTTTCTTTGCTTTTTTTTGGTAAATGAAGTATAAACATTTTAGAAGTCTTCTTTGTTAATTTTAATTTTTATTATAATAGAATATACATAAAATTGACCATCTTACCCATTTTTAAGTATACCATTCAGTGATGCTAAGTATAGTCAATACTATGTAACCACTACTACTATTTCTTTCTTGATCTTTTTTATCATCTCAAACAGAAACTGAATACCCATTAAACAATAACTCCCCATTTCCCCCTCCCTCCAGCCCCTGATAACCTCTTTTCTACTTTCTGTATTTATGAATTTGCCTATTCTGGATACCTCATATAAATGGAATCATACAATATTCATCCTTCTGTGTCTGGCCTATTTCATTTAGCGTAATGTCTTCAAGGTTCATCCATGTTGTAGCATGTATCAGAGCTTCATTCTTTTTGATGACTGCACAAGATTTCATTATAGGTACATATCACATTTTATTTACTATTTATCTGTTGATGAACATTTGAGTTATTTCCACTATTTGGCTATTGTACAAGTATCTGTTTGAGTCTCTGCTTTCAATTCTTTGGAATAATCACCCATATGATCTTTAAGGGACAAATTCTGCTAGTAAGGAATAGAACTTGGGAAAGTACGGAAAAGTTCCATCTAAAAGTACACAATTCTTATTATTTGTGGCAGAGAATTCAGGTTCCCTACGCAACAACCAACATGTACACACGCACACACACACGCAAATCCCAGCCATACTGAACTTTCGCTTCCTTATACTGTGCCTTCGTTCACCAAAAAATGTTGCTCTGTTTTCTCTATCTGAAATAATTCCTCTTCTTCCTGTCTGGGATTAAATTTCACTTCCTCAGAAATACTTCTTGACTTCACTAGGTCTGGATTTGGTGTTTCTCCTACAGGTTCCCACACCATCCTCTACTTCCCCATGACAGCACTCTACACACTGTATTTAAGCTCTGTGGGGCAGAGGATATGTTTACGTTGTTCATCCTTATGACCTCAAGGTTTGGTCCAATGCCTGGCACATATTAAGCTCTCAGTAAATAATTCCTAAATGAGTGAATACGTTTTCTTAGGATCTTAGTGCAGAGTAGATATTTAGTAATTATTGGATGACTACAGGAATATTCCATGACTTTTTCTTTTAATCTCTGTCTTAGTCGTCTAGTGCTGCTCTAACAGAAATACCACAAGTGGATGGCTTTTAACAAAGAAAAATTTATTCTCTCACAGTCTAGTAGGCTACAAGTCCAAATTCAAGGCATCAGCTCCAGGGGAAGGCTTTCTCTCTCTGTCAGCTCTGGAGGAAGGTCCTTGTGATCCATCAGTCTTCCCTTGGTCTGGGAGCATCTCAGCCCAGGAACCTCAGGTCCAAAGGACGCGCTCTGTTCCCAGTACTGTTTTCTTGGTGGTATGAGGTTCCCATGTGTCTCTGCTCGCTTCTCTCTTTTATATCTCAGAAGAGACTGGCTTAGGACATCATCCAATCTTGGATACCTCATCAGTATAACTGCCGCTAATCCTTCTTATTAGATCATATTGATTGAATTTACAACACATAAGGAAATCACATCAGATTACAAAATGGTACACAATTATACAATACTGGGAATCGTGACCCAGCTAAGAAGACAGATATTTTGGGGGGACATAATTCAATCCATGACAATCTCTATACCTTAGCTTCATTGCACTCACCCTGGGCTTTCAAACAGAGTTAGTACTGCTGCCAAGACCAGTCTTGGTCACTGGGGACATGGTGCTCTCCCTATGTCTCCTAAATAAGGTATAGAAAAACTCCTTTTATCCTCAGGAAGACGAAGTCGGGATTTTTTAAGAGAAAATGACTCTTTAAATGAAAGGAAAATATCAGAACAGGAAAACACAGCATAGAATATGGGCCATGGGATGTGGCACAAAACTGGCCTGAGAGAACAGTGGGGTTTGTTCCAGAGAAAATGTAGGAAAACTGCCAATCCAGTCTGAGAAGCCAGGTGCAGTTGTAGTGCAAATCTAAGTGACAGGGATTTGTAGTCCAAGAGGTAGAATAAGGTTGAGGTATGGAGCCAAAGCCAATTACCAGATATTAAGAAAGTAAACCCTAAACATATGATACATTCAAACTGGGTAATTTGAGGAGAGTTTAATAAACTATTTTCAAAGGTCTGGACAGGATTTAAAGAATTGTACAGTACTCTGGGGTTGGCAGCATAAGGTCACTGTTATTACCCCTGAGGCCTGAAGGGTAAAGGGAGGGAGTAGTTACTAGAACTGGACAGGATTGCTGCGTGGATAGGGCCGCCTGACAGGAGCTGTGGTCTTCTGTAAAGGAAAGAAATACGACAGAGCAATTCTTCAGGAAGAGAGCTGTGGTAATAAATACTGGACTTTCAACTTTCTCCTCTCCAACCTCCTGATGTGAAACTCAACAGGAAGCTGCAGGGGACCTGATTCCACTTAAATGTGGTTTGTACAGGACACAGAGCAGGCTAGAGAAGGGTGGAGAGGTGATCTGGAAGCATAAATTAAAGCTATCTAGTCCAAATACCAGGAGAAAAATACCAGAATCGAACTCCTAGATGTAAGCCCAGGAACCAGCAGAGGCCAACAAAACTCCAGGAAGATTAAAAAAAGAAAAAAAGTGATGTGTATTTTGGTCACTTCCGTGCTTCAGTGTGGTTCTAAGCTAGGGTTTTATCAGGTCTCGTAATACCTGTGGCATACACTTGACCCTGACGCAGGTCTGTGTTATCTGTGATGCACTATTCCGGATTCTGGCGGAAGGATGGCACTTCTAGGACTGGCTTCAAGAATTTTTCTCCTGGCTTCAAATCCCCTCACCCTAAATTTGTAGAGACAGCTCTCTTTCTCCAGAAAAACTCCCAACGTCTGAGCCTTTCTATTACGATGGTCGAGTTTTCTCTGATCCATTTGGTTTGCTTGGCTGCCCCTCTTGGTCAAATCCAACTTCTCCATCCACTGTTCAAAGCTTGCATTTTCACCTACACTCATAGCTGTCCATGTAACCTTGATGACAGATGCTATCTTCCCTTGCAGACATTGAAACAGGCTCTTAGTCTTCTTTCTTTTTTAAAATGAGTAGTTTTTTTTTTTTCAGTCTGATTATGAAATGATACATGTTCATTGAAAAAAACTCAACTTAATTACAGGATATCCTATCATATTCACACGTGATGTCCACACTCAAGGGGAAGAGGGCATTATATAGGGCATGTACACCAGAGGTGGGAATCTTCAGAACCATCTAATAATTCTCCTACCACAATATCTATTACCAGAGTTTACTGAATTATGTTTCCATCATCTCTGTGCTGTTGAGCTGGTGCTCTTTTCTTCTTTTTCTTCCCAAGCTCACCAAATTCTATTTCTTATTGAAGGAATTCCCTTGCCTACCCTCCTCAGATATAGCTCAGAGATAGCTAAGAAATTACTATTCCACCTTCTTTCCCAGGTTCTCTTTGATGTCTCATTCAGCTGCAGCCTCTCATTTCCCTCGGGAAGAAGTCTTTTGTAATTCTAGCACTGATTTTTGTAATGACAGTATACTTTTTAAACATAAAGCAAGGACAACGTGCATGACTCCCCCACAAGAGAACCAAGTAGTCAAATCTTTGGGTTCAACGGCTTTATTATTCTACTTCCTTTTATTTTCTCTCTTTTTCACCTGTAGGTCAGGTGAGGTGTGGATTCCACTTGAGAAGACTGACTGAATTATTAATGACCTCATCCTGCTGTGATTTTCAATATGGATTGTGGGTAGCCCTAATGAACAATTCTAGAAAAACTTCTCTACCTCACTGGTAGAGCCAGCTTCATGATGGGCAGCAGGTAGCTGCCTGCACTGATTTGGCGACAATCCTTAGATCACAAACACCTCAGCCTCTCCTTTCTCCCCGTGCCAAGTTCCTCCATTTATCATGCATTTGTGTTAAGCATACTGGAGTTATAGAAATGCAAATGTTATCTGGAAAAAATAACTCCTATCAGCTAACAATCTATGTTATTCATCCCTACACACTCCTGTGCTATGATGTAGTTAAATGGGGAAACTATAGTTCCACAAAACAATTATTTCTTACAGTCTGGGATAACTCTCAAATCTTCTGTTTTAGCACTGAGACTTGCTGGGGAAAAGACTTGAAAAGCATAATATTTAACCAGATAAACATTAAATTAGCATGAGAACTACCCACTTAGTGGTGTTGAGTTGGCATTTTTTTTCTCCTGAGGCCTGGTAACCTTATCTCTGTATCTGACATTTTAAGGAAATATACTGGTAATACTAGTACTAACCATTCAGGTAGATAATGGTTAGGTACAAATGAGATCAGAGCCTAGGTGGCACAGTGGTTAAGAGCTTGGCTGCTCAAAAGATCAGCGGTTAGAATTCACCAGCCATCCCTTGGAAACCCTATGGGTAGTTCTGCTCTGTCCTATAGGGTCACTATGAGTCAGAATAGACTCTACGGCAATAGGTTTGGTTTATTCTCTTTATAAGCCCTATTGTACCTACCTTCTTCGAGCCATTTACTTTTTCTGGAATCAAAACGGCCTCCCTATATGCATATAGGATAACAGCTCAGAGTAAACCTTATGTTCAAATTTGGGTGAGTTTTGATTATTCTTTAACATTTGTATTTGCAGTAGTCCATTGTCCATGAAAAGTATTAGTATGAATAAATTAGGAATAGAATCAAGATAAAAATGGAAAATTCTTAAATTATAAAGGAAAAGAAGTGATGGTAATGGTACTATGTAAGGATTATGCTGAGATATGATAGTGAATTGTTTTGTTAGAATAGTAGCACTATATGGAAAGCTGTCAGTGTCATCTCATAGTTAAACACTAAGTGCATATTTAGACTGTGCAAATTACTTGCATTCATTTCATGGCTAATCAATTCAGTCTGAAATCATTTGCCAAATAGTAATGGGATTTTCTCTAACAGCCAGATACTTAAATCACTAGACCCCAAATTATGGGATAAAAAAATTAATTCAGCATCCCAGGTAATTATCAGTTTAAAACAATACTGTGTTGAGTCCTGGCACATACCTCTAACAGCAGATGTCTTTGTTTTGGACCATTTTGATGATCTCGGTAACTCTAGCACAATAAACTAATGATGCAAATTATTTTTCCATTTTAATTTTACATTGTAGATGGAGTGATTGACCTTTAACATAACATATTTTCTGTTTCAACCAGGGCCTAAATTGGAACAGTAACAGTGTGGAAGGAGAGCAAGTGACATATTCTAGAGCCGTTTGGGAGGTATACTATCCAGAAGTGGAAAGTGGAAGTTGAAGGGTAAATTCCAGGATTCTAAGTGGTCAACTGGCAGATAATGGTGCTGTTTGCTGTGATAAGGAATACAGGAGAAGGGGACGATAAATTCCTTTCCAGGTTTGTTGAATTTGAGGTATCCGTGGTAGAGATGTGGAGAAATTCACCATATCACCAATACCGTCAGTGTGGAACCCAGGAGACATCTGTTTGAAGACAGATACTTAGAGTCATTAGTGTACAGGTAAAGATGAAGTTAGAGGATTTTCTAAACAATGAGGAATCCTGAAGAATACTAACATGTAAGAGAAAAGAGAGAGGAAAAGGAGGCATAAAGACAGCCAAGAGGAAAAAGTCAGAGTTGAGGAGGAGAACCATGACAGACTATTACTTACAGGTAGATGGTTTAAATCTATGATCTCCAAACCTTTTTGGTGCATATTGATTATGCACCCAATCAAAAAAATTAAAAATCCCAATATATGTATATTCACTTATGAATTACATACATATAATATTTTTAATCCATACAGTAACAATAGCAAAACAGAGAGAGAAAGATTTCTCCTGGAGCTGACGCCCTGAATTTGGAGTTTTAGCTCACTTTACTGTGAAGAAATAAATTTCTCTTTGTTAAAGCCATCCACTTGTGGTATTTCTGTTGTAGCAGTACTAGATGAATAAGACAAGAAGTCAACAGTATGAAACACCATGAAGAGATTAAATAAATAATAATCTTAAAAAATGAAAAAATGTCCATCAGCTTTAATAACTAGGAGGTCACTGCAGGCCTTGGTGGGGGCAGTGTCACGAGGTTCAAGGAATAAATAATAACGAAATTATATTTAATGAACACTTACTACATGCCAGACACTATGCTAACTAACACTTCATGTACAACCCTGAGAAGCAGTTACGATTATCCCCAATTTAAGATAATAGTCAGAGACTCACAGAGTCTAAATGACTTGTACTAGGTCACACAGCTCAGTAAGGGGTCCTAACAGAGTGGTCAGCTCAGGTTGACCATCTCAAAAGTTGAGCTCTACATTAATATGATTTAATGCCTCCCAGTGTAAGGTTAGTTGGTAGAGATAGTGACTACTCTTCCAGGTAAACAGATAGCTTGCTTATAGACAAGAGCAGAAATAAAGGGAAATGGCCAAGTGTAGGGTTAAAGAAGAGTTCTCTCTTTTTTTTAAAGGTAGGTGAAAGTTGAGCATTTTTATATGTTGAAGAGAATGAGGCAAGAAAGGAAGCGCTTTGGAGGCTATTAGGCAAGAGAGATGATAACTGATAACAAAATTCCTAAGGATCTAGAGCACAGGTGGGAAGCTCAGCCTGCAGCAGGAGGAGACTGCCTCCTCGTCTATGGGGATGAAAGTGATAAGACTGGAAACAGATACAGATAAGTATGTGGGTTTTATGTGGGGAGGAGGAAGGGAGAACATGGGAAATTTCAAGTTAATGGCATTTATTTTCTCTGTGAAAGAGGAGACAAAGTCATTGCTTAGGGTGTGTGTGGGATGGGGAGGAGGTGGAGGAGTTAGGCTTGATCTAAGTATTATTAAGCTTTAAGCAGTAGCTGTGGGGAATGTGAGCTGTAGCTCACTTGGGACCCACTGAAGGTTATAAACTACTAGTGACACCAGTCAGCCCAATAAGCATGGTGTATGATTTGATTTTTTTTTTTTCCCAGTGATGATTGGCAGCTTGGACCTGAGAATTGAATGGGATTTTATAGAGGAGCAATGGTGGGAAGACGATGAGGCGAGGGAACTGAAGATTGCAAATGAGGTGGAGGGAGCTGATAGACTGTAAGAGAATCGAGGTATCAAAGTCCTGGAAGTCTCAGTGAGGTTACTGGTTTGGCTGACGTAGGAGGAGTAGAATGAGAGGCTGATGGAGAGAAGAGAGAGCCAGGCATTTTAGGCCCCAGAGGGGGAACAGTTGTCTCCCATCCTCACCATGACCATCCATTCAAACGATCTTCTTTATGGCACAACTGGAAGTCTGAAAACTACATTTTCCAAACTCCCTTGTGGAATAGTTCCAGTTTAGAATCCTACGACGGCAGGCACTTGTGTGAGATTTGCAAGGTAGAGGAAGAGAAGCCATTTTTCTCAAGCTGCAGCTATGGGTAGGTACATGAGCATTGACAGCAGATGTACCCAAATTTCCAGGCACTGTCCTGAGAATCACTTAACTTTGGTGCTGCAGACAGCTGAGACCATCAGTAGTGAGTTCTGCAATCCATGTTTTGCTAAATTCATTGAACCCCAACAGAGGCTTCCCTGACCTTTGTGCCCCTAGACTTTCCAGAGAATGTGTAAGCCTCCAGTTTCCTCTATTACATCCCTTTCTGTTTAAAATGCTTAGAGAAATTTCTGTTTTTTAACCTTGGCTATTATTACCTCTCTTCTTCAATTAAACTGGATTATGAGCTTTTCCATGACCACATCTCCATCAGCCAGGACTTTTAGTTGCAAGTAACGTAAAGAAACTACGGCTAATTAAAGAGGAAAAGAAAGTTGTTGAATGGGTTTCAGACAACCTGAGAATTGCTGGGGAGGGGGAGGAGGACTGGAGAACTAGGCTGTGAAAAGAACCTAGGCCATTGTTGCAAGTCAAATTGTGTTCTCCAAAGAAATATGTTGAAGTCCTAACCCCTAATACCTAACACCTGCGTGGAAATACGGTCTTTGCAGATGTAATCACGTTAAGACGAAGTCATACTGGATTAGGATGGACCCTCATTCCATATGACTGATGTCCTTATAAGGAGTTCTGGTGGTGCAGTGGTTAAAGCACTCGGCTGCTGAGAGGTTGGTGGTTTGAACTGACCAGCGCCTCCGTGGGAGAAAGATGTGGGAGTCTGCTTCCATAAAGATTTACAGCCTTGGAAACCCCATGAGGCAGTTCTACTCTGTCCTATAAGGTTGCTAGGAGTCGGAATTGACTCGATGGCAATGGATTTTTTTTTTTTAATGTCCTCATAAGAAGAGAAGAGACACAGAGATAGACACACAGGGAGAACACCATGAAGGCAGATACTGGACTGATGTGTCTATAAGCCAAGGAACGCAAAGGAATGCTAGTGACCACCAGAAGCTGGAAGAGGCAAGGAAGGGTCCTTCTCTAGAGCCTTCAGAGAGAGTATGACCCTGTCCACACCTTGTTTTCGAACTTCTAGCTTCCAGAACTGTGAGAAAATACATTTCTGCTGTTTTAAGTCACCCAGTTTATGGTAATTTGTATGGCAGCATAAGGAAACAAATGCAACACGAGATGGGACACAGGCAAAATCATGCCACAGAGCCAGCACGGTGGCTGCCACTGCTGAACTCAGAGGCAGGCGTGCCTACCTGATGAATCTAAGCCATGTCCTTGGTTTCTGGCCATGAAGGTGGCTGGGAAAGTGAACATCTGACTTTTGCAGCTTTAAAGTAATGGGTTCTGTCTTATAAGATGGAGAAACCCCAGCCAAGAGATTCAAATAAATGTCCACTGTAACATCCATTTTTTTGGTGCCAGAGTTTATGCCTTTTCTTTTCATCTGACAGACCTTACAAATGCTCACCACCCCCACTTCGTCTAGTTATCTTTTCAGATCCAGTTTCCGCTCTGAAACCTTCCCAGTGGAACTGTCTGCTTCCTGCCCTGAACTCCCATAGGAATTTGTTTGTTTGTTTCTTTTTTTTTTTTTTTAAACAAACTGGTTGCCACCGAGTCAATTCTGACTCATGGTGACCCCATATGTTTCAGAGTAGAACTGTGCTCCATAGGGTTTTCAAGGCTGTGACCTTTTAGAAGCAGATTGCCAGGCCTTTCTTCCGAGGCACCTCTGGGTGGGTTTGAACTGCCAAGCTTTTGGTTAGTAGTAGAGTCCTTAACCATTTCTGCTACCCAGAGGCTCTTGTATCTTATTTGGATGGTATTAAATTCTAATTGTTTTACTGAAATTTGCAGTTAGAATATTAAAGTTATAACATATTTAAGGTTGGATGAACATTAAACCAAACCCATTGCCATCCAGTCGACTCTGACTCATCGCCAACCTATAGGACAAAGTAGAACTGCCTCACAGGGTTTCCAAGGCTGTAATCTTTATGGCAGCAGATTGCCAGGTCTTTTTCTCCCAAAGAGCAGCTGGTGGTGGGTTCAAACCACTGACCTATCAGTTAGCAGCTGAGCACTTAACCACTGTGCCACCAGGGCTCCTTTGGATGGATGTTAGAGGTTATCTAATCTAATGATCACTAACTCATTAGCTCATAGAGGTCATGGTCTGTGTTTCCCATATTTGTGTACCCCACAGTTCCCAGCATAATAATTGCTTTGTTAGACACTTCATACATATTACATTGAATTAAAAGAAGCACACCATGACTGCTCTTCCCCATTTCCATTCTTTCCTCCAGCCACCTCCCTCTACCACCACCCACAGCTCCTCCGTGATCCCCTCCCACATCCTCTAGGATTTTATTTCACCCCTTTATCTGGAATTTTCAATCACTCTACTTACAGACTCCTGCCCACTGGCCTACAAATATGCTCCACTGTTCTAGGTCCTCCTAAAAGAAACTTCCTTCTCTTATCTTTCCTTCCACCTCCTCACTTGTTCCCAGCATAATAATTGCTTTGTTAGATAATTCATAGATATTAAATTGAATTAAAGGAAGCACACCAGGACTGCTCTTCCCCATTTTCATTCTTACCATTTGACAGACTTTCTTTCCTCTTAAAGGATCGCGTGACTTCAATTGCCTGATGCCTCGTCCTCTCTGGTCCCCTGTTTGACACTGGTGACCACGTGAACATTTGTCAATTTTTGGCCGCCTAGCATTCAGACCCCTGTAGGTTTGGGGAAATATTGGAGGCAGGGGTGGGGAGGCATGTGTCAAAGAGAAAAATTAATAACAGATATCTTACTTTGATTTTAAGGTTTTTCTTACCCATAAAACCAAATAAAACCGTAAAAAAAGTTTCTGACCCCAAGATAATCCTGCCAGTGGCGTTTTTTACCCCCAAAGTTACTAGTCTTTTCTTTCCTGTTCGAAGCCAGGCTTACTTAATTTAAATTTCAAAAGGTATTGTGGCTGCACGTGGGTGGAGGGCCAGAGACCACCTTATGATCTGATACTGATTGATCTCAGTAGAAGGTAGAGGGCAGGGTTCAATCAAACATGTTAAGATTAGCCAGTGGCTGATTGTCTATTCTTTTCCCTCTTCTCTTTATAAGCTTCATTGTAACTAGCCTACTTCTAGTCATTTTGCTTTTTTGGGGGGGAATCTCTATATGCATATGGTCTCTCTATATGCATACAGAATAACTGCTCAGAGTAAACCTTATGTTTTAATTTCTTTGCATTTTGATTATTTTTAACACATGGTAGGAGTTACGACTCCCATCCCTAGCTGCTAGAGTGCAGACATGTAACCTGGGCTCCACCAGTCAAAGCCTCCTGCCTGGGGCAGTCAGAAATTATTTGTGGAGGTGGAAGTAGCACTAAAAGTCTCCTCCCCAGGGCAATGGAGCAGCGTCACCTGGGTAAGTGTCCTGTGCGGTAACATCATGGTGGCATTCTCACCCAAACCACTCCTGTGACATGTGTGAGCTTGCCTAGGCTTACAGCTGCCTGCACTGTCTGGTTTCTTCTTGTTTTCTGAGCCTGGTTCTCCAGCTCTTGCTTTTTGTAAGCAAGCCGACATTCTATCAATAAATTCCTTTTCTACAAATATTGTATGAGGCCACTATTATAAAAAAGGTTTACCCAAAAAAAGAAACAATCTTTGATGGTTATGAGGGAGGGGCGGGGTAGGGAGGGAAAACCACTAACTAGACAATAGATAAGTGGTAACTTTGGTGAAGAGTAAGACAATACACAATACTGGGGAATTCAGCACAACTTGACCAAGGCAAGGTCATGGAAGCTCCACAGACACATCTGAACTCCCTGAGGGACCAAACTACTGGGCTGAGAGCTGGGGACCATGATCTCAGGGGACATGTAGTTCAATTGGCATAACATAGTTTATAAAGAAAATGTTCTACATCCTACTTTGGTGAGTAGCATCTGGGGTCTTAAAAGCTTGTGAGCGGCCATCTAAGATACTCCACTGGTCCCACCCCATCTGAAGCAGAGGAGAATGAAGAAAACCAAAGACCCAAGGGAAAGATTAGTCCAAAGGACTAATGGACCACAAGTACCACGGCCTCCACCAGACTGAGTCCAGTACAACTAGATGGTCCATGGCTACCACCACTGACTGCTCTGACAGGGATCACAATAGAGGATCCTGGACAGAGCTGGAGAAAAATATAGAACAAAATTTTAACTCACAAAAAAAGACCAGACTTACTGGTCTGACAGAGTGGAGAAACTCCGAGAGTATGGCCTCCGGACACCCTTTTAATGCAGTACTGAGGTCACTCCTGAAGTTCATCCTTTAGCCAAAGATTAGACAGGCCCACAAAACAAAACTTGACTAAATGGGCACACCAGCCCAGTGGCAAGGCCTAGAAGGCAAGAGGGGACAGGAAAACTGGACAAATGGAAATGGAGAACCCAAGGTCAAGAAGGGGAGAGTGTTGACATGTCATGGGGTTGGCAACTACTGTCACAAAATAATATGTGTATTAATTGTTTAATGAGAAACTAATTTGCGCTGTAAACCTTCATCTAAAGCACAAAAAAAAAAAAAAAAAAAGGATTAGAGCCAAGACAATCCTAAACAACAACAAAAAACAAACCTGTTACTGCTGAGTCCATTCCGACTCATAGCAACCCCATAGGACAGAGTAGAACTGCCCCATAGGGTTTCCAAGGAGCGGCTGGTGGATTCAAACTGCTGACCTATTTGGTTAGCAGCCAAATGCTAAACCACTGCACCACCAGGGCCCCAAGAAAACCCTATGGGGCAAAAAAAAAAAAAAAAGAAGAATAATTCCCTTTCTGCTTAGGTAAGCCAGAGTTGGGTTCTGTTGTATGCTTCCAAGATCTCTGGTTAGTACATTTTCTTCCTTTCCTCCTTCCACCCCCTAAACGAAGGTATTCCTCATGGCTGTTTACTTGGCTATTTTTTCTCCATGCACACTCTTTTTCTCTAGGAAGTTCATTTATTTCCTGTGTGTCTTAGTTTCCTGGGGCTACCATAATCAAATACCACAAAGTGGGTGGCTTTAAAGAAGAGAAATTTATTGTTACAGCCCTGGAGACTAGGAGCCCGAATTCAGGGCATCAACAGGGCTATGATCTCTCTCTCTCTTGGTTCTATGAGAAGATCCTTCCTTGTCTCTTTCAGCTTCTGGCTTGTAGAGGGATCCTCACATACTGTTTTCTCCTGTGTGTGACTCTGTTTTCATGTCTGTTCACCCTTTTTTATAAGACATCACTCAGAAGGGATTAGGATCCCCTCTACTCTGATATGACATTGTTTAATTTAACTGATAACATCTGCAAAGAAATACTCTATTTCCCCAAACATGGCCTCATTCACAGGTACAGGGGCTAGGATTTCAACATATCTTTTTTGGGGACACAATTTAAACGATAACACTGGGTACCAGTTATTACCTTTGTGCTGATTTCTCCCAAAAGTTTTCTAGGTTCCATCTCTCTCCTGAGTTCTGGCTTAATCTCACTTCTAAATGTCCTTCTGACACATCAACATCAACAAGACTCAGACTCACCAACTTTCATCTTCCCAATAAACTCACCTCTCCTCCTAATTTCTCTTCCTTGCTGACAACCAGACTATACTGTCCCTTACATCTCCAAACAGTACCAATTTCTGTTGATTTTTTCCTGCCCAGTATCTCTCATATCACAAGGCTGTGTCATCTGCATATAACAGGTTGCTAATGAGTCTTCCTCCAATCTTGATGTCCCGTTCTTCTTCATATAGTCCAGCTTCTCGGATTATTTGCTCAGCATACAGACTGAATAAGTATGGTAAAAGGATACAACCCTGATTTTCTGATTTTAAACCACACAGTATCCCCTTATTCTGTTTGATCGCTGCTTCTTGGTCTATGCACAGGTGCTCATGAACACAATGAAGTATTCTAAGATTCTCATTCTTTGCAATGTTATCCATAAAGTCGAATGCCTCTGTATAATCAATAAAACACATGTAAACATCTTTCTGGTATTCTCTGCTTTCAGCAAAGATCAATCTGACATCAACAATGATATCCGTGGTTCCACATCCTCTTCTGAATCTGCCTTGAATTTCTGGCAGTTCCCTGTCAATGTATTGCTGCAGCTGCTTTTGAATTATCTTAAGCAAAATTTTATTTGTGTATGATATTAATGCTATTGTTCGATAATTTCTGTAACCTTGCTTGCTGAAAGTGAAGAGGACTTGAAGCACTGCCTGATGAAGATCAAAGACTACAGCCTTCACTATGAATTACACCTCAACATAAAGAAAACAAAAACCCTCACAACTGGACCAATAAGTAACATCATGATAAAAGGACAAAAGATTGAAGTTGTCAAGGATTTCATTTTACTTGGATCCACAATCAACACCCATGAAAGCAGCAGTCAAGAAATCAAATGACATATTGCATTGGGCAAATCTGCTGAAAAGACTCCTTTAAAGTGTTGAAAAGCAGAGATGTCACTTTGAGGACTAAGGCACACCTGACCCAAGCCATGGTATTTTCAGTCACCTCATATACATGTGAAAGCTGGACAATGAATAAGGAAGACTAAAGAAGAATTGGTGCATATGAATTATGGTGTTGGTGAAGAACATTGAATTTACCATGGACTGCCAGAAGAACAAACAAATCTGTCTTGGAACATCCTTGCTCTTTAGAAGCAAGGATGGTGAGACTCTGTCTCACTTACTTTGGACGTGTTATCAGGAAGAACCTGTCTCTGAAGAAGAACATCATGCTTGGTAAAGTAGAGGGTCAGCGAAAAAGAGCAAGACCCTCAACGAGATGGACTGACACAGTGGCTGCAACAATGGGCTCAAACATAGCAGTGATTGTGAGGATGATGCAGGACCAGACAGTGTTTTGTTCTGTTGTACATATAGTTGCTATGAGTCAGAATTGACTGGGTGGCACCTAACAACAACATTACCTCTCATATCCTTCCTTTCTCTCAAACTGTCACTACCTTGTTTTTGCCTGAACAATTTTCATATGCTCCTAACTGTACTCCTACCTCTAATTGTCCCCCTGAATCAACTGGACACATTGTGGTCAGAGTAAATTTCCTAAGATACAGTTGTGGTTATACCACCCTCCCTCCTTCCCCTTCATGAAGCTTCAATGCCTCCAGGCAAAAGTGAAAACTCTCCAGCCTAACTCCCATACCCTGCACAGTCTGATCCTAACCTACTTGTTAACTGTTGCCCTTGAGTTGATTCCGACTCATGGCAAACTCATGTGTGTCAGAATGGAATTGGTGCTCCATAGGGTTTTCAATGGTTGTGATTTTTTGGAAGTCGATCACCAGGCCTTTCTTCTGAAGCACCTCTGGGTGGACTTGAACCTCCAAACTTTCAGTTAGCAGCTGAGCTTGTTAACTGTTTATACCACCCAGGGACTCCGATCCTAACCTACTCTGCCCTTATTTATTCCCATATCCTATAGTAGGCCTTTTTTTCTTTCTTTAATCTTATGGCCCCTGATCATGTTCCATACTTTCCCATCTTCACGCCTTTGTTCGGGGTGTTTTCTTTATCTGGAGTAGGTGTCCTTCTCTGTAGTTCAACCCAAGTGCTTACTTAAGTGCCAAGCCAAAGCCATCTCCGCCAGGGAGTCCTCTTCCTTTGTCCCCTGCATCCGTGCTTCTCAACCTTTAATGTGCATATAAATCACCTAGACATCTTGTTAATATGTAGATTTGATTCAGTAGGACTGGGTTAAGGTTAGAGAGTCTACGTTTCTAACAAGCTCCCTGGTGATGTGCTGATCCCTGGACTACACTTTGACAGCAAGGCTCTAGAGAGAAGTATGCTTTCTCACTAACGTGTAAGGGCAAGATACCAGGGCAGGAGCTACATATTATTCAGTTACAACATTCGACAATCTTTAAAGCACTCATTTTGCCTCCTCAAAGACAGGAATTGAGCCTGATTCATCGTTATTTTGGTTGAATATAATGACTAGATCAGTTTATTTTAACTGAATATGCTTTTGACAGCACCTCCTTTTCTTTTCCACTCCATGGTTACCTTTACTTCTCAGTTCAATTGTATTTCACATGGATAAATATGTGGGGAGTAGGGGATGCCCCACATGTGAACATTTAAGATAAAACTAATTTAACTGCTGTTACAGATCGTGTTCTTAGTTGCAAAAAACAGAATCCACTTTAGCTCAAGCAGAAAAATAATCAATGAAAGTATATTGGGCAGCTCACAGAATTGTTGAGATAGAGAGTTTGACTTGGAGATTACATCGCAAAGCAATGCACAAACTATTCCAGAGGACACCATAGTGACACCCTTTGGGCATGGACCCTGCTGCTGGCCGCGTGCTAGAAGGTAGTGCTGGAACCTCTGCCACTGCTGTGAGCTCTACATGTCTGCCACCACCCCTCCCAGGATGGATTCTGTACGGGGCCTGTTTGTTCATGTTGGTATTATTTTCCAGCGGCTGCTGTAACAAATTACCATAAACTTGGTGGCTTAAAACAACAGAAATTTATTCTCTCACATTTGTAAGGATGGAAGTTTGAAATCAGTATCACTGGGCTGAAATCAGGGTGTGAGCAGGGCCACACACCCTCTAGCAATTCTAGGGAAGGATCTGTTCCTTACTCTTCTGGCTTCTGGTGGCTGTGGGCAATCCTTGGCTTGTGGCCACATTACTCCAGTCTTTAAAGCCAGCATCTTCAAATCTCTCTCTGTTTGTCTTACTTCACCTTCTCTTCTGTATGTGTCACACCTCCCCCTCCCTCTTAAAAAAATACATGTGATTGCATTGAGGGTTCACCTGGATAATCCAGGATAATATCCCCTTCTCAAGATCCTTAATTTATCACACTTTTAAAGACTTTACTGTATAAGGTAATAATATTCATAGGTTCCAGGGATTAGGATCTGACATCTTCAGGGGCCATTTTCAGAGCTGGAATTGACTCGATGGCAACGGGTACAATATTATTGGCTCCTGAATTGAAGTCTCACTGGGGTGCATCTTATTGTTTAAGCCTAGGGCACATTTCTGCTTTTGAGTTGAGGCTGGGAAGTGAGCTCTCTGGAAGAAAATGTGTTCAAAGACGACAGGTGGGCAAAACGCATGTCAAATATCCACTACAATAGTCTCCAAAGTTTCATAAAAATGAACATCTATGTAATATACCAGCTAGAATATTTAAATTGAGAGAAGTTACCTACTGTTGGATGACTTGGGCACCAAACTTAAAGCCATTCACCTATTGACAAGGAAAAACCTTTCAATCTAGAAAACCACTTCCTTTCACTTAGAGGGGTGGCAAAAACAAACAGAAAGAAAAAATCAGGGATGACTTGGGTTGTGTTATTTTTGATCACTGGATACTAATATGGACCATTCAGTTAGATCCTGTATTTCACTAAGAATGACATTTGACTATAATGTCATAGTAAATTCCATTTCCTGTCTGGTTTGATGTATATTACTCTTGTGATGCTTAGCATTGCCCAATACTTTTACGGTGATGAGGACTTGGGCAGTAAGAAGTGGACAACTTCTATTTCTTCAGCTCCTGGATATGTGATTTTCAAATAAACCAAAATGGTCCTTTCTGTGCTCCTCCATGGTAGCAACTCAGTATCGCAGCTCCTCTCCCCTGTATACCTGCTAGAAATAATGGTGCCAACGCTCATTTTCTTAATCAGTCTGTTAAAAACAACAGCAAATAATCTGTTCGAATCTGACACACCTTAATCGTGTGACAGTGATTGCAGGCGTCTCATAGGTTGCACAGTGTCCAAATTACCGTGACAGGAGTAACGATTCCACACTTTGGGGTGAGAGAACTATGAGAAAGGTTATTGAGATTATCATTTACAGCAGCTACATAGATGTTAATATAAATACATTTTGGGCTCTTCTGTGTAAATAATCTTCTAAGAACATTGTTCTTATTGTTGACAGTTTCCAGCAGGTTTCTAACACTTAAAATTTCATCTGCTCCACTGAGTGTTTTTGTGAATCTGACAGCATAATAAAAACTTTCTTTTAGAAGGTCCAGAATTAAAGCCATGAAAAAAAAAAATGTAAGGCTTATTGGAAAAAAATGATTTTTTTTTCTTTAACCTTGGAGGCTTCCTATTTCTTTTTTTGAGAGATTTTATTCAAGAAGGGCTATAGTATTATGATCGGACTGACAATGATCCCAGCTTCCCCAAACACCATCTGAAAGTTTGGGGCAAATCGCTGACCCTTTCTGGAGCTCTGTTTCTCATTATAAGATGAGAATAATAACCATGTCAGCGTCTTATTTCCCAGCACCAGATACTTGCCCCCTTCGTAAATATGATTGATATTTTTAGAAAAGTGTATTTCAGTGCTTGTCTCTCCCCTGGGTTCTAGAGTGGTTTTGTGTACAACGAGCACTCACAAAATGTCTTTCTCTGCTGTCCCCATACTCCTGATTTGATGTGACCTTTTTGGTGGAGGGAGGAAGAATGAAGGAGAACTGCAGAGGTTTTGGAAGCTTCATTCTATGAATACTTCTGCTTCAGCATAATGCTGGTATTTGATCAAACATGAAAAGCTTCACGCTTTTTAATGTCCTGCTGACACCAGTATCAACAAAGCATTGAAGCGGAAGCTTTCTGGTGGCTGATTAGAGAGAGATTTTATTTCACTAGTTTTAAGGACTAAGTATACCTTCTAGCAGATCTTGTTCAAGGATAAGCTACATTGTGCATTATAAATCAAATTCAAGAGCTTTAATAAAGGACCCTTGATAAGTTGGTAATATATTATCACTATGTTTTGGAAAGGCAATAAATGACTGCTTTTTATAGTGTAATTTAAAATAATATGGATTATAGTTGTGTTCAATCATGAAAGTATAATTTAACAGTTTGGGCTTGTAATAACTTTTTTTTTTTTTTCCCCTTGATAGTGTCCACTTTCATTTTAGCCCAAGAATGACTTACTTGGGATGATTTACTCTGCTTGTTTTTAGAGTCTAGTAGGGCTTAACGTGTTTAATTGGAATTTTATGTCGTTGTCTTGGAAAAGCTTCACACAAAAACAAAACTAAACACTGCAAAGTAAGGACTGCTAAATAGTGAGCCATTCCAAGACCAAAAGCACTGCCCATGTTTGCAAACTTGCTGAATCAGTACAGGCTGGCAGGAAACGAGTGGCTCATGCGAAGTGGTAATTGAAGAGAGTTTCATTGAAGCAATTGTTTGTAAAGGTGTGGGCAGGTTAAGGGAGAAACAAAGGATACTGAAGCACTGGGAACTCCATGCAACAGGAAGCTTTTACCATCCGAGGACTGAGGGGCAAAAGAGGGAGCTGATCCCGGATCTGGAGAAAGCTGTAGCACTGTGGCCTCAGTGGAGGAATTCGGCCACCGCTAGGCTGCAGCAGAAATCCCTGTATAGCACAAATGGTTAAGCTCTCAGCCACTAATCAAAAGGTTGGTGGTTTGAAACCACTCAGGTGCCTTGGAAGAAAGGCCTGGTGATCTACTTCCAAAAAATCAGCCATTGAAAACACTATGGAGAATAGTTATATTGTAACACGCATGGGGTCACCATGAGTTGGAATCAACCCAGTGGCAACTGATTTTGATTTAGGCTGCAGCAAGGCAAGTAGGCTGCCAGGGGGATTAAAAACCTCACCTTTTCTTTTTCCTACCTTCAGGTTTCCTTTTGAAGTTCCCATTAGGTTGGACCCAACTGAAGCTTAGATGGCAAGGAAGTCCAAATGGACTGAACATGTGACATAGCTGAGACACAGAGCAGGGTGGAGAAGGGTGGAGCGTAGATTTGGAGAAATACCAAGCATACATACATGACTGGGAGTGAAGAATGATGAATAAAACTGATGGTAAAAGACTTTGCATTTTTATGGTATACTCCATATGTAACCAATTAGAATCTAAACTCAGTGGTCTTATATCTCCCACTTTTTTGCTTTCCAGTGATTACTAACAAAAAAGACACTTTCAAAGTTCTTCTTCTCCCCTAGGATTATCTGACTTTCAGAGCTGTTTGTTTTACATATTTAATCAGGTTGGAATGCAACTTACTAGTTTTTAACAAGAATATATTGGTTTCTAGGAACTTGAAACAAAACAGAAACAATTTCATTCCTGTTACTAGTCAGTACTGTGTGGAGGAAGTCTTGCCATTCATAAAGTCCATCAAAAAAAAAAAAGCAAATGGGTAACCTTAATTTTTCCTTAGGAATTCCCCCACATCCTTCCTTCCACTTTCCACTTTCAGAACTCTCCTTGGGGCCCCTTTTTTGCTCCACAGACATGTAAGGATTCCAAAGCATAACTACAACTATGTCTCACCTTCCCAGGCATCTGAATTAGCTAAGAAGACAATTTGTTCTTTCCTGATTTTATGGTCCATTAGCATGGCCTCTTTCATCTGCCCTGGTCTATCACGAGTCCATGTGTGTCAGAGTAGAGCTATGCTCCATAAGGTTTTCAATGGTTGATTTTTCAGAAGTAGCACACCAGGCTTTTCTTCTGAGGCCTGTATGGGTAGGCCCAAACCTCCAACTTTTCAGTTAGCAGCCAAGTATGTTAACCATTTGCACCATACAGGAACTCTGCTTGCCACAAACTAGACATGTATGATTGATGGAATCAAAGAATATTTCTAAGCCTCACTTTTGTCATCTATAAAACATGGTGCTTGAAATAGATCTGTGATCCCTCAAATACTACCATGAAATAAGAATGAGATATAGCAGAAGTAGTCTAGTTGTTTTCACTTATCTTTGCTGAGTGGAAATGGGCTGGACCTTGAAGATTACCATGTGTCCCAGGACTTGGTTCTTGGATTCCAGCCAGAGAAAATCATTATTGTCAGGGATTGTCATACCTTAGCTTGGTCTGACTAAGCACCCATAAAATCTGAGGTAGATATTTGTCTTAGTTATCTAGTGCTGCTATAATAGAAATATCACAATTGGATGGCTTTAATAAAGAGAAATTATTCTCTCACAGTTTAGGAGGCTAGAAGTCCAAATTCAGGGTGCCAGATTCAGGGTAAGGTGTTCTCTCTCTGTAAACTCTGGGGGAAGGTCCTTGTCATCAATCTTCCCCTGGTCTAGGAGCGTCTCAATGTAGGGACCCCGGGGTACATGAGGTCCCTCTCCTCTCTGCTCACTTTTCTATTTTATATCTCAAAAGAGATTGATTCAAGATACAACCTAATCCTGTAGATTGACTCCTGCCTCATTAACATAACTGCCTCTAATCCTGCCTCATTAACGTCATAGAGATTAGGAATTACAACATATAGGATAATCACATCAGATCACAAAATGATGGACAACCACACAAAACTGGGAATCATGGCCTAGCCAAGTTGGTACACATTTTAGTGGGGATACAATTCAATCCATAACAATACTGTAATGCCAATTTATGATTGTTCTGCCTTCTAAGTAAGCACCGTGTACTTGTTCTGCAATCACCTCACCAGGACAAGTTCCTCAGGTCTTGCCCACCCTTCCAGTGAGATTGCCCACATCCATGCACCTTCTACAGTGACATTCGGGAACCACCATTGCCCCAAGTCAGCAAAATCTCACACAAGACTGAGGTAGGCATCACAATGCCAATTTATTAATTTATGATTAGAAATTTAACATAAGAATTCTCACATGAGCAGCACCTTCTCTCAAGCTGCATGGGAAATTTAAGCACCATCATAAGCAATTTCCTTTATCCTAGGCAATGTATTCTAATCTAAAATAAAATGCTTAAACTAAAGAGGTATCTATCAATTTTTTTTTTTTTTTTTTACGTTTCAAATGATGAATTATTTTCAGTCTGTTTGGCCATATTTTGTTTTGTACATATCTCTTTGCAAGACACCTCACCTTTTTTTTCAGTACACATATTGTTTTATGACATTGGTTAACAACCCCACAACATGTCAACGCACTCCCTCCTCAACTTTAGAGGACTACTTTTCTTTTTTGGTGAAAATATACATAACTGATGATACACCATTTCAAAAATTTCTATGTATACTATTCAGTAACATCAATTACATTCTTCCAGTTGGGCTGCTATTCTATCCTTTTCCAAATTATTCCATCACCATTATCTTCAACTCACTGCCCCCTAGGCTTCCCATCAAACCTTTTGAGTTGCTGTTGTCATTTTGGTCTCAC
>NW_004443972.1:15541336-15543086 GCF_000243295.1 Trichechus manatus latirostris
ATATATGTCATCCCATTGCCTTCTTGCCTGCATGGTTTCTGCTGAATAATCTGAGCTTAGTCTTATTGTTTCTCCTCTGTATGTGACTTTTTGTTTTTCTCGAGTTGCTCTCAGGATTCTTTGTTTGTCTTTGGTTTTGGCAAATGTGATTATGATATGCCTCGGTGATTTTCTTTTGGGGTCTATCCTATATGGGGTTCGTTGAGCTTCTTGGATGGCCAGCTTTTCATCTTTCATGCTATTGGGGAAGTTTTGTCAGCAGTTCTTCAATGATCCTCTCTGTGTTTTCTGTTTTCTCCCTGTTCTGGAACTCCGATCACTCACAAATTTTTGCTTTTGATTGTATCCCACATAATTCTCAGGTTCTTTTCATTTTTTTTCATTCTTTTTTCTGATTTTTTCCTCAGAGTTGTATCCAAGTGTTTGTCTTCAATTTCACTGATCCTATCTTCCACCATTTCAAACCTGTTCCTCAGCCCTTCTATGACACTGTCCATTTCTGAAATCTTGTTATCTTTTGGATTTCTAATTGTTGTTTTTGTATGATTTCTAGTTGTGAATTTATTTTGGCATTTTGTTCAGGCATTATTTTCCTGAATTATTCCATTTTTTTGTCTGTGTTTTCCACGAATTTGTCTGCCTTTTCCATGAATTTGTCTATTTTTTCCTCATTTTTGTCTGCTTTTTGCTTCAACTCTTGGATAGCTCTGAATATTAGAGATTTGAATTCCCTATCAGGTAGTTCTAGTGCCTTTTCTTCCAATGGAAAGTCATCTGATGTTTTATTTTGGATGCCTACTGGAACCATCCTGTCCTGTTTTTGTAAGTGTTTTGATATTGTCTGCTGTCTTCAGGGCATTCAGTAGTTATTTTCCTCATTTATTGATTGTAGATTTGTTTGTTTTGTCCTGCTTTTTTGTTTTATTTGGCTATGTCTGAGTAGGCAGGCTCTGTGTTCTTTGTTGTTTGCTTGTCTGTGGGCACGATAATTTTTACCTCCCTCTCCAATTGGCAAGATCAGTCACTCAGATATGGTACAGCAGGGCAGGTCTAGCTGAAGAGGAGTTGCTGGGATAGGTTGTTTGTGGCACTTACTACGGCCAGCAGGGCAGGTCGGTAATCAGTGCAGGGCAGGTGCTGGTAGGCCGTGCCTGGGCTGCTTGGTGGTGTGATGTTCAGCACATGGTGCAGATAGGCAGAATCGAGGGGGGAAATTGTGATGTGTGGAGCTAAGATGGATATGGGAGAGAGAAGAGAGGAATAGGAACCAAAAACATACAAACAAAAAAAAGTGCTAGGGGAGCTTGCCACTGTACTGGAGAGATGAGAGACTATGAAATGGAGAAAAACAAAAAGGAAAAGAGGAAAAAAAAAGAAAATACAAGAAAAAAATGAATAAATAAAAATTAGAAAGAAAGAAGAAAAGCAAAGCTCTCAGGGATCCTTCCGGTGCAGCACTGAGGTCCGGGTAAGTTGCTTTCAGGCTGTGAAGTGCAGCCTGGCTAGAAGGGGCAGAGGTGTCACTCAGCCCAGGTATTCAGGGGACAGGAAGATAAGGAGAGTATAGAGAGATGAGAAACAGAGTAATGAAGAAAGACAAAAAGGGAAAAAGAGAGAAAAGAAAACAAAACAAACAAATAAAAAAAAAGAACAATGAAGAGAACAGGATGCAAGGAAAAGATTAGTCTGATGGACTAATGGTCCACAGCTACCAAGGCCTCCACCGGACTGAGTCCAGTACAGCTAGATG
>NW_004443972.1:15543716-15614929 GCF_000243295.1 Trichechus manatus latirostris
TAAAAAAAAAAAAAAGAAAGAAAACCCCTCAAAGAAAAACTGGGGAAAAAAAGCTCACCCCCCAAAAAAAAACAAGAAAAAAGAAATTCCCTCGGGGATCCCTCTGCACATCTGTGCAAATTGAGGGGATAGGTCCCAAGTCACGCAGTACTGTCCGGCTAGAACGGGCTCCCAATTAGAGAAAAGAAAAAGAAAACAAGCAAACAATTCAAAACAAACAAAAACAAAGCCCCAGGATCCCACCAGTGTGGCAGCATGGGCTGGGAAGCGGTTTCACATTTAAGCAGCGTTTCACAGCCTTTCACGAAAAAGCAAAGACGGCTCATGGAGCCAAGTATTTGACAGAAAGGAGGGGGAGGTGGTGAGAGGTAAGGAAGAAATCTAAAGGAGCGGAGAAAAGCCAATACCAGCAGCCAACAAATGGCACTTAGGGAGCCGGTCAGTGCAGGTGGGTGGAATCCAAGAGACACTGGGGTGAAGCCGATGCTTCCTGGCCAGGAGACTGTGGCTACGGGAAGCAGAGGAGGCCGAGTTGGGGTGAAAAAGGGTGGGGAGTGGGAAAGTGTATATCGTTGGTTACTGGTTGTTCTGTCTCCTGCTGGGAAGTTCTGTGAAGCTGCTTTCTCATTCCCCTTGTTCGCTGGTTTCTGATAGGAGTCCAAGATGGCAGATCCATGCTGCGGTAGCTGATAGGGGACCTCTGCATGTATGTCTCCTAGCTTTCTGTTCTCTGTCAGTTTCGTATTCCATTCAGAGCTTGGCTGAGTTCTTTATCTCTTCATTTGATGCTTAGGGTTTCAGGATTGCCCTTTTCTTTGTTTGGTTTAGTTTTTCAGCTCTTTGCTGTGCAGGGATGGCGTGGTGCTTCTGCCTATAGCACCATGTTGCCCGGAAGTCCTGGTAGCTATCAATTTTTATGATTCCTTTGTTAACTGAACTTTTTTGGTTCCTGGACTAGATGTCCCAACTGAGTCAGATAAGGGTGCTTCAAATGCAGTGCGAGTAATAACAATGGGATCATTGTGGTTTCCATCCATAAAAGTGTATTTTTAAAACAAATATAGCTTATTATTAAAGTGCAACATTAAAATTTATTTATTAATATGCAATTACAGATCATTTTCCAAAGCAATACATAAACAAGTAGACTTTCTTGCTCAATATATATCTTTTCTCCCTAAATGGAAGTATGAGTTACAGCACCAACTCCAGGGAATTTCTACTGTACCAGCTTTATCAAGCTTCCCTGCCACTGGCGATGCTGTGTTCGAATATGCCCTCTGCTATGTAGTGTGCAGAGAAACTGCTTTTCCTTTGTACCTTTAGGTGTCTTCTGGAGTACAACTAAATGTTGACTGTTTTTCAATTTCTGTCTGATCAATTTTTTTGCTTAAGGTCTACAAGTATCTATGATTTAGGTAAACACTACATTTATTCAGGTATGTTCAGTCTTGAACAAATTTCTTGTTACCCTGCACAGAACTGGATTTTGAATCAGGAACTCCAACACTCTTGGAGACACACTGAGATAACACTTCCGGTTAAGTCCTGGCCCCTCCCTACTCCTCTCAGTGAATTTTTCCTTGTTCTGTCTTCTGGTTCTGGATCTCCCCCCTAGCCCCAGTCAAAAATCTACAGGGGCCAAGGACCCTGCTGATTCCTATATTTATGAGTCAGTGTTTCCAGCTCCTATGAAGCTCTACCTTCTAAGAACGTAACGAATAAAGTTTAAGTAACTTCCTGCGGACAGGACCTCACATGTTGGGACTCAAGGATCTCAAGTTAATTCATAAATCACAGTGTGCAAACAATAATAAAGTCAGAATCTCAGGGTTGAGGGGTGGGTCAGGACCATAAAAATGGTCCTTCAATAATTTTCCATATTAAATTCAAAATATATTTATTGGAAAATATCCAGTGCTTGAATCTAATGTAAATAATGGGAGACATAGAAAAGGATTTTTATGTTATTTTAAAAAACCATTTCCACTATTAAATAGAAGCACAGGAAACAAACTGAAAATAGCATAGATCAGGACAAGGTCTTTTTTTAAGCCAAAAAAAAGATACAGTGTTGTTGTTCATAATTACAAGAAATGGATGATAATATTTTAAATGAGTTAACTTTGGTCCATCACACTCACTTCATGGTGTGAAGAAAACAGCACTTGAATGATTTTTCCCCCTTAATTTGTTCTAAATTACAGCAAAGTGCTCTGCAAGAAGCAAGTGCTTGTGTTAATTAACTCTGAGTAAAGAAGGTCGTTGGTATACATAAGGCACATTTTGTGGTTTTAGTTATAGATTTTCTTCCTCAATTAGGATTCTTCATTAGGCATTGTAAGCACATTCAGATTCACTTTTTTAATCCAACATTTCAGCTTTACGTAGATTTGTTGATTTTTCTTTAAAAAATTTTTTTAAAATGCAACAATAATAGTGGTGTTAACTTATAAAATGAAACGTGGTATGCCACATTTACAAGTATTGCTAAAACATAACCATTATTCTCTAAGGCTGAATATTATAGCTAAATTTTTAAAACTGTATAAGCTATTACTGAACTTTGACAACATAAAGATTAACAAATCTGATTTTTCAGCTATTTTATATTGAATTATAAACATCGAAGATAATCAAATTCCTAAAAACGGCCAGGCTTACTGAACTGATAGAGACTAGAGGAACCCCTGAGACTGTCACCCAAGATACTCTTTGAATTGGAACTGAAGCTACTCCTGGAGGTCACCTTTCAGCCAAATAATAGATTGGCTAATAAAATAAACAATATCACCAGTGAGTAATGTGTTCCCTTAAACAATCAACTATATGGGACCAAATGGTCAACATTTACCCAAAAGCAAAGATGAGAAGGCAAGGAGGGGAAGGGAAGCTGTGTCATTGGAAACAGAACAAACAGAATGGAAATAATGAGAATGCTGACATATTGTGAAAATTATAACCAATGTTACAGAACAATTTGTATAAAAATTAAGTGGGAACCTAATTTGCTCTGTGAACTTTCACCTAAAACATCATAAAATATTTTTTTAAAAATTGAATACAAAATTCTAAATGCAGTAAATTCTTAGAATAATCCAAGATACCAAAAGATTCATCAGGCTTTGTTGTTGTTTTTACGTGCCTGCTGGTCGATTCCAACTCATAATGACCCCATGTGTGACAGAGTAAAACTATTTCATAGAGTTGTTAGAGCTGCTGGGTGGGTTCAAACTGCCAACCTTTTGGTTAGCAGCTGAGCATTTAACTGTTCGTGCCACCAGTGCTCCTTTCATCAGACTTAGAGAACCACAATCAACTAAGTAAATTTTTCTAAAATAGGTGTGTGTGCTGTGTCCCGTCAAGTTGATTCCGACACATAGCGACCCTATAGGACAGAGTAGAACTGCCCCATAGGGATTCCAAGGATGTAATCTTTACAGAAGCAGACTGCTACATCTTTCTCCCATGGAGTGGCTAGTGGGTTTGAACCGCTGACCTTCCAATGGTTAACAGCTGGGCTGCTTAACCACTGTGCCACCAACGCTGTTTTATAAAATAGGTAAAACTCATAAGTATTTATTTCTAATTTTCAATTTAGATGATTCAGAAGATGAGATTTTGGACTTGGAATTGATTTAAGACTTTTGGGATGATGTGGTGGGGTGAATGTGTTTTGCATGTGGCAAGGACATTACTTTTGGGGGGCCAAAGGGTGGAATGTTATGGATTGAATTGTGTCCCCAAAAAATATGTGTTATAAATCCTAATCTCTATACCTGCGGTTATAATTTGGGAATGAGTTGTCTTTGTTATGTTAACGAGACAGGATTAGTGTAGGGTGTATCTTGAGTCAATTTTTTTTGTGATATAAAAGAGATAAAATGTAAGCTAGCAATCAGAGATGGAGGAAGAGAGATGCCACGCCACATGAAGATCATCCAAGAGCAGAAGCTCAAACAGACAAGGACTTCCTCCAGAGCTGACAGAGGGAGAGAGCCTTCCCCTAGAGGCAGCACCTTGAATTTGGACTTCTAGCCTCCTAAATTGTGAGAAAATAAATTTGTTTGTTAAAGCCATCCACTGTGGTATTTCTGTTATAGCAGCACTATATAACTAAGACAGAATTTGGTATCGAGAGTGGGCTGCTGCACTAACAGATACCTAAAATGTGGAAGCAGTTTGGAATTGGGTAATGGGTAGAGGCTGGAAGAGTTTTAAGGTGCCTAATAGTAAAAACCTAGATTTCCCTGAAGAGACAGTTGGTAGAATTATGGATGTTAAAAATTCTGGTAAGCTCAGAAGGAAGTGCTGCTATAACAGAAATACACAAGCAGATGGCTTTAACAAACAGGAATTTACTTTCTCACAGTTTAGGAGGCTAGAAGTCAAATTCAGAGCTGCTGTTCTAGGGGAAGACTTTCTCTCTCTCGGCTCTGGAGGAAGGTCCTCGTCTCTTCAGCTTCTGCTTCCCAGTTCCTCGGAGATCTCCATGTGTCTTGGCGTCTATCTTACCTCATCTCTCTTGCTGGCTTGTGTTTAATCTCTTTTATATCTCAAAAGAGATTGACTCAAGGTACACTCTGTACTAATTCTGCCTCATTAACATAAACATCTTTCTGGTATTCTCTGCTTTCAGCCAAGATCCGTCTGACATCAGCAATGAGACTAATAGAGTAGCTGATCATGCTGGCTGGGGAACTTCCCAGGGGTCTGACCACTTCAGGGGTTAAGAGGTTTCATAGGCAAGAACTACAGTGCCCAGCAGGGAATTGAATGGGAGTCACAGCCAGTCCTCAGGGGATAAGGCAGTGCCAGGGAGAGCCAGGATGTGACCAAGTTAAAGAGAACAGACCTCAACTTACACCAGCCACATACTTACACAGCAGCTGCCAGCAGAATTCCCAGGAGTGGGGTGAAAGAGCCACTTTCAGTGAACACCAAGAATCACAAATCCAAGACTGCTCTGAGGCCAGTTATCACCTTTTTCTCCCAATAGCACAGGACACAGCAAGCTCTCATATAGCCAATTCACATTCTGAGAAGAGAAAGGAAACTCCAAAACAGACCATCTAATCTACCCTTGACAGGGAGAAGAATTTTCAATAGAAGAAACATTTCCTGAAAGGAGACTATTGGAATTAGCAAAGCCGAGATACCTTTAATTGGAACATCCGAGGTTTTTCACTACCAGGGTTCATAAAGACTGTAAGATTAGCCATACAAAATAACAGACTTCTTGGGGGTGGATGAGATAAGCACATTAGTGATGTGTGAGTTTGTGACCCTGATACTTTTTTTCTTTTCATGTTGTATTTATGAAATCTAGTTCAGATGAAAAATAGATGTGGAAAAAAGTTTTTAAAAGTGCACATATAAATGAAGCAGAATATTTCAGTACTTTTTATTTCTCAGATTTTAATAATGGAAAGCAGCACATGACCTGCCAGTGAGGATAGAGTCCCTGGAGATGTGATTCAATACTAAATATCAAAGTGTGAAGCACTGACATGCAATACAATTTCTTTCTGCAAACCACTTTCCTAATGACATACTTTGTCAGATTCTTATTCCACTTCAACATACCTTGACTGGAAGGCTAATTGATTAGCAGTTTTCACTAGTCCACTGAAAAGAACAGAACTTTAATTTCACTTGACGGACTGTTAAATTGGGCTTTTATGCCACCTGGTTAGTTTAAGCCAATTATTCCTTTGACTGATAAACACACAACTGCCACTTGTTAAAATATCTTTTAAAAACTGAAGTCTGAAGACATAAAAAAAATTATGGAAGTAGACTGTCCCAGCATGTAAACTATGCAGCAGTAGCAATGAGCTATTTTTGGAAGCTGTCTTAACCTTTTCAGGCCACAAGGAGTCTATTCTCAGGGCATATTCCTCAAATTGTATTTCTGATGACGGTGGTTTTCCACTTAGAACTTCATCCGTACTTTCCCCTGGAGCTTCCCCTTGTGACTAGTAGCCTCCAGTTTTGAGGCAGTTTGTAGTAACAATTAAAATTTACACTCTCAGGGAGGCTCTGAGACCCCCAGTTTCACTCTATCACATGACCTTACTTAATTTTCATAACTAGCTACTATTTTCTTCTTATGCATTTTCTTACTTGTTTACTGTCGGTTTTCCCATGAAAACAGGGACCTCACTGCCTTGCTCACTCCAGTACCCGAATTCCTAGAATTACACCTGGTTCTTAATAGGCACTCAATAAACACTTATGTAACGAGTAAACTTTTGAATATTGCATGTGAAACCATTTTTCTTTATAAGAAATTAATGAAGAAAGATCCGATGTGTGAGTTATAATGTACAGAAGATTTAAAAAAACAAACCTGTTGCTGTTGAGTTGATTCTGACTCACGGCCACCTCATGTGTGTGAGAGTAGAACTGTGCTCCATACTGTTTTCAGTGGCCGAGTTTTCAGAAGTAGATCGCCAGGACTTTCTTCCAAGGTGCCTCTGGGTGGACCGGAACCTCCAACCTTTTGGTTAGCAGACAAGTTCATTAACCATTTGCACCATCCGGGAACTTCTTACACAGGATCGTGTCATGCTTTTAATCATGCTTTACCAGTTGCACTAACTGGCCCAACAAAAGGAGACGGTTCTCAGAAACCCTAGTTTACTGCATATTATGGATGGAGTTGTGCCCTCCAAAAATGTGTGTCAACTTGGCTAGGCCATGATTCCCAGTATTGTGTGACTGTTCACCATTTTGTCATCTGATGTGATTTTCCTATGTGTTGTAATTCCTACCTCTATGATGTTAATGAGGTAGGACTAAAAGCAGTTATGTTAACGAGGCAGGACTCAATCTACAGCATTAGGTAGTGTCCTAAGTCAATCTCTTTTGAGATATAAAAGAGAGAAGCAAGCAGAGACACAGGGGGACCTCATACCACCAAGAAACAAGAGCCAGGAGAATAGCGTGTTCTTTGGACCCAGGGTCCCTGCACTGAAAAGCTCTTCAACCTCTGAAGACTGATGACAAGGACCTTCTCCCAGAGCCGACAGACAGAGGAAGCCTTCCCCTGGAGCTGGCACCCTGAATTCAGACTTCTAGCCTCCTAGTCTGTGACAGAATAAAGTTCTCTTTGTTAAAGCCATCCACGTGTGGTATTTCTGTTACAGCAGCACTAGATAACTAAGACACTGCATAAAACCCCATTGCCATGGAGTCAATTCCAACTCACGGTGACCCCATGTGTTACAGAGTAGAACCGAGCTCCATAGCGTTTTCTTGGGTGTACTTGTGGCATAGTGGTTAAGAGCTCAGCTGCTAACCAAGAGGTCTGCAGTTAGAATCCACCAGCTGCTCCTTGGAAAACCCACTGGGCAGTTCTACTCTGTCCTATAAGGTCGCGCTATGAGTCAGAATTGACTCTACAGCAACGGGTTTGGTTTGGTGTTTGGCTTAATCTACAGAAGCAGATCACCAGACCTTTCTTCCAAGGTACCTCTGGGTGGGTTTAAATTGCCAACCTTTCAGTTGGTACCTAAGAGCAAACCATTTGCTCCATCCAGAGACCTAGTTTACTACATAAAACACCCAGAATAAACTCATTTAGATAGCAAAGGTACCTAGGTTACTCCACTCTACTCCTCTGGCTCTCATACGACTGTAATTCAGAACTTCCATTTCCCCCTTTAAATTCAACTTACATTTTATATCTTTTAGTTGTTAGAAATATATTATTTTATATTCCTTAGTTTCTAATAAAACCCATGAGTTTTAACAGTATTAAAATCTCAGTTAACTTCCTTTAAGCTTATCTATAACATTTTAAAGTATCAAACTTGGTGACCCTAGAGGACAGAGTAGAACTGCCCCACAGGGTTTCCAAGGAACGCCTGGCGGATATGAACTGTTGACCTTTTGGTTAGCAGCCAAGCTCTTAACCACTACACCACCCGGGTTTCCATATCAAACTTAGTCATCAGTAATTGAAACACTCAGCAATGATTTAAGTTTGTTGAATAGATAGAAAGAATTTAAAATTTCATCAATGATATTATCGACTGTTTTATATATATATATATATATACATATATATATATATATATATATAGTACTTTTTATTCCATCAAAAAGGAAGTTTTGTTCTCCACTACCTTATATTTTAATTTCAGTTGTGATTTGTATAAATTATTTTAGGTTTTTAAAGAAATCAACCTCATTTAAACACTTAAATTAGTGAAAGAAAGGCAATGAAGTTTTTAGGTCACATTTTAATTAGCTCAAAAGGTTGCTTATGAAAGTGTTCTGCTAACCAAGATCTTTACTATTTAAAGAAAGGTAATTTTTCTTCTCCTTTACCTTGAGAAGCCAGACCTAATAAAAAGAATGTCATCCTAAATATTAATTTAGAGCCCAGAACCTATGAGTTTTAAACTTGGAAATCAGTATTTTCCAAACCCTGCTATTAATGATGATCGTATTACTGAAGCAAAAACACACAAGACATCTCTCAGATGGCTGTTCCTTTTCCTCTCATATACCAGTGTAGGTCTTTAAAATTTGTTTTGCTTTTCTTCTCTCTTTCTCTTTCAATGGTATGGGTATAAGTAAATGTTTGAAAGGTACAAGATTAGTTTAAAAATTCCCAAGCAAATTTCAGAAGAAACTATTATTCACATTGGTTTGAGAGTTTTGATATAGGGAGTTTCTTTTTCGTTTTTGTCTTTCTGAATAACCACCATTGTGTAGTTTCCTCTTTTTAAGAATAGACTGCAGTTTGGGGAAATGAATAAGTCAAAACCCACCTAATCTGGTCAGAATTCAAAATCAGTAATCACTTTAAGAATAATTAAAATAGTGACACAATTCACATTATAATGGCTTTTGGTCTGTACAGAGAAGTGGGAAGATTCCCCTGACGGTCTTCTTTACTATATCTTCTTCTAGACTTTAGCATTCCCTGACTCCTTTATTACTGATCATTCTTCTCAAGATCAGAAATGAGAATATTCTCTTCTGAATGCACTGTACTAAAGTTGCTTGTAGGATAGTAAGGATTTCTAAATCCTGCAAGTCTCCTGAAGAAACCACTATTCTGCTTGTATATGCAGAAGGAAAGTGTGGAAATTGCCAGAATTATTATCACTGTTAGCATTATGGCAAGAGGTACAACGCTGTGACTTGGTCCTGAAAGAAGACAAGAAAGAAGAAAACTTCAGTGACAACGAAATAAGATAGATACTGACTATTACATAGTTAATTTTATTATCTCTACACAAAATCAAAATGTACCAAACCTACCTTCTCCTGGATGCTCCGGTACAGCATGAACATCTAAAATAAAACACAAAAAAATACTGAGATGATGTTTTTCTTAGTAATATTATGTCACTGTTTATAGCAGGGGTCAGCAAACTCTGGCTACAGACCAAATTTGGCTGCTTGTTTTTATACATAATGCTTTATTGGAACACGGCCACACATTCATTTACGTATCGTCTGTGGCTGCTTTTGTGCTATAAAGGCACAGTTGAGTAGTTGTGACAGAGACCATCTGGCCCCTGAAGCCTAAAATATTTCTATCTGGCCCTTTACAAGAAAAGTTGGCCGACCCCTGATTTATAGTGTTCATCATTAGGGCTCACAAACACAAAAAATACACTGATTTTCTTCTTTAAGCCATAGAGTTCCTATCCAGTATCAGCACTGTGCTGAGAATATAAATGAGTAAAATATAATCCCTACCCCTAAGACACTCACAGTTTTGCTGGGATCTGACATGGAGTTTGTCCGGCAATGATGACTCCTTGCCTCTACGCAAGGATTTTTATATCAGCATCTTCTCATCTTTGTGATCTCAAGAATCTTGGGAAATAAATAATAGTTCCTCCATACAAAAAGTTAGCAGGTTCCCATTTTAGGACTTTCTATTGTAAAAATGTATCTCTTTGAAGTAGAATCTATTTGAAAATTTGAATGCTGCTGAAGTCCCTGGGGAGAAGCCCAGGTGGTGCAGTGGTTAAGAGCTACTACCGTTGACAACCAAAAGTTCGGCAGATCAAATCCACCAGCCACTCTTGGAAACCCTATGGGGCAGTTCTACCCTGTCCTATAGCATTGCTACGAGTCAGAATCGACTTGACGGCAACGGGTTTGGGTTTGGTTTTGGAGGGTCCCTGGGTGGCATAAATGGTGTGTAGCTTGGCTTCTAACCAAAAGGTTGGTGCTTAGAGTCCACCCAGAGACACCTGGAAAGAAAGCCCTGGTGAACTGATTCCACAAGATTACAGCCATTGAAAAGCCTACGGAGCTCAGTTCTACTCTAACACACATGGGGTCACCGTGAGCTGGAATTAACTCTACGGTAATAGATTTTATTTTATTCTTTTGATCAAGGTAAAGATTCAGAAAAAGGCGTAGAGAATGCTCCAGTGGATCAGTGAGTGGGTCCGTGAGCGGGGGAAGTGCCTCAGCACACTACATATGCCCATTCACTCCTTCATAAACTTAAAAAGTAACAGCAATAGCATGACCACATTTTTTTAAAGCTTGTTTTTACAATTTAAAAATAATGCTGGATAATTTTGTATAAAAATTATTGAAATCATGTTTGTGTGTGTGTGTGTGTGTGCGCGTATGTATGTGTGTGAAGAGACCTCTTTAAGAAGGGCTGTCAAAAGAGCATGTATTTTCAGGATAGAAGCAGTGGGCAGGTGTAGAAGGAGCACGTAGAGGCAGAAAATTTGGAGTCAGTCCTCAGTGTGGCCTCAGTTTGGACAAGTACTTTCCTCATCTGTAAAATGTTGATATTTTATCTGCTCCACAACCTTGGAAAGTTGCTGTGAAGGATAACTGAGGTTACATATGTATCATAGGGAGCTTTAAAGTACTATACTAACATGAAGTATTTCTGATTTGTTCTTGATGCTTAAATGCCAGTGTATTGCTTGGGCAGGCTATTTATTAGGCTTAGTCATGTTTTTCACATAGGGTTGATACTTAACAGTATTGGGCCTTCAAACATTGGTGTTCACATCTACCAATTTTTTTCTTTCATTAGACAGTATCTAATCAGTCATCAAGGCTTGTTCATTCTCTCTTCAGAATGTTGTTCCCATTTCTCCCAGCCTTTTTTATTTCTAGTTCTATCACTCAAATTACAACCTCCTCCCTTTATATCTGGATGAGTGTCTACAGCCAGAGCACATACGGATTTTCTGTCTTCTCCACCAAGAAGTTCAGCTCCTTAGCCTGGCATTGAAGGCTCTCTGTGGTCATATCCTACATTACTGTCCAATTTTATTCCCATCACTCCCTTACTGAGAATTCTCTGCTGTGATTTTTAGTCATGCTGGGCCCTTTGTCCAAAATGCCGTTCTTCCTCTGTTGCAACTCCTCAAATTCTCCTCATGCTTTGAGATTCCAAAGTCTCATTTCCTGTCTGAAGCCTTCTCCAGCAGCGCAGGCCACACCAATGCCCCCTTCTTTATAATACTGGCATCCAGAAATGGTTGTGATCATTATCAATATCATTCACTGTCAAAGATGCTCATTTTAACATCCCAGCTTAGATATGTCTGCTATTGTTTGTCACTAACCAGAATTTTCTGGCTTAGATTTCTAAAATAATTATTTTTTAATCACTACAAACTGTTTAGGTCAAGATGAAGTTAAAATCTGACTTTTATGACACATTATGGCTTGCAACAGAAAATTCCACTTAATTGTCCTCAATGAAGGTATTCAGGCCTAGAATATACTTCCTGAACCAAAGATGAACCTTAAAAATTCTGAGTATCAGTCATCAGAATCAGAATTGCTGGTTTACATTTCTAGCTCTATTTGCCTGAGATAAACTGCTTTTGCCTATTAGGTAAGAATCTATAGTGACACTAGAAAGCATATAGTCTTCGAGTTGCTTTATAATGATTTTTGTCTTCATATCAGAGAAAGGAGGAACTGCAGTGATCTCTGACTTGTTTGACATAGAACAAATGATAATGTCAGAATCTATCTGAATACTCCCTGAATACATAGATTTGAAAACCTTTAAATGCTAAAAAGGTGTGACAATATTAGGGTAGAACCAGAATGAAGAATTACCCTCCGACTAGACTCACCTGCCTCCATTTTACAAATAAATCCTTTTTTTTCTTGACATGGGGATAACTGCCACAGTCCTTCCAGGATCCTCAGGGCAACACACAGATGGGGTTTGAAGAGATCCGTCTCTGGTTCCCGAACACCCCAGTTTGACTGGTCTGTGGGAGTTCCATCAAACCACTTTATGGCGTCATCTGTGGGAAAATGGCTAATTTATTATGAATTATACTAAGACTGGAATGAACCATAAAAAGCAGCATCCAGATTTAATGAGACTCTCTCCTTATTTATCAGAGTAGGTATTAATAAAGTTGTCTTGTGAACAACCCTCTATCTGTTTTAGATATACTGTTCTAATTCAGTTCACTTAGGATGTCCTGTTTCATACTGTAATGGTTTGAATTTTTAAATATCCCATGTCATTATAGTGAATTTAAAGAAATCATTTAATAAACTAATCAATTTAAGGAAAAGTCCTTGGAAGTCCTAACATCTACATCATTGTAAAATGGCTCATTTCCTGAAAGAATTTCATAGTAAGTTTCTTTAAATAGTAAGCCCATGGTGTGCCATGGGGAGGGGGGAATGGGGTGGGAGAGGCCCATCTCATGTGAAGGCAATAAGAAGGTGCATTGTCTGAAAAGAAATTTAATTCAGCAGTAAAGCTTACTAAAATTTAGTCTTTTTTTTAGGTTCCTAGGTGTTGCAAACCACTAACCACTAAAGCCAAAGATGAAGAAATGGAAGATTTTTACCAACTGCTGCAATCTGAAATTGATCAAACATGCAATAAAGATGCACTGATAATTACTGGTGATTGGAATGTGAAAGCTGGAAACAAAGAAGAAAGATCAGTAGTTGGAAAATATGGCCTTGGTGATAGAAATGATGTCGGATATTGCATGATAGAATTTTGCAAGACCAATGAGTTCTTCATTGCAAATACCTTTTTTCAACAACATAAACAGCAACTATACGAGTGGACCTCGCCACATAAAATACACAGGAATCAAACTGCCTACATCTGTGGAAAGAGACGATGGAGAAGCTCAATATCATCAGTCAGAACAAGGCCAGGGGCTGACTTCAGAACAGACCATCAATTCCTTATATGCAAGTTCAAGTGGAAGCTGAAGAAAATTAAAACAAGTTCATGAGACCCAACGTACAACCTTGAGTATATCCCACCTGAATTTAGAGACCATCTCAAGAATAGATTTGATGCACTGAACACTAATGACCAAAGACCAGACAAATTATGGGATGACATCAATGACATCATACATGAAGAAAGCAAAAGAACATTAAAATGACAGGAAAGAAATAAAAGACCAGAATGGATGTCAGAAGAGACTCTGAAACTTATTCTTGAACATAGAGTAGCTAAAGCTAATGGAAGAAATGATGGCATAAAAGCTGAACAGAAGATTTCAAAGGTCAGCTTGAGACGACAAAGTAAAGTGTTATAATGACATGTGCAAAGACCTGGAGATAGAAAACCAAAAGGCAAGAATGTGCTTGTCTATGCCGAGAAATCTGGAAGACAGCTACCTGGCCAACCAAGAGGAAGAGATCCATATTTGTGCCCATTCCAAAGAAAGGTGATCCAACTGAATGTGGAAATTATCGAAATTACCATTAATATCAAGAGCAAATAAAATTTTGCTGAAGATTATTCAAAAGCAGTTGCAGCAATACATCAACAGGGAACTGCCAAAAATTCAAGCTGGCTTCAGAAGAGGACTTGGGACAAGGGATATCATTGCTGATGTCAGATGGATCTTGGATGAAAGGAGAGAACACCAGAAAGATGTTTATCTGTGTTTTATTGACTATGCAAAGGCATTGGACTGGGTGGATCATAACAAATTTTGGATAACATTCTGAAGAATGGGAATTCTAGAACACTTAATTGTGCTCATGTGGAACCTGTACATAGATCAAGAGGCAGTTGTTTGAACAGAATGAGCAGATACTGTGTGGTTTAAAATTAGGAAAGGCGTGTGTCAGGGTTGTATCCTTTCACCATACTTATTCAGTCTGTATGCTGGGCAAATAATCCGAGAAGCTGGACTATATGAAGAAGAACGGGGCATTAGGATTGGAGGAAGACTCATTAACAACCTGCGATATGCAGATGACACAGGCCTGCTTGTTGAAAGTGAAGAGGACTTGAAGCACTTACTGATGAAGATAAAAAACTACAGCCTTCAGTATTGATTACACCGCAACATAAAGAAAACAAAAATCCTCACAACTGGATCAATAAGCGACCTTATGATAAACAGAGAAAATACTGAAATTGCAAAGGATTTCATCTTACTTGGATCCACAATCAATGCCCATGGAAGCAGTAGTCAAGAAGTCAAACAATGTATTGCATTGGGCAGATTTGCTGCCAAATACCTCTTTAAAATGTTAAAAAGAAAAGATGTCTAGTCTCTATCAGACCAGTAAGTCTGGTCTTTTTGTGTGAGTGTGTGTGAGTTAGAATTTTGTTCTACATTTTTCTCCAGCTCTGTCCAAGACACTCTATTGTGATCCCTGTCAGAGCAGTCAGTGGTGGTAGCCAGGCACCATCTAGTTGTGCTGAACTCTGTCTGGTGGAGGCTGTGGTAGTTGTGGTAGACTATGGCCCCCAGACACCCTTATAGCTCAGTAATAAAGTGACTCCTCAGGTTCTCCCTTTAGCTAAAGATTAAACAAGCCCATAAAACAAAATGAGACTAAATGGGCACACTTGCCCAGGGGCAAGGATGAGAAGGCAGGAGGGGACAGGAAAGCTGATAATGGGGAAACCAAGGTTGAGAAGGAGAGAGTGTTGACATGTCGTGGGGTTGGTGACCAATGTCACAAAACAATATGTGTATTAATTGTTTAATGAGAAACTTGGTTGCTCTGTAAATCTTCATCTAAAGTACAATAACAAAAATTTTTTAAAAAATCCATATGAGACCAAAAGGTCAACAATTACTCTAAAGTAAAGATGAGAAGATAAGGGGGCAGGGAAACTAGAGTACTAGAAATGGAACAACTAGAATGCAATTAAAGAGAATAGTGACACATTGTGAGAAATGTAATGTCACTAAACAATTTGTATAGAAATTGTCAAATGGGAACTTAATTTGCTGTGTAAACTTTCACTGAAAATACAATAAAATATTTTTTTTAAAAAAGAGAAGATGTCACTTTGAGGACTAAGGTGCACCTAACTCAAGCCATGATATTTTCAATCACTTCATGTGCACGAGAAAGCTGGACAAAGAATAAGGAAGGCTGAAGAAGAATTGATGCTTTTTAATTATGGTGTTGGTGAAGAATATTGAATATACCATGGACTGCTAGAAGAACAAACAAATCTGTCTTGGAAGAAGTACAGCCAGAGTGCTCCTTAGAAGTGAAGATGGTGAGACTTCGTCTTACATACTTTGGACATGTTATCAGGAGGCACCAGTGCCTGGAGAAGGACATCATGTTCGGTAAAGTGGAAGGTCAGCAAAAAAGAGGAAAACCCTCAACGAGATGGACTGACACAGTGGCTGCAACAATGGGCTCAAACATAGCAACGACTGTGAGGATGGCAAGGACCGGGCAGTGTTTTGTTCTGCTGTACATAGGGTCGCTATGAGTTGGAACTGACTTGATGACACCTAACAACAACAAGGTGGTACAAATTGTTTGCACTCGACTGCTAACCGAAAAGGTTGGTGGTTCCAACCCATCCAAGGTTACCGCGGAAGAAAAGCCTGGCAGTCTCCTTTAAGATTATAGCCGGGAAAACTTTATGGAGCAGTTCTACTCTCTAACATTTGGGGTCACCATGAGTTGGAATCAATTCAAAGACAACTAACAACAACAGTCTGCTTTTTATTATTACTGTGTGCTTATAGGGCTGCTATGAGTCAGAATCGACTCGACAGCAATGGATTTGGATTTGTTTGTGTGTGTGTGCTAACAATTCTAAACAATGTTAGTGACCAGATATTTTCAGGAGTGATCAAATACTCCTCCCATCTTGGTACACAGTGTAACAAGCTTTTCAAACCAATTAAAATAATTTTCTTTACAAGTACTTTTCAGTAACCATCAATTAAATTATTTTATTACAAATTCTGGTTTATATGACTAGCAAATAATAAGTCTAACAGAACAATTTATCCCTGAAACATTTCTGTAACTCTATTGTGCTTTTATACTATTTAGGAACCTGCGGTATTTTCAAGTAAATATGGTTTTCTTATTCTGTGATGAGGTCTGTGAACACAAAGTTCAAGCCAAGCATCTTCACAAGAGAGCAAGTTTAAGATAAGATTGTTATTTTGTTTGTTTTTATTTTTGGGATTTTGGGATTATTTCAAAGGGCCAGAGGGTATAGAAAAATGGTTAGCAATATTATCATTGGAAGAAAGAGCTCTAGGAATCATGCTATTTTTTTCACAGCAAATATGGTATCTAAGGAGAGTTTTTCTGGTTCATAGAGGCCATTATCATCAGCCTTAACAACTATGTATTTATTTATGCCCTGTCTTCTTCTCTACCCAAATCACTTACTGTGGCTATCAAATTGAGCATTCAACCAAACCATCTGGACAGAAGAACCAAAAGCAGAAAGCTCTTCTAGGAGAAATGTATTTTCAGCCTCATCCTTGATAGTTAAAAGATTAGACCCTATAAATGAGACAAATAGCAAATGAACAAGTAATTATGTTTACACATAAACACAGTTTTAAAAATGTCTCCTCACACCATCATCTATGAAGTTTAGGCTTTGAAAACTGAAACTTCCCATTGTATACCAGTAATTTTTTTTATTTAAAATTTTAATTAAAACCACATTTATTGAAAGATACACACTTGCACTTAAGAAGTTAAAAGTACAGAATATTAATTTTAGGGAACATTAAAAATTCATAATTCAAATGCATTTAAAAGGAACACTTTCTTGGGGAAGTGCAGTATTCTGAGACATCATCTTTGGTTTTCAAATTCTACACTGGATCATGAGTTTCATATATTAGTTGCCCCCAAACAGACAAATTCAATAGTATTTATTTTTTCAATTGTTTTTGTTGCTCCCAAAGTCACTAAATAATCAGAGAAATGAAAAAAAACACATTCTTTACTGAAATGTCAAGAAAGAGCACATTGAAAGAATTTACCATCACAAAAGAATTACCTTCCTTTTTGCAAAATTCATGAGCAGCCTCAAAACTCATACTGTCTAGGACTGTAGAAAAACTGTAGCAATTACTTTTAAATTTTATCCAGGGAATAGATGTTTCTGAGCACAACTCTGGGTGTTCAAATGGTCTTGTCTCTAAGAACAAAAATCAGTTACAATTTCAGGGTGGTGGTTGTGTTAATGTATTGAGATAAACATTGCATTACATTCTATGAAATACCTAGACAAATATATATATAATGAGATTTTTATGGTAATACTCAGAAAGATTGGGTTTAATGTAAATGATTACAAAACCAAGACTGGTTTATAGCAACTCTGGCAGAAATAATCTTTACCTAAACATAACAGGGTACATTAACGCATTGTTTCCTAGTTTTAGTTTGGGTGCTGCCTGGGTGAGAGTGGCTGTCTTTCATGTTTCCAGTTAGTATCCTAGAGGTTGGAACAACTGGGATGATGTGATTCATAGAAACACTGGGAGCTGAATGATGCTGACCAAAGGGACTTCCAAGTGTACCATGCAGGGCTGAGTATCACAGATTTAAAAAATCCTTACCTGATCATAAACCTATGAGACAGAAAGAATGCATTCAGTAAAGTGACATGATATGACATGACATAACATAAATAAGAGAAACTTTTTTAGGGGAGGGGCTTACTTCAGATAGCAAGCTCAAGTCAGACACATCTGCGTTGAGATCCTGGCTCTGCCACTTACTAGTTGTCTGGCTGTGGGCATGTTACTTAACCTCCCTATACTTTGGTCTCTCTGCAGTGGTTAAGTGCTTGGCTGCTAACTGAAAGGTCAGTGGTTAGAACTCACCAGCCGCTCCACAGAAGACCTGGTGATCTGCTACCATAAAGATTTCAGCCTAGGAAACCCTCTGGGGCAGTTCTACTCTGTCATATAGGGTCGTTGTAAGTCGGAATCAACTTGACAGCATACAACAACAACATCTATGAAAGGGAGCTAACAGCAATACTTTTCTTACAAGTTGCTATACAGTTTCAATGAGTTAGTGCCTGACAATCATTAAGTACTAAATAAATACAATGTTATTAAAAAGGGCAGCCCTGGTGGCCTAGTGGTTAAGAGCTCGGCTGCTAACGAGAAGGACTGCTTTATGGTACTTTGGAAGCAGAATCAGCTTTTCCAATATATATGGCTATCATTTACATTTTTATCATTAATTGTTTTGATCAAAAGTTACATAATGTATATGCTATTTTATTTATAATATCTAGGATGTAAGTATATGCATCTAAATTATTAAATGAGAGACCAAAAGAAGACCAGCTTATATTAAGGACTCTCAATAGTAATCAAGGGAGAGGTGACTTGGTGTAATGGGATAAATAGCGCACCAACGAGTGAGGAAAGGTGGCTTCAGATCCTGGCACTGCTGATGGGCAGCTGTGAGATCCTCAGGAATCTATTTAATGTTTTGAGGTTAAGTTTCATCTTTAACACAAAGGGGTTGGGCCAGGTGGACTTTAAACATAAATGAGAAAAGTTATGCAAAATGCAGGGCCTGGCATATAATATCCAAACAGTATCAGCTATCATAATTACAGTAATAATTATTATTATAGCTCCAGAATCCTATTAGTCTTTAACTTAAACATAATCCTTAGTCTGGTATTCAAGGCCTTCCATACACACTCCCAACCCACCTTTCTAGCCTCATTTCTCCGTGATGCAGCCAAATCTCAGCACCAGTTTTGCCTTAAACCCACCCACTTTTCTTCCTTCCATCTTTGCCCAGACTTTTCTGCTCAGAATGCCTCTCCATGTCCATCATTGTTTGCTTGCATCCCACCATTCTTTAAGGTCCATCTTCACCATCATGTCTTTCAAAAAGACTTTATCCATCCTCTAGATGGATATGATAGGTTCTTTTTTTTTTCTCTAACTCCCACTGCACTTTCTACCTCTCTTAGCTCCTTTGGCAGCCCTACCTGGTATAACAGTTATTTGTCTTAACATCATCGACAGGACCAGAGGCTTCTTGAGAGCAAAAACTCACTACTCATCTTTATATCACCTGCTTAGCACAGTGCCTTGCACATAGTAGGTACACAGTAAGGATTTCTTGAGATGAATGGAATTGAACTCACCAGTGGGCACGTGACAAATGGCTCCTTGGAGAAACGACTCGCAGGCTGTGCTGCTCCAGTGTCCGCTGGTGTCGGCAAAAACACAGTCACCCAGGAAGGACGACTCCTCATCTTTCCAATAAGTGAAAGAGGATTTGGTGCCATCAGACCAGTCAAAATTAAGACCATTCTGTGGAGGGAAATTGAGTCATCATTTCCTTGTCAAGGCTGCTGGCGACATCACCCAATGCTGTCTGAGCATCCCACACCTCACACAGAGATTTGTATTTCCATATCTCTTTTAGGGGAAACTTGTGGATATGGCCTGACAAAAAGAATTATCTGCCACAAATCATATCTTTTTTAATGTTGGAGAATCCTTGGTCCTCTGCCACCATATTTTCCCAGTAAGCAATATGAGTGAAGTTCAATCAATACCTTGTTCTTTACACCAAAATAAATTTCAGATTGATCAAATATTTAAATGTAAAGTTGAAAACATAAAAGTGTTACAAAAAACTTGTCCGAATTTTTTACACTTTTGGTGTTGGGAAAATCGGTTTCCAAGTCTGATACAAAACCCAAAGACCATAAAGCAAAATTGGCTACATAAAGTTAAAACATTCTGTAATACAAAAATACAATACATAAAGTAAAAATCAAACGGAAAAAATAGCTCTTATGGGCAATTAAAGAACTCTCACAGATCAATAGGAAAAAGATACACACATACACACACACACAGAAAATGGGCAAAGATCTCAAGTAGTAAGTTCACAGAAAAAAATAAAAATGTCCAATAGCATGTAAAGTACTCAATCACCTTTGTAATTAAAGAATGTATGTTAAAACAACCATGAAATATCATTCTTTTGCCTATCCCACTAACAAGGATTAACATTTTGATAATACCAGGGTTGGCAAAGATGTTGGGAAGCCAGATATTACTATACACTGTTATTGGCTTGTAAATTGGTGCTAACTTTTGGAGGGCAATTTGGCACCGCTTATTAAAATTTAAAGCACGCTCAGTTATTTCACTTCTGAGAATTTATCCTACTTGCACAAGGATATTTGCTGTGCATTGTTTGTAACTGTGAAAAACTGGGAAGAACCCAAATGTCCATTTATAGGGGAATGGTTTAATAAACTGTGCTATACCCTTACATGCCCCTGTCACAAATAATGAGTTAGATTTTTATGTGCTGATATGGAAAGCTGTAAAAGGCATTTTAAATAAAGCAAGTTTCAGGGCATATATGTAGTATGATCCCATTTGTGTTTAAAAATGATATATATAGTCATCCCATACATGTGTATATGTGTGCTTATGTAGAAAATTTCTAGATGACACACAAGAAACTATTTACGGTGATTAACTTTGCAGAATAAAACTAGACATAGGTTTAGAATAGATTTTATGTTTCACTAAAAAAGTTTTCCTTTCCCAACCACATCCCTAGGAGAGGGGGAAAACCCCATGTGTTAAATTTCAAGAGAGGTACTAAATTAATTAATAATCAAATTTCTTGGTAAGTAGCGTGACTCATTTTTTTCTTGGGGACGCCTTAAATGCAACAAATTGCCCACATGCAGATGCTTCAGTTTAAGATGTGTTCCCATGCACACATGAGGCAGTATCCTGGGAAACTAAAAAATTCTCGGAGAGCCTTTGAAGGAGATTAATATGCAGAAGTTAGTCAAGTGGGTGTGTACCTAAAAAAAAAAGGTGTACACCCTTATTTTGTAGTCATAGGTTGCTCATAAGGTTGGTCAGTAGTTACTGTATAAATCAATTATTTAAATCACATTTCTATTATTTCTGGTAACATTTTTTCTGTGCTAAATTCAGTGGTCATATCATTTAGGGGGTAAATGTGAGATTTAATTTTGCAAGGGTGTTCCAAGGGATTTAGGGCACCTACATCTGCAGTGAACAGTCCAATCCAGTGAGCATGTCCTAGCCGGTTGAGGATAACTGTGAGGAAGGACTGGTGATACTGGTCTGTAATGCTAACCAGTTCTGCTCCATGCATCAGGCAGGCTTTCATTGCTGTATACCAAGTCATATTTGCATTAATTACTTTGTAAGTCCTGTTTCCATATTCTAAAGTACTGGGGATTGGATACATATCAGATATATTTACATCATGTCCAGAAGTATCTAGAACAAGAACAAGAACAAAAATCACTTGCAGCATCTGGATGAGAAAGAGGGAGGCCAAGTTTAGATGAACCTCTGTCACCATGATCCATGCTGACACACGTGGGGTCATCATGAGTTGGAATCAACTCAACATCACCTGGTTGTTAACATCAGAGAATTTTTCTTCCCAGAATTGACTATTTCAAAATGAGAACACTACCTGAAATTGTAGGTCATGCTAAAGAATTAGAACACTTAGGAAATTTAATGACTGGTTTCTTCAAAACTATAAACATATACTGAAGCATTTCTGGAAGATTTCACCTTTTTGAAGATCCCTTGTCTAAGTGACCACTTTTTAAAATTTTTTTTGTTTATTGTTGTAGTTTACATGAAGTTTACATTTCAAGTTAGTCTCCCATACAAAAATTTATACATACATTGTTACGTGACCTTAATTGCTCTTCCCATACTGTGACAGCACACTCCTCCTTTCCACCCCATTCTCCATGTCCATTCAACCAACTCCTAACCCTCTCTGCCTTCCCATCTCATCTCCAGACAGAAGCTGCCCGTTTAGTCTCTTGTATCTACCTGAGCTAAGAGGTACACTCCTCACGAGTATCACTTTATGTCCCACAGTCCAGTCCAACCCCTGTCTGAAGAGTTGGCCTTGGAAATTGTTTTAGTTCTGGGCTGATAGAGAATCCAGGAGCCATGCTTTCCGGGGTTCCTCCAGCCTCATTCAGACCATTAAGTCTGATCAAAGTGACCAATTTTTGATGGAACTGATGGTGATCTTCTCAGGCAGGTTTCACTCCACTAGCTGCACTCAGCCTAGCACAGCCTGCTCTAGCAGAACTTAATGCTTCCTAATAAAATACTGATACGTATCATGTAGTCAAATGTTGTACTGCAAACAGAATATTACAAGTGGATGTTCTCAGATATGACACTCGATTCAACTTTTGAGACAGTATGATAGTCACCATCATGTTTAAACTTTACATGTGTAAATTCTAAGAATTTTTTTTAATTAAGTAAATAAATGCTCAGAAATAGACATAATTCTTATAAAAAGTTACTATTAATGCCTCACCTGTCAGAGTCAAGGTTTATAAGTTAAAAGCCAATGTTTTCACACACAGTCATTAGTGCTTATGTGTTCATAAGGGCTGTAATCATGTGAAAACCAAACCCGTGCTTTATATACAGATGTTTCTCCTTTAATACGTGCATTTGACTTTTTGTTCTGTATTATATTATGTACTAGGATAAGCTAAGTTTAGAAAACATAAAAACAAGGTAAGTTTCCAAACTGTCTGATCCAGAGTGACTTGTATTCCTCCCTGTATACTAGCTTTATTACATGGGCAAATCAGTTTATCTCTCTAAACCTCAAATTTCTGGTCTATAAGAAATTAGAAAGGCCTCCTTTAGAAGGGTGTGGGTAAAACTAAGTGACATATCCATATAGGGCACATACTACAGAACTTAGGACACAGAGGCAATAAATGTTGGTTTTGCTGCCTGGTCCTCCTCTTGCCACATTCCCCCCAATAAAAATGGCAAAGTGGGAACTTGACTTTTACCTGAAAATGTTACCTCAATATGGTATAATACACATTGTAAAACCAAAGTGAAATTAATCTTTTTACTAACTGAATTATGACAGATCACACTTTTATGATCCATTTAATCTTTGCTAGAAATCTATTTGCCAGTCAACATGTTGAGTCTAAAGTTATTGATATAATACTAATGTAATACAAAAGCAGCTATTTAAAAATTATAAAAATTAGTAAAATTAAAGTTACTGGAAGTCTCTGTATACGTGACCTGAATAACAATTTGATTGTTTCTCCACTAAACTACACATCTGTATTTTTACATATATGAATTTCTCCCTATGTAACTCATTCTATTAATTTATAAACATAGGTGACTTTGAGCTACATGATTTTGCCACCCATTGTCCTGCAAAAGAAGGGTCTATTGGAAGCCAAGTTCCAAATCTGGGGCCTTGACTTTGACCTCATTTCTCTTTTCCAGATTTCTCCATGCTTTCAGATAGATAAGAGATTTTAGGCTCTGAGCCAAATGTAAGCACATATTTATCTGGCAGATAGAGAAGTGGAGCAGAACTTGGGGGTTTTCACTGTAGGCCACAAGAGTTTGTAAAGTTGAGTAAATTTTTTGTGTAGTTGAATTTTGGCAACTAGTAAAAGCAATTATTATTGATGAACATATTCTGGGAACTATGCTAAACATTATATATACACAGACTCTGTGAGACAGTTATTACCCCAATTTACAGATGAGGAAATTGAGGTTCAGAGAAGATAAGTAACTTGTCCAACAGATTGTTTACAGAGATGGGATGGGAACCCAGGTGAGATGGGAATTCCAGTGTCTGTGTTAAACCACCACTACTATATACTGTCTCCGAAAGAGCATACATATTGTTAGTCACAAAAATATCAAAGACAGAAAGTGGTCAGAGAGTAAATTTCAAGAAGAGATCAGCATCAAGGTAGTAGAACAGAATCACTGTACTTTACTGAGAGACCTGAGTGTGTTCTTCATAGAACTGTGGGGATTTTATGGCATAATGTTTATAAAACCAAGGCCCAGCCAGGGCCAGGAACATCAGAAGCGTACAAGTACATGGTATATTGATGTTCTTTCCCTACAAGGCTCTGCTCTTCCCATAATACTCTTGCTATATCTGATCTAGGGAGCCCTGGTGGCACAGTGGTTAAAGCACTCGGCTACTAACCAAAAGGTCGGAATGGTATAAGGAGCCTAACCAAAAAACAAACAAATGAAAACCAAACACGTTGCTGTCGAGTAGATTCCAACTCATCGCGACCCTATAGGACAGAGTAGAACTGCCCCATAAGGTTTCCAAGGAGTGGCTGGTGGATTCGAACTGCCGACTTTTTGGTTAGCAGTCGAATGCTTAACCACTGTACCAGCAGAGCCCCTTAGGGAGCCTAACACCCAGTAAAAGCACAATAGATGTTAGCTATTGTTGTTGTTGTTAGTGTTTTTATTTTTATCACTAATGTTCACACTATCTATAATAGTATGGCTTTGGTATTTCACACCAGAGGCCCCTGTGATTTTGGCCATCAGATCTGGAAACATGACTGCATGCCATATTTAGCTACAAAAATCATTTTTTTTTTTGAACATTTTATTGTGGTTTAGGTGAAGAAATCATTTTTAAGGGTCCAAGAAAAAAGTGAGCATGAATTGGTTTATTTCCCCAACTCTTTTCAACATTTTTTCAATGTCTTTTTTTATTGCCTGAACAGACACATAATCTCAGAGCAAAGCAATAAAGCCTTTCAGTATGACTAAAATGGATTCATAACCTTGGTCACCACCCAAGTGGCCTCTACAGTCCCAAGAATGCCACTATAGGGCAGAAGTCTGTGATAGCAGAGAATTAAATGACTAAATATATGTAAAGCTCAAAGAATAAGTGCCTGGCACTCTTAGCTATGAAACTGTTTGCTACACAGCTGTGTAAAACAAATATGGAAGAGATGAATGAGCCATAGAAATGAAAGGAATAAAAAATAAATATATCTTACCCTGCATTTTTTCACAAATAAACCCATAACCTTCTTTTCCACAGTCTTCGAAATACCATTTTCCAGTGAAATGAAAATTAGGATTACTTGACAGCAAGGCACAGAGAGGAGTGTGTTTTTGAACTTCTCTGGTGTTATGACGTGGAATCTTTAAGAGAATATATAAATGTTACCAAAAAAAAAAAGGTCTTTGAAATTTGTATTCAGCACATAATTTTCTGATTAAAACACAATTACTATTCATTTATTTGCATTTAATAAGCCTGTTCACAACTCATTTCATAACCTACAAAATAATTATTGTGATGAGTAATTACATTTATGGAACATATGAAAATTATACAGATTACATTATTAAAAATTAAAACTTTTAACAACAGACATACAAATTTATGCCTATAAAAACTTGAGTAAACAAGTTTTGAATAGAAGCTCATGCTAAAATCATTTCTATAGAAAATGAATCTTAAAACTTACATTTATAATATCAAATGGGGACCAGTTAGAATATACTACAGACTTTCCATTTAGCCATTTTTCATAATCATCATTTTGTAACCCTATCCACATATTAGTCGTCTGGCCAAAAAGATTCATAGTAATGAAAGCTGAAAAATAGGAATACATTACCAAATTTAATACCATATAAACCATTTGGGTATTCATTGAACTCTGTTTATAGCTATGATTATATTTAAATGACAGGAAAACTTAATTACAAATCAATTGTAGGAATTGGTTATTTTGTCCTTGTTAAGGTAATGCAGTCTCTTTCACTTTCATTTCACTTAAATTGACAGAAATTAGCTGGCTAAGCCTGAGATTTCATTATATCGGTTACAAAACAATTTTCAGTGTTCATTCATTGCCTTTCTAGTGAAAAGATTTATCCACTATATTTAAGCTAGAGTATAAAACAAACAAACCAAACCCATTGCCATCAAGTCCATTCCAACTCAGAGCGACCCTATAGGACAGAGTAGAACTGGCCCATAGGGTTTCCAAAGAGTGGCTGGTGGATTTGAACTGCTGACCTTTTGGTTAGCAGCCATAGCTCCTAACCACTACACCACCAGGGTTTCCAAGCTAGAGTATACTATTGGCTGAGTATCAAAAGTGTACAGGTAAGTCTCAAAGGATCTATATAGGTAAATCTCAAAGGATCTAAAAAATTACACCACACAGTTGTAATAAACTATACCCCAGATTATTTTAACTACCCAGAAATACAGATCATAAATATATCTCTATTCTTTCTGTTATTACCAGTGAGATAAAAGATTCCAAAAATAAGCAGTTTATTAGCAATGCAGTATACTAACTTTTATAGCTGTCATGATATATTAAAAACAAAAACCTTACAGGTTAAATGGAAAACTTCTGTGCCCCAGCAACATAATACTTTAAATACTGATTTGGAAATGTTAGTAATTTTTTAAATGCTTGAATAGAAATGGTTATTTTGGCCTAGTTGAACACTGAATACTCTACCTTGCTCCACCTCACTTTCAATGGAGACCAGTGCCCCTCCCTCTTCAACACAGAAATTTTGAGCAGATGTCCAGTTCTTCTGATGGCTTGGATCTTTGGGGATTTTCACCAAAAGGCACTATCAAAAAAATGTCAAAACAAAGTGTTCAGTTCTGCATTTTTCTAAATAAAATTAAGATTTCCCAAAGATACTCTGAAGATTACCCTTGAAAATTCTTTGAAATCTTTTTGGGCAAAAATAACCCATTTTTTCCTTCACCTGTTCCAAAACAGAGCAACAGCTTTCAGGGTGAGTCGATAACTTGCATGCATTTGCACCTGGCAGGACTAGAAACAAGGATGTGTGTTGTAGACAGGATTTCTGAACATTGTCTTTTGCTCAATGAAAAATATTATTCCCCCCTAAAAAAGAGCCAGCCTGACTGCACACTTTACAGGGGCAGATTCATCTAAAAAAATTGTGGGAGTGGAAATGAACAGCTTAGTTCAATTTTATTTGCAAGAACGTTTCCTCACATTAAGTGGAAGAGGAATACTTAAGAATCAAACCATATCAGGTATTTAAATTCATTAAATACTTGTAATCAGACTTTTGGTCAATAAGTCAATCAGGCAGAGCCAGAAAAGAAACGATGAGCCCAGTGGTAGGAAAAGCAGGCAAAGGTAGGACCAAGGAAACAGGAGAAGAAGAAAGGGAGGCTTTGGCCGGCAATGTCAAGCAGAAAATAAAAGGCTGTGGGACTGGGCAATGAGAGGTTGATCGTCACTTATGAGAGAATCATGTCTGCTGCCTACTTGGCAGGTAAGGCAGGGTTGAAGGTAAGCTTCCCCCACCCTTTAAAGTTCAATGAGGAGTCCCTGGGTGGTGCAAACAGTTAATGCGCTTGGCTGCTAACTGAAAGATTGGAGGTTCAAGTTCACCCAGAGGTGCCTCGGAAGAAAGGCTTGGTGATCTACTTCTGAAAAATCAACCATTGAAAACTCTAGTGAGCACGGTTCTACTTTGACACATACTGGGGTCGCCATGAGGTGGAATCAACTCAATGGCAACTGGTTTTAAAGCTCAGTGAAATTTAAACAGATTGGTAGGACCAGATAGAGTCAGGGGAGAGGGAGAGATAAGAGAAAATAGGCTATAATGGATCAGGCAAGGTTCCAGAAGAGTCAGGAGGGACTTTATGCAAAGGGTAAAGTGAAATTTTGCGAAATCGGAGGATTTTTCCCCCTCAGGGGATATTTGACAATGTCTGGAGATATTTCTCGTTGCCAAAACTGGGGAGAGGGTTGTTATTGGCATCTAGCGGGTAGAGGCAAGGGATGCTACTCAACATTCTACAATGCACAGGACAGCTCTCATAGCACAGAAGTATCTGGCCCAAAATATCAATTGTACCAAGGTGATTCTTCTCAAAACTCAGTCCTGATGATGTCATTCTTTAAAGCCCTACAGGGGTTTTCTGTTGCTCTTAGGATAAAAACCAGAAACCCTGATCTAGCCTGAAATTGAGTTACCAACTAATAGGCTATACATCCTTTTGGTTCCCTTTACCTTGTATGTTTCACAAAGAAACTGAATTGGTTTTAAAGGAGTTTACTTTTATAACAACTTCCCTTTTATCTATTTCTTTTCTTTTTGCCTCTTTCTTCTAATTACAAATTCCAAAGCGTGGCACATACTAATTATTAGGAAGTCTTATCATTTAATGCGAATTCACCTTGTGTTCAGATAGTCACACTAATGAACCATTCAAAAATACCAATGAGTCTTGCTGGTTCTGCTAGCTCAATAAATCTCTTCAGAAAAACAACCCCCACACACGCCCTCGACACACTCACAATGTTTGCTTCAGTCAAGATTTACTAGATTGACTATGGGAGTGTGGCCTCCCATTACTACGACTTCATTGTTTCTAAAAATACAACATATTTACTAAGATACTCCGAAATGGTATCATTAATAATTAAAACAAAGCAAGTACAGCATCTTTAATTATAAACTGTTTATTTACTTACTAATTTGCAAACTGTGATCAGATTTAATGCATCTCTGATAACTACTGTGATTTAAGGAGGTACTATTATATTCCAAGAAGCCCTGGTAGTGTAGTGGTTAAGAGCTTGGCTGCTAATCAAATGGTCAGCAGTTCGAATCCACCAGGTGCTCCTTGGAAACCTTATGGGGCACCTAGGGTCACTATGAGTCGGAATCAACTCGACAGCAATGGGTTTATTATATTCCAAACAAGTTTTGAATATAAAATTCTTCTTTGTCTCAAAGTCATTTCCAGTTCAACATTTGAATCATAACACCCCTTACCCCTCACTTGACAATGAATGGCACAGTCAGCCATACATTTACATAAGCTAGAAACCTGGGGGTCATCCTTGCCCTCCCACTCCATCACCCCTACAACTCTACCAATTGGACATCTCATTTCTCATATACCTACCCCCCCACCCCCACCCCACTGTCTCTCCCTACACCATCTGAGCCCAAGCTATAATCTTTTGCCTGGACCACTGCAGTAGCTTCCTAACTGCTATCCTTACCCTTGCCCTTCTCCAGGCCACCCTTGGTGCTGCACCCTGAGTGATAGATACTTTTCAAAACTCAGTCTTGATGTCACTCTTTAGTTTAAAACCCTTCAGGGGATTTCCATTGCTTTTAGGATAAAAGCCAGAAACTAACATAACATGGTCCTTGCCTGTCTCTTTAGTCAGTCTCACTTCTCACCGTTTTAGGGTCTCTATGCTTCCTTTTGTTTCTTAAATATGTCACATTCTCTCTCACCACAGGACCTTAGCACATGTTGTTACCACTACCTTAATGCTCCCTGCCCTTCTGACCACCTCAGTCAGGTCCTCCTGTTATACACTTTTGTAGAACGATATAACTCTCCTTCACGGCCTGTGTCACAGTTTTAAATGATAGTTATTTTCCTGATTGATTTATTAATGTTTGTTTCCCGTCGAGTCTGTTAGCTTGAAAAGAGAAGGGCTTGTGTGTGTTTTTCCTCATAACTGAATTGCTAATATCCAATGTAGTTAAATGAATGAATAAGTGAATAAAGTGTTAAGAATGTGAATAAATTCCAAATAGAGCGTTGTTAAGGGAAAAACTATGTAATGTATGAAATCAAGTATTGATGAAACCCAAACTAGATGGTGCAAAGTAGCCATTAGCACTCAGTTAAGGTTCTTGAATAAAAAGATGTAAATAGAAGCACAAGAGCTAATCTAGAATAATTAGAATTTCTTCCTTCCACAGTTCTGCTGTGACAAGTATCTGAGATGACTCACTCTCCCGGGAGTAATTCCTGGTCAAACACCTTTTACATCATCAAACACGGAGAAGATAATTTATGAGACACTAGAAAAGATGCTTAACTTCTGAGTCAGTTTTTAAAACTCTAAAAGGTGGGTAATTAGTCAATCAACTAAGTTTTTTTTCCTTAGAAATAAAAATTAGTCCTAAGAAATTGCCCAACAAACAGCAAAGTTTAATGGGGCATAATATAGGGAAACTCACTGAGCTGTGTGAAGTGAGTAATGTTTTCATTGTTATCCACAATTTTCCTTCTGTAGCTGTATTTGTTAAACAGGAAAGACCATCACTAGTGGGCTCTCTACTCTTCTCAGCTATCAGTCCTCCTACTACCAGCTTTTCTAATAATCTGATAAACCCACTTATTCCAAGGTATGGATGACAATGAGGCAATCTCTGAAGTATTTCCCTTGAAAAGAATAAAGGAAAATGTTAAATCAAAGGAATGACACTCTAATGGTGGAGTTTTAGCCATCAACGTGCAGGGGAAGGCAACTTGGTTGGGGAGACATTAATGGTGACTCTGAAATTGTGCCCTATAAATGGTCACCTACTCATGAAGCCCGCTGTGACAGTATCCTTTGTAATCAAATCCTCTGACTGATTTGAAGACAAGGTTGTGGAACCATTACTGTTGAGTTGGTGGGAAAATATTGGCAGCACATTACAATCACCAAGGGAGCTTAAAAAGCAAAAAACAAAAAACTGATGCCTGAACTCCAAGCAGATTAATTAAATCAGAATCTTTGGGGTGTTACCTGGGCCTTGATAATTTTTAGAAGCTCCCTAGGTGATACTAAATACGTGATTAGAATTGAGAACCACTGATCTAGCTGTTGGTTATTGACAAAGATTTTTTTTCAAACTCTGAGCTATGAGAGCATGTTTTAATCATTCTTCATACCTAGCTTCTACTTTCATGTATGTGTTTGTGCCTTACCCATGCCCCTTTCTATTTCTCTTAAAGGAAGCATTTGCTTGATTTTCTGCCTTGGGTTTGTTCTACTAGGCTCCATATCACTCCATCCTACCTACATGTGTACATACTGCCTGTATTTACACAGGAGGGAACATGGGTTGGACCTAAACTGTGTGCATAAAAAAAGTTTTGGAAGGATAATAGTCAAAGACTGAACCCAAAACAACTACTATGGGTTTCTAAGAATTATTCCTCTAATGTCAAGGATTTGACTTGCCATTAATCTCCTTATAATATTCCCTTTTATAAATGGAGGAAGTATGAGTTAGTAACTAGATCGGTCGTGTTCATGCTTTTGGGATGCTTACTGTCTGTACCAAAATGTGACTTTCAGACAAGATAGGCATTTCTTTGTGTCTGTTCCCTACAGGCTGCTCCAGGATGCGCTTGCTCTAACAGCTCTGAAAAACTAATTGACAAAGGTTTTGATAAAAGATTTAATAATCCTCAGTGTCCCACTGAATGATATTAGCTACAAGTTTCTCCTACTGAAATGTATAAATAATTTACAACTGGTAGAAAGATTTTGTAGTTTGAGAAAATAGGAAGCAGATAGAAAGCATCATCTATTAAAAACTAGTGTACATCAGCACTACATTAAAGTTTTAGAGAACAACTATATTTTTCTAGAAAATGTCTCACAGTCCCACTGGGCTGATTGTATCCTGAGGCTGAGCTGATTTGGCAATTCTTAAGTTCTTATACGAAGGGGCAGCTATAGGAGAGGGGCAAACCTGACTTTGATTCTTAGTCTGACACTTATTTGCTGTGAAACTTCAGAAAAGTCATAATTTTATCAGCCTCAGGCTTCTCATTCATAAGATGGGGATAATAATTCTGTGTATTCAAAAAATTTAATAAAATAAGAAAAATCTATGAAGTCAATCAGGAAAACCAGTGCCAAATAACGTAGTGGGTGCTCGACGAATGTGAGTAAAATCCAAGTGGGCCCATCTCACACCGTGACAATGGGAGTAAGATCACACAGAACGAGAGGAGGTCCTCCCTATATAATCGAACAATTAGACTGAAAATTGGTTGTCCATTATGGAAAAGCAATTTCATATTAGCATATCAAATTATGACCCATTTTGGGTTTTTTAATTATCAACAGAACCAAGAGTTAAATGAATTTAACTGGGATACATTTTAATTACTTCTACCTAAGGCCTATAAAGTTATTTTACTATAAAACATAGGGAGGGGAAGAAAAGGCTAGGCCCTTACTGAAGGCAGTGTCAGAAATAATAAATCTGGTTTACAATATCCCTACTGGCAATTTTTTTTTTTTTTTTTTAAATTCTGCACGGAAGCACCAGCTTTATGAGGCTCAAGATGATGTTGACTGACCTAAGTTAGACCAGTCAGTTGGTCAATTCACACTGAGGGCAGAGCTCTGTGCTGGCTCCAGGCAAGGAAGACACAAAAGGGAAGACAGGATCAGGGATCCACAGAAGTTACAGGTTATTTGGGACAGGACCTAGACACACACACACACACACACACACCACCTAATGAAAAATTTATATAACGTAATGAATGGCTGTGCCAGTAAGTAAAAACAGAGCATCATAAACGCTGAGGAGTGGTGTCAAGACTGTTTCTGACAAAACTTTTTATTCTGAGAGGCTTGTTCCTAAATTGAAAACTTCCCAAATCTCTTGAAAGTTCTGACAAAAAAATTCCAGGTCCTACTGACAACTCATTATTTTTAAAAGTCACTCTCATTTTTAAAAATTACTTTCCAAATTAGCATCTGCAGAGGAGAACAAAAGCAACTTTTTTTTTGCATGTTGTATATATATCTTTTTTTTCTTGTTATTTGCTTATTGTCTATCTACCCTTCCCTAGAACCTAGAAGAGTAGGTGCCCAGTAAATACTTATTGATTGGATGAATAAACCCGCATAACAGCCCCTCTTCCCTCATTTTACAGATGAATAAAAGCAACGTTTTGAAAACAAATTACCTTATAGTTAAAATATAGCCATCCTTTGGGACACATTCCATGTTGTTTTGGTGTATCTTTCTCTTTCTCTATGACCCAAAACTTTTTTCGCTTACAAATACTAGGCATGGAAGCAGAACACTCTTCACTGCCCCAGAGTCCTGGAGGAGAAAACAGTTTAGAAACAGTGTGGAAACAATGGTGACTCATTGTAAGCACTTTCTATTGATCATTATTTTTGTGATTCCTATAGTTTGTCTTTTTTTACTTCTAGAAACTGAACTAAGGAGCCCTGGTGGTGCAAATGGTTAGGTGCTCGGCTGCTAACCAAGAGGTTGGCAGTTCAAACCCACCAGCCGGCTCGATAGGAGAGAAGACCTGGTGATCTGCTCCTGTCAAGATTACATCCTAGGAAACTCAATGGGACATTTCTACTATGTCATATAGGGTCACTATGAGTTGGAATTGACTTGATGGCACACAACAACAGAAACTGAACTAAATTTAACTAGACATCATAGAGTTCTCTAGTGACAACAGCTAACTGGGCAACACGCCAAATCAATCACTGTAATTCAAGAATGTAGAAATTTTGCAAATGCAAAAAAAAAAAAAATGAATTAAACTCTGCAGTTGAAATCATAGAACTGATCAAAATCTTAAGAATATTTGACTTGGGTAGCAAAAGGATACTTTGTTTTAAAATATCCAGCTTCAATGTAGAGGGGAAAAAAGATTCTAAAACAATAGATGATCATTTTTCACTTTATAATTCTTTCAAAAATATAATAATTTGGAAACACCAGCTCAGGAACTTCTAAGAAAGTAGCACTTCTCAACACTGACCCTTAAATAAAACAGACACACATATAAACACGCCCACAGTAAAATATACTGTGAAGTCCTCAGGCTCCTGGAAAATATTTTTGTTTAATTTAGAAGATCTATATTTTCAGAATAAGGGTTATGGAAGGCATTTCATTAACATTCAAGTTATATATTCCAGAACAGGGCAAGGATGCATGCAAACAGCAAGGAAAGACTCAGAGTTCTAGTTTCAGGAATATGAGCCAAAAGGACGTCGGCATTTTGAAGGAGGGATTAATGCTAGTTTCAATGCAGATTAGCTGTTTTCCCACACTCACAAAGCAGCCCTTTCTGTAGGCTGTTGTGACACCTGCTGGCAAAAGCAAGCTCATTAACCACATGGCTTTTCCTCTCCTAACCTCTGTAGAGGCCCTCACAGCAAGGATTGCTTTTCATGGTTATCCCTCCCCTGACTTAGGGTACAAGGTTAGTTGTGAATCTGTTAGGGCTGGGGACATTATTACCTTTTATTAGTTAGAAATAGAGAGGTAGATATGAGTGGACAATGCAACCAAAACAATACTGTCCTGACAAATAGAATTTAAAAAAATCCTCAACATAAATGTACTTCTAAACCCAACCTGCAAACAGTTGCTGTTCTAAGGCAAGCAGCATTTAATACTAGGTATTAAAGCAAAACAAAACAAACTAACAGAAAGAATACTGAATTCAATTAAAAAATTTATTAAATGGGAAAATGGAAGGCAATTTCACAGGTGTTAAAATTCTGGCTAATTATAATCTAGACACTAGGAACAGATAAACAAAAAATGGGTTGATTTGCAGAGAATAGCATTTGTCAGGCATATTAAAAAATTTTTTTTTTATTGTGCTTTAAGTGAAAGTTTACAGAGAAACAGAGAATTAGTTTCCCATTTGATAGAATGTGCATAAATTGTTCCATGACATTGGTTGCATTCCCCACAATATGTCAGCACTCTCCCCATTTCTGCCCTGGGTTCCCTGTTTCTTTTCATCCAAATTTTCTACCCCTCTTGCCTTCTCATCTTTGCTTTTGAGCAAATGATCTTGTGTAATTGATTGTTCTAAGGAACATGTTCCTCTCGGGTGTTATTGTTTATTTAAAGGCTTGTCTATGGTTTTGCTGGAAGGTGGTCTCTGGTCAGAAGTGTGTCTTAGGGCCACAGTCTTTGGGGTTCCTCCAGTCTCTGTCAGACCAGTAAGTCTGGTCTTTTTTGTGAATTTGTTGTTTTGTTCTACATTTTTCTCCCACTCTGTCTGGGACTCTTTGTTTCGATCCCAGTCGGAAAGGTCGGTAGTGGTAGCCAGGCACCATCTACTTCTTCTGGGCTCAGGCTGGTGGAGGCTACGGTTCATGTGTTCCATTAGTCCTTTGGACTAATTGCTCCCTTCAGTCTTTGGTTTTCTTCACTCTCCTCTGCTCCGGATGGGAAGACACCAATAGTTGTTTCTTAGATGGCCACTCACAAGCGTTTAAGACCCCAGACACTACTCACCAGAGTAGGATACAGAGCATTGTCTTTATGAACTATGTTGTGCCAATTGACATAGATGTCCCTGAGTCTATGATCATTCACCTTCTAGCCTAAGAACTTCATCCCTCAAGGTGTTTCGTTATGTCTAAGAAGTTTCCATGACTGTGCCCCTTGTGTGCTCTATCGTCTATATTAATATACATGTAGCACCTACAATTATGTATGTAGAAATAGCACAGCCAAACCTATCTCTGTGGGTAGATGTGCTCCCTTAAACTCTCCCACACCTGTCTGGCTTATCTATGTATCCATTAATAAATTATTGTTTAATACTATTGTTACAGGATTGTCTATGTTCTAGTAAATGTCGTAGTTGCCTTTTATTCTTGCATTCCTCTCAATGTCTTCCTTTGCCTTGGTCATGTTGTGCTGACTGCCCCCATATTGTGTATTGCCTGCTCCTTCACCAAAGTTAACATGTGTCCTCTATCTAGTTAGTTATTTTTCCTCTCTCTCCCTCCAATCCCTAGTAACCATCAAATAACGGTTTTCTTTTTTTCTGTGTGTAAAACTTTTCTTGTTTTTTTATAATAATGGTATCACATCATACAATATTTGTCCTTTTGTGATTGACTTATTTCACTCAGCATAATGTCCTCCAAATTCATCCATGCTATGAGATGTTTTGTGAATTTGTCAGTATTCTTTATCGTTGTGTACTATTCCGTTGTGTGTATGTATCACAGTTTATCTATTCATCATGATGGGCACTTAGGTTGTTTCCATCTTTTTGCTATTGCAAATAATGCTACAATGAACATGGGTGCTGCATATGTCTATTTGTGTCACAGCTCTTATTTCTTTAGGGTATACACCTAGGAGTGGAATTGATGGATCATATGATATTTCTAGTTCTAGCTTTTTAAGGAAGTGCCATACCGTTTTCCATAGTGGTTGTATCATTCTATATTCCCACCAGCAGTGTGTAAGAGTTACAATCTCCCCACAGCCTCACCAACATTTGTTAGTGTGTGTGTGTGTGTGTGTGTGTGTGTGTGTTTAAATTGGTGGCATTATTGTTAGGGTGAGATGGTATCTCATTGCAGTTTTGATTTGCATCTCTCTAATGGCTAATGAGGAGCCCTGGTGGCACAGTGGTTAAGCATTCGGCTGCTAACCAAAAGGGTGACGGTTCGAATCCACCAGCCGTTCCCTGGAAACCCTGTGGGGGAGTTCTACTCTGTCTTATAGGGTCACTATGAATCGGAATGCAGTCAAGGGCAATAGGTTTTGTTGTTGTTTGTTTTAATAGCTACTAATCGCAAGCATTTCTTCATGTGTTTGTTAGCCACCTGGATGTCTTCTTTGGTGAAGTGTCTGTTCATTATCAGGCATATTTTTGGTGCTATCTTGGTTCATGAGGAAGGACTTACCCAGATGTAAATTATTTTCAAGAACATGAGTGCATGGATTAAATAGAAGGAATGACCATCCTGAATCCTAGAAGGAATGACCATCCTGAATCCCAAGACTGATGAAATTGAACATATTCAACTGAAAAGCAAAATAACCAAACAAAAAACTTCTTGCTGAATTAATACAAAGAAGTCTTCAAGACTTCTGAAAACTATCAGTTTGTATTAAAAATCCCACAAAGAGATAAATAAAACGACCTGTTACAGATGAAATGAAGCCACATCTCTGGCTCTGATTATTCACAGATCTGTCTCTTTCTTTGTCCCAGTTCTGGTATATTAATGGTGTTCCATCTCTCCAGCTGTAGGAAAATTAAAAAATTTAAGGTCTCTCATTCTGCATGTTCAACCTCCATCACCACTCTTGGAGTTCTAGGGTGTGGATTGAAGACATAATATTCTATTAAATTTAAAAAGACACTCATGTCTTTGGTTAGGGAGGTGAAAATTTTAAGTCATAGATAATGCTTGAAGGCTTTTAACAAATTAATCACTAAGATCTAGTCCAATCATTCTGCTAATAAAACCTGTCAAATAAAATTAAATGCAAATTAATCTAGGTTCATACCGAAATTCATCATTGGCTCCTTCTTCTCGAAGTCCAATCCACCAGTTTACACCAAACTTTGATAGCTAGTTTAAAACAAAACAAAGAAACCTCAGCATTTATTTATTCTACTTGTTCTCCCTTTTCAGTATTAAGATTAATGGGGTTGCTGTTAATAGCTTTCTATTCTTCAGTATTTTACCCAATTATCTAAAGAAGTAGAAGAAAGCCCAGCATCTTGAGAAAATCTGAAACTTCATTATTCTAAAATATTCCCTTCTTATTATGAAGAAAAATTGGGATCAACGTTGAAAATAATTTTAGTTTCGTTCAGCATGCAGTATCTTTCTTACAGCTTTCCCCATGTATTTAAAAGTAAATTTTCTAACTCTATAATAGTAATACTGTAAGGTAAAGTAGAAGATGGATTCCTTTTTTGACTAAAAAATTAGTGGCTTATCCTTTCAGTGATTTATAGAAGTCCAATGAATATATTATATCTATTTGAAAAGAAGACATCAGTAGCATAAGGATTTTGAATTTTAAGCATTAGTCTGACTGTTAAGCTTTTAAACTAAGTATTATAACCTTCCTCATTGAAACAGATACAATATAGAACAAAAGAATATCACAGAATTTGTAGTGTTTGACAACTAGAAAATTATCCTTTATATATATTGTTAATCTGACACTATTATTATTCACACAGACATAAGTACAAAAAGTATAAAACCGAAACAACACACATACATTAGAACAGATGTAATACTGGGCTTATGATCCAGGAAATTGAAATTTCCTCTTTAACTATAAAAGAGGAAGAGGCAGTCAGGATTTCTCTAAGACCTCTAAATCAGTACACTTTATTGGGGGGAGGGAGGGGATGTGTGTTGAAATGTAACTTAATTTTTATATGCTAAAAACCTGTTAATCTAGATGCATTACATAAGTTTGCATTCTCACTTCCTCTGTAAATTTGGAGATATATTTTTCCACATAAATTTCAGGTCATCATACAACAGAACCAAATGGCTCGCTAACATTCAAATTTACAAATAGGTATTTTTGCTCCTTAAACAGTGTGGCTGTCTGCCATATCAGCAATTTGAGAATAATGTAAGATGGAGCAACTATAATTTTGGATCCCTGAGGTGCTGTTTCATGGACGTGTTCTTACATGCCGAATTTAGATTCCCATTGTCAGACTTTGGAATTGGTCTATTGAGACTGGCTGTGAGCTCAGTGGGGGAATCACAACAATTTCATTCAATCTAAAGAGGTCTCACGTGCAACAGTAGTGGAAAGCATGGCCCGATTGTTCACTGCCCCAATTAAGAACCTCTGAAGAAAAATTATAACTACTACATCTTAAGTGGCATATTTATTACCACCTCAATAATAAGATGGTAATCCTCCACATGGCACATCACAACCTGTTGTGATATGGAACAGAACTTCACGGGACAATCTAGAAGATATCCAAACTAAAAAATTCAGTGTGAAAAATGGATGTTTTATATTTTAGTTTAGGTACAAAGTTACAACAATAGAAGACTTTCTAATATGCTTTGGTATAAATAAACGTGATGTGAGCATGGATTTTATAATATCAACTATGTTTTGTGACATACAAACAGCAAATAAGGATGGCAGCATACTGGAAGAACAATTATCAAAGAGGAATGCAACAGTAACAGCCATCTATTAAGCAATATAAAGAAAAACAATTTGTCATCTTTTAAAATAGTCCCATCAAAAATAGCAAAATCATTTGACTTTAAGGGTTTAAAACACTAGCTTGTGGAAGAAGAGTAATAGATTTTGATACATTTTGTTAGAAGTATATAGAAATAAAATCTAAAAAATAATAGCAAATCACTATTTCCAAATGAAAATATTGCACAACCTGCATAAAAAATGTTAGCTAAGTGAACTAATTGGCCAGTAGTTCATGTCACACACAACTCATAAGGTGCTTGGGCTCTTTACTTTTTAGGCATCAATCTGATCATCAAGATGGCTCAAAAAATAACTTCTCAAAAATTCACTCTCAGTCCTGGACACTCTGTTAACCCAGAACTGAAACCATTCCTGAAGCTCATTCTTCAGACAAAGATTAGACAGGACTATAAAACAAAAAATAATACATGTGAGGAGCATGCTTCTTAGTTCAATCAGATACACGAAACCAAACGAGCAGCTCCTGTCTGGAGGCAGGATGAGAAGGCAGGAAGGGACAGGAATTGGTTGAATGGACACAGGGAACCCGGGGTGAAAAGGGGGAGTGTGCTGTCACATTGTAGGGATTGCAACTAATGTTACAAAACAATATGTGTATCAACTTTTGTATGAGAAATTAACTTGAGCTGTAATCTTTCACCTAAAGCACAATAAAAAAAAAAAAAAATCACTCTCATCATGCCTTGTGGTCCTCTGTTATTTGAAGAGTGGGAGGGAAAACACCAACTCATTCCTTTTGCTAGATGGAAACATTTTGTGAAAAAAAAAAAATCTACTTCAGAGTTTTTAAAACTGTATCCAGCTTTCTTGTTCAATGATTAGTTCTTCCACTCTTCAACTAAATCTTATTTTTGTTTTTCTACAACTCTAATTTTGACTCTTTAAGGGGAGCTATATAAAATACTAAAGTTAACCAAACCAAAACCAAACCTGTTGCCACTGAGTTCATTCTGACTCATAGCAACCCTAGAGGACAGAGTAGAACTGCCCCACAGGGTTTCCAAGGAGCAGCTGGTGGATTTGAACTGCAGACCCTTTGGTTAGCATCCATAGCTCTTAACCACTGCGCGACCAGGGCTCCAGGTAAGTTTAAGAGTATTTAAATTCTGCATGTATAGGATGGGTGTGCTACAAAAGTGAGTGGTATGGCCTCTATGCATTTAGTTCTGCACCTTAGAATAAAATATCATCTCCTGGACTGACTCATTCCAGTAGGGCATTCTTACATACGATATTTCTTACATATGTAATGTAATTGGTCATCATACTTACCACCATCACCAACAAGAAAAAATGTCCAATGAAGCCATAAATTATGCATAAATAAGAATTGTTTTAGAAATCTAAGTTTTTTTATTGACTACAGCCTTCTTCTCTGTAAACTGATACCCCTTCCCCTTGGTCCCCACGTCCTCTCTCTCGATCTCTGTATTCTACACCCTCCAATAAATTTATTTTGCAGCACAGTGGGGTGTAAGATCAGTCAGTAGCTCACCCATAGTACTGACAGGTCATTGTATGTTAATATGACCAAAGGCTAGGTAGCAATTTTGCCATATAGGACACTACAAGATTTGTCTAATTTAAGATGAGAGTCCTCAAGTTGAGATCATGGCTCTGGCTGTGGTTTCTCAAACTGCTAAAACCTTGAGATTTTACTATTTCTTTCTATAGGAGAAATTAATCCCTCCACCCCCACTGATATCCCAACCCCCAAAGATTGGGAAAGTGAATTAAGGGAACGGTGAGGAGAGAATACCTGCAGAAGTTCCCAGGAGAGCTAAGTTCTGTTGGAAAGACCAGAGGAGCCCCTCATTGTTCATCTTTGAGGCAGAGCTGGTGGCCATCTTTTGGGGAGGGATTTTAGAAACAGCATTCTACTATAATGAGGACATTGTGCTCTTATATGCCCCTAACACTGCCATGGTGCCTGCAGAGGCTGCACTATACAGTGTTTTCAAATGACCTTGTAATCAGATATCCTGGATTCATTTTCAAAGTCCACCCTTTAGCTGCTATGTAACCAAGTTGCTTAACTTCTTCAGAGTCTCAGCTTCCTCCTCTGTAAAATGTGGCTAATAAGAGTCTTCCCACAGAGTTGTTGGGAAAATTAAATGCCATTAAACATACTTAGCATAGCGTGACACCACTAAGGCAAGTATTGGCCAAATGTCAGCTCTTACTGGGACGTGCACTTTGTGAATGCCCATGGGTTGGTTTTTGGCCATTCACCTGATCTCCTGTGGAGCTAGGAGTTCAGTGTCTGGGTAAAGAAACAAACGTATTTTCTAAGGTCATGATATATAATTTGCTGACATTTAATGTTACCGTTTTGGGTTGAGTGTTTTCTTTGTAGGAGAGGAAGGGTGGCAAATAGAGCACAAACCATAGTGGGGAACATTCTGGTTCTAGCGGTTGGCCTGCTACTCAGTCTCTGTGGGACCGTGGGGTTGTCACCTCATCCCTCTGTTTCTCCACTTTTTCATCATAATAGGTAGCAGTCCCGACCTGCCTAAACCTCATAGGCTGCATGTGCATCAAACAGAATTACAGAACCGGTAAAGTTCCAAGGGCAGTGAAGGAAGACACCACTCGTAAAAGCCCAGGGTGCTTTATCCAGAGCTTCATGTTAACAGTCAACTTGTAAAGATACAAAAAAAAAGCTAGAGCTGGAAAGGACTGCTGGAGATAATGAAATATGGTCAAATTACAGAAAAAGAAAAAGCTTTATCTTGCTTTCATAGGTTTCCTAGAGAAAACTGGGGTGAGGTGTTTCCTCTTTAATGCCTTTCTGGTAACTTGTACACACTTTCCCCATTCTACTGGCTACACAGTGTCATTTCCAGCTCTGTTTCTGAGCCTTCTGAAAATAGAGACTGTATCTCATGTATTTCTGTGTCCTTAACAAACATCACAGTGCCTACCACATACCTGATACCCAATAAATGTGCACTATTCCTTGGCGGGAGCCCTGGGGGCAAAGTGGTTAAGAGCTCCAGGATGCTGACCAAAAGGCTGGCAGTTTGAATCCACCAATCGCTCTTTGGAAACCCTATGGGGCAGTTCTCCTCTGTCCTATAGGGTTGCTATGAGTCAGAATCGACTTGATGGCACACAAAAACAACAACATTCCTTGGCAGTCTATTTCATATTTAACAGGTTTTGCATTCTCCAGGGGGTTGGGGGGAACCATTACTGTCGAGTCAATTCCGACTGCTAGCGACCCTATTCCTTGATCAAGGCTATTCTTTTTATCTTAAGTTGAAATGGAAAACCACTCCTTACTAATTTTATGTATATTGAATCTTTACAAACTTAAAAGTACTGTACTTCTGTAAGCAAAATCTGAAACTTTAAAACTTCCATGCAACCCCCAGGTACTCCCTGTCCTTCATCTGTGCTTTATGTTCCCCCCTGGTGCTTACCCATTTATCTTCTTGTAAGCTAGCATGTAATTCTATTTACTTATATTGATTACAGTCTTTTTTTCCCCCACTCTAGACTATAAATAAGCTCCATGAAGGTAGGAATTCTAGTCTGCTTTATTCACTGATAGAGCCCCAGTCCCTAGAAGAGTAGGCTGTCAATAAATATGTGTTTTAAAGAATGATCGAATACAGCTTGCAAAAGCAATAAAACTCTACTTACTTACCATTGTTGCTAATAAAGAATGAAGAGAAGCGAAGTGACTGACCTACACAATAAACCTTCCTGTTATAGAGATTAAGAGAGAATACATTCCATTATTCTCTCTTAATCTTTATAACAGGGAGAAAAACAATTCTCAACTATCTATGGTTTTTAAATGAAACTTAAATAAATGTCTAAAGTTAAATTAAAAAAAAAAAAAAAAAAGTCCCACACAGGACAGAAGAAAGAGCTAAGCTCTGAATTTGCATGGTTCATTGTAAGTACCGCTTTTATTTTGCTGTGGATAAATTCTTGTTCACGTGCAGAATGAATTGTGAGAAGATCACTGCGCAGCCAACCACAGACAAATTCAAAGGAGGCCCATTCCGAGGGAGAGGTATGAAAAAGGTACTCTGTATCCTGATAAAAGAGCCAGGGTTCATCTGAAATAAAAGTACACAATGCAACGATGCAAAAACCATTGAGAAAGACGGTGGTATTGAGGGAGCTGTGCTATTATTGACCCACATTTGTAACTGGATTACTCTGCATTAAAAAAAGTACGTATATATGTGTGTGTATATGTATATGTACACACACACATACATTTTTTAAATGCAGAGTGATCCAATTACAAATGTGGGGGTCAATACACATGAACGCATGCACACTACATATACAGTATATATATATAAATCACTTGCTTATTTTCCTTGGTCTATCTTATACATAAAATCTTTACTAGTATTCAAAGGTCAGGAATAGACACATATTTTAAAATCATGCATCATGAAAATGGAGTTAAGCTTTCTTTAATCATATTTAATGACATTATTAATTTATTATTTTGAATCAATTAGCTCTAGATTCACATACGAGAGGCTCAGTTGGAGGAATTTAACAATACAGTAATGTTATGTAAATAATATATAAAAAGAAATTCAGGAATGGCTAGGATCCTTTCTTACCGTGTTGGTACCATTGTGGAATCTTGGGTTTCACATCTGCAAAGTGAACGCAAACCGCTTTGACTGAGCTTTCTTTCTTCACAGAGGCATGATCTCTGAATGACTACAGCTCTAAAAACAGTATTTTGTACTTTGCCTTTTAAAAAATCATTTAAAAAACAGGTACCTTCTAATGCTTGGAATATATGGGTAGTTTTCACACTTTAAGAGGAAACTGAAAAGAAGCCTCTGAATAAAGAAGAAAGTGAACACTTGTTGAGGGCCTACTGTGTGTCAGACACTGTGCTAGGTGTTTTTATCTACTTATTATTTTTACAAGTAATTCTGTTTGTTTTTAATGTCAAGGTGACATTTTTTTCCACACTGTACTTGCAGAATAAAATATTCTACCATATTAACAGAATATTCTTATTCCCAGTTAACTAACTTAGCATACTGAACTGGTGTTATTTTTATTCATTTCCCCAGACATGTTTTTTTCTAAAGGAGTTAGTAAGCAGGAGGGAGGGGGTAAGAGGACTCAGTGCTTAGGGGACATTGAGCTTCTGTTAAGGGTGATGGAAAAAACTGGGAACGGATAAGGGTGTTGGTCAAACAATATGATGGACATAATTAATGTCACTGAACTGTACAGGTAAAGACTGTTGAGATGGCAAAAGTTTTGTTACATGTATACTTACCACACACACAAAAGAGTTCATGCAATTTGGTTCATGATGCAGGTGTTGCTACCCTGGTTCAGGGTGCTTAAGCTGAGATCTTTGTAACTCTTTACTTGGGAAAAGTGCTATCGAATATTAGAAAGCAAACACATAGTGAAGACCTTATTAATATTCTTACCTCTTGGAATTTTGCATATCCATTCACGTTTGGAACCACAGTACAAGGGCAGCAATGTTTTGTTTGCCTTATACACAGCACAATTTCTTGCATCTTCTCCAAAATAAGTATTGTCTAAAAATGAAGAGACGACCTGCAGCAGATGAAGTTCATTATTCCTTGATGATGATTCCCCCACAAAAAGTTTCAAAAGACCAAAAAAGGCATTCCTATAATTAATCATTATAGATTTCTGAAGGAAGCTTCAGAAATGCCTGGATATGATTCCATTTCAAAGTCTTTCCACTTTTGTGAAGAACAAGCTAATCATCCTTTAGCATTTTTTTCTTAAAGATGCTTTTTTCTTAAAAATAGGCAATACTGCTCCCTTCTCTAGAAGGAGCAAGTCAGAGGCAATCACCTTTATGAACTTGCACTGTTTTCTAACTGGCAGGATTAGTCTAGCCTCCTGGATAAACTTCTCAGAGGCTCAGGGATGTGTTAGATCTGTGTGTTACCTTTGATGTAGATTCTTTTGCATAAATACTAAGCTTTTAATCTCTAATAACTAAATTCTAAGCCACAGCTACCTTTAATATGGAAAATATGCAACACTTTCCATTAATGATCACATAACAGGGATATTAAGTAAAGATTTAACCTTCTCAACCATTAAGTGACTCAGCAGAAGAATGGATGAACTACAAGTAAAACTGGAGTAAAAACTTGTAAGAAAAAAAAAAGATATTTTGAAACTGTTTGTACTCCTCCTCAGGCACGTATACAATCATACAACAATTCACCTAAATGAAATATATATGACCTCCGATTCAGAGAATGATGTGAGTTTTAATTCATTATGTTTAGCAGGAAGTGGTGAGGAACTCAGTCATCTGCTCATGGCTTTATCTTATTTATTCTGAACGAAACTGTCTATTCCTCTTCTATTACTAACGAGTGTGTTTTACTAAAACGAATTAAGAGTTCTCAACTTCTACGTGCCGCATTTCATTTTTCAAGTGCCATGTTGATTTTAACTACCCAACTGTGTCACGTAGTGGCTGCCATTTATGGGGCAGGTCAACCTGCTATGCCTCTTTTGCATTCTGGGTCTCAGCTTCTTCATCAGCAAAATAGGTGGGTGGGCCTGGATGATCTCTAAGATCTCTTACTACAATCAGATTCTGATACCCTTTTCAAAGAAGCAGTAATGGGGTGGAAAAGTTATTTACTTATTTTTTTTAGTTAGCATGCCTTTATCATTATTTTTACTCCCACTATAGGCATATGGAGCCCTGGTGGTGCAGTGGTTAAGAGCTTGACTGCTAACCAAAAGGTTAGCAGTTTGAATCCACCAGCCGCTACTTGGAAACCCTATGGGGCACTTCTACTCTGTCCTGTAGGGTTGCTATGAGTTGGAATTGGATCAATGGCAATGGGTTTGGCTTTTTTTTTTTTTGGTATAGGCATATGGAGCCCTGATGGTGCAATGGTTAAGCGCTCGGCTGCTAACCAAAAGGTTGGCTGTTCGAATCCACCAGCTGCTCCTTGGAAACCCTAGGGGGGCGGTTCTACTGTATCCTGTAAAGTCATTATGAGTTGGAACCAACTTGATGGCAACAGGTTTTGGATAGGCATACAGCTTTTCCAAATATCCCTTCTTAACCACAAGTTTGAACATCTATGTACTGGGTGTGGAGATCCCTTCTATTGATTTTGACCTATTTCAAAGCTTGGCTGCTGTTATTTTGCCAACTGAGAGACATTACAACATCAAGGACTTGGAATCAGACAACTCGTAGGCAAATCCTGGTTTTCTATGTACTATTTTAGGCAAACTACTTAATCCTCCTAATAATGCACTGAATTGAATCCTTGTAAGGACTAAAGGAGTTAATGTAGGAGAGCGCTCAGCTCAGTGCTAGGAGCATTATAAGGGCTTAGTAAATGAGAGCTGTCACTAAATGTTCACTAGTCTCCCCATTTCACAGGTGAAACTGACTAACTTGACTCTGCTTGTGCCCTAGGATTGAATCCATTTTAATCTGGGATACTGTTTCAGTTTTTTCTTCATAATCTTGAGAAAAATGTGAGAAGTCTTCATTGCACATGAAAAAAAACCAATAGTGAGTTCTCTTTCTCCTTCATAAAGCTTTGCTAGTGTGAGATTGAATGAAAAGCAAATCTTTCCTTTCAGAATAACTTGCTCTGGCTGAGAGGGAGTTGATAATTTCTATGGGTGACAGTCTACCCTTTTAGAGTGAGATATACTGAAAATGGATCTCCAAGATAGTCTCGTTTTCACTGTGACGTGGACAAGTTTCCCAAACCCACGAAATCAGATGCTATCCAAGACAAGGAGGGTTGGGCAAAGGAATCCACCTGATATTATTTTAAAGAATAGTTGCTTCTCTGTCTCAGACTTAACACAGGAGAAGGTTTGGGGCCCTTTTCAGAGATTTTGATTTCTTTTTAGGATGAGATTCGATAGATGGCCTCAGAACTGTCTGGTTAGCAAAGGCTTCCCAGGACCTTGCTGAAATAACTCTCCTGGTTTCAAGGTTTGATGCTGTTTTTATTTGGGTCAGGGTCAAGGAAGATATGATCATTATTTCCAGGTTCCTAGGTCATTCACGGAGTCCCTGGGATCCTCAAAAGAAAGTCTGAAAATCTACTTTTGCAAAATCAGCCATTGAAAACCCTATAGAGCACAGTTCTACCCTGGCACACATGGGGTTGCCATGAGTCAGAGATGACTCCACGGCAGTGGGTTTTGTTTTAGTTCATTCACAGTACTCCACTGTGCTTGGTTGGTTCACCAAGTGGTTCCAGGGCCATCTGTTTATGAAATTCATCTCTTTTTCTCCAATTTGGAAAGACTTACAGGAGTCCCATCAGACCACTCCCAAGAGTCAGCATTCTGTGGGTTTCTTTTATTAAAACCAATCCAGAATTGCCTTTCTTCTGTCCTATAAAGAAAAGAAACAAAAGCTTTGCTTTCCCCATTGAATCTACATTATGTAAAAGATTAAAAAATAATTTGAAGTATCTACGTGTGCAGGGAACAGCTGGTGCTACTGGCAGGACTGATCAAGTCAACAAACATTTATTGAACATTTCCTAGGTGTTCAGTATGAATGGTATGAAATGAACTGATGGACGATTTGGCCTCACATGCTATTGCTATCGGTTTGTGTAGTGTGCTTACTGGTGATGTGCAATTTGGGGAAAAATCAGCACATACTGGGAAACACTGGTTTCTCATTAGGAATGGCAACCTCTTTTCAATCAGGACAAGAAAATATGAGAACAAGCTCATAAGAAATTTTGGAATATCTCTTCCCTAGAGGACTTTTAACTACTTGACTACAGTTTTGGAGCCCTGGTGGTGAAGTAGTTAAGAGCTTGGCTGCTATCCAAAAGGCCGGCAGCTCAAATCCACCAGCCACTCCTTGGAAACCCTATGGGGCAATTCTACTCTGTCCCTGTAGGGTCATTATGAATTGGAATCAACTCGATGGCAATGGGGAGAGAGAGTGACTACACTTTTAATTTCTTGATATTTTGTCAAATGTTCATGTCTTCTCTGAAAGTTAATCACCATCGCCACTTAATAAAAGTAAAAATTAATAATAAAGTAAAATTATTTATCCTAACATAAATAATTCCTCAGTGAATCAGTCTGAACCATGGGAGATTAACTTCAGCAGTCACCACTGGTTTAGACTTGGCAAGAAGCTCCACAGAGAATCCTCTTCCCTCCTATTAGGCAGAGTACAAATATGTCAAACCACAGAGTATTCAATAAATCAAGCAATAAAGCCTAATTGTACAATGAACTATCTCACTAAGATAATTTTCTGAAAATAATTTTGAAGAATTAAAGATTTAAAAGATTCAGAAATTATGACAGATGCTTTATTTTCCTTAGTGCGGAGAAGCAAGCCCACTCTGAAGCATCCATTCGCAGAGATCTGAGGTAGTCTGCTGGAACAATAAAAATTAAAGTAAAATGCAACTCATAAAATCAGAGAGGTCACTGCTGTCCAGTTGATTATTGTGGTGATGACACCTTACAGTTAAGGTTGCAGCAAGGTGAGAATGGTCTCCTTAAGGTTACGCCAGGCACATTAATATCAAGGGTATAGGTTGGAAACCCATGTCACTCTCCCTGCATTTACAATTTATTTATTCCTTTCCTCACTGAATTCAGAGTTCTGCCTTTTCCCTGCACATACTGGCTTCTAGAAGATGAACTGGTATTTATTTTCTCTCCACCAATTTCCTAAAAGTAATTTTTAAATGAACTCACACACACACGTATGTTTGCATGTGTATATATCTACATCTGTATCTAGATACATACATCACATATATGATACATACTTACATACATCATATATATATGTATGTAAAACCAAACCCATTGTTGTCGAGTTGATTCCGACTCATAGCGACCCTATAGGGCAGAGGAAAACTGCTCCATCGGGTTTCCAAGGCTGTAATCTTTACAGAAGCAGACTGCCACATCTTCCTCCTGTGGAGCGGCTGGTGGGTTTGAACCAATGACCTTTCGGTTAGCAGCCAAGTGCTTAACCACTGCACCACCAGGGCTCCTTCATCACACACACACACACACACACAGATCTATCTATCTATCTGGGAAGAGGGCGAGAGGAGAGAGAGAGAGAGAGAGAGTGACAGTGTGTGTTAATAAAATAGAAACAGAAAATCAGTACCATAGAAAGGAGGAAGAGGCATACATGTTACCCATGAGAGCTGGTATACTTGCTATAATTAAGCATCAGATTTGACTGAATTTCTTGGTAGTTTGGGCAAAAAGGAAATCATATATTATTATACAGATTTTGTTATTAGATGCTGAAAATCAGTAATTTGATAGATGCTTGCCACTAAGTTCTACTAGAAACTGTAAGTCTAAAGGGAAAATATATTTGATCTTTATAACAAACTTAGCAGTTTTGATGTAGTTGTTTCATTTAGTAAACCTCACTAAAATCCAAGATCAGAACACGCAAGTGTGTTTTGCAAGGGCCTAAAGTAATGAAAAGGAGTGCTGGAGGTGCAATGGTTAAGCACTCGGCTGCTAACTGAAAGATCCGTGGTTTGAACCCACCAGCGACTCCACAGGAGAAGAGACCTGGCGATCTGCTCCCATAAAGATTACAGCCTATGGGGCAGTTGCACGCTGTCCTGGAGGGGTGCTATGAATTGGAATTGGCTCCAGGGCACACAACAACAACAAAGTAATGAAGCAAATTTACAATTTAGAACAATGTAGACTATCATGTATCAATTGGATTTGTGGCCCCACACCTGGCTAATAATCCAATTAACCAGGAAGCTTCTTAAACTTTTCATTCTGTCTTAAAGGGTGTCCCAAGTGAGTATGATGACAAGCCAGACCTCGGAACCATGGTCTCAGGTCAGCATTCCTAAAGGCAACAGCTGTTCCGTAGGGTGATAATAAGTGATCTCAAAAAAAGGATTTTGTCATCAAAGAAAGTTCTTCTTTCTAAGAGTCTTTACAATGCTAATGTACATGGCAAACTTCCAAGATTTTGCAAACTTATTTGACCATAAATCCATGTTTCCTCACAGAATACTCAATGAGACACACATTGGGAAAGTTTGTTACAGATTCCCAACTTTTAAGGTCACTTTTGTACATGTTGAAGATCAATAATTTGATAAATGTTACATATTAATCTTTTTATGGGGAGTCCTACAAAGAAACCTAGGGGGAAAGCCAGGATTTTCCTCAAGAAATAGTTCCGGATTTGTCCCGAGATTTAGGCAAGTGCTTCATCAAGACTCCAGATTCCCACAGCTCGGAGCAGAATACCTGGTATTACATTTCTTTCATTAAATATGCATGTAGTTTCTTAGACTTCAACATCCGCAGAAGCAGAATTTTGCTTGTTATGTCTTTTGGATTCTCCAGCCAGTTGTACATATTACAGTGCCCCTTCCAGAAAGAATACTCCTAACATGTATGCTGACTGACAAGAACATTCTAGAGAAAGAGGCCAAGAGGTGGAGGACTCATTGAATGGTGACATGATGATGGCTGTCTTTAAATATTTGAAAATAGAGTAGACTGGATCTGTATTGATCCGGCTCCAAACTGAGGGAGGCAGATTTCTGGCTTAAACTTGATCCTCCAACAATGGAATGGGTCTTTCCCCAAGTAAGGAGGGCTCTGAAAGTGGAAGGAATTATGCAGACAGTAGATGACCATGGGAATGTGGTTGAAGGAATTCCTGCATTGGGCAGGAGGTAGCATAGGACCTCCTAGTTTTCTTCCAGTTTAAACTGATTTGATTTTCTGACTCTATGGAATTCAAGACTGTAAACTTGCAGGATGGAGGCAGATAAGCGAACTCCTATTTCCTCGAATGTAAAATTGGGGGGTTGGATTGGAGTTTTTTATTTTAATCAGTGGGAACTCTTTTTGTCATGCAAAATCTTACATAGAAGCCTGTTATGTAGAGAATAAGGAGACAGTGAGCTGGCTGGAGCTCTGCCCACTAGACCCCCTCCTGCTCTTGAGATTCCGGGAAACCCCAAGCTCCTCAGACAGCACTTTGAAAATCACTGGGCTAGATAATTTCTGAGGTTGGCAGAAACATTCTAAAAATATGATTTGAGGCACACTGAAACTATTTCTAATATCAAAACAATTGTCACTTCGTTCTTTGTTTTATGAAATGAGAACTTGGTGCAATATAACTTTACAACTATACGTATATATTTTTTCTTTCAGAACTAGTGCCTAGTTGGTTTTAGGCTTTAAACAAATACTTAGCATTTTAAACAAGTATTTGGGATACTCACCCCTAAGAAGCCATTACCAGGGGACTGAAAATTTGACTGTAATTTTTCAATATTAACAAGTACTTACCAATTAAATTTTGAATGTAAGAGCTCATTCACAAAATTCTCTTCCTCAATATGCGCAAAGCTTGCAAGATGAGCTCCAAATTCTTCACAAAATGCTTCAGCTTCTCTCCATGTTCTTTTCATCAGGACTTTTTCACTATGAAATACCTATATAGTAAAAGAAAAAAAAAAATAACACTGTCATGGATAAGGTGGGGCTATTTAATTCTGGACAGGAAAATAACAGTAATATAGTTGTTGTCATTATTGTGTATGAAAAGCTTGACCCCGAGGGAAGAACTAACATTTATTGAACTAAAATATACCTGTTGTTGTGTGCCTTTGAGTCAATTCTGACTCATAGTGACTCTATATGACAGAGTAGAACTACCCTATAGGGTTTCCAAGGTTGTATTCTTCATAAGAACAGATCGCTAGGTCTTTTCTCCTGTGGAGCAGCTGGTGGGTTCAAACCACTCACCTTTTGGTTAGCTGCCAAGCACTTCCATTGCACCACCAGGGCTCTTTAGAATATGTCTAGATATTGTAAAACTATTATCTCATTTTATCCTCACAACAAATTTGTGAGGGGTATAATAAATAAGCTCAGTTTTATAAATGAGTGCGCTCCTTGAGGACTTTACTTGTTATAAATCTCCTGTAGCTGGCATATACTTGTTTCTTAATAAATGTTTGTCAGGAGATGAGGAAACTCAAGCTCAGAGACGTTAGGAATTTTAGGTCACATGGCTACAAACTGGTTGAGTTAGGATTAGAACTGGAACTCCTTCCTTCCAGAGTCCATGCATTTCTGTTCCACTATCTGGCAAATTAGAGTCTCCTGGATGACCACCAATCTGACCAATGCCACGGCAGGAAATGAGACCTGACACCCAGGATCAGGTGGATTTCTAGGGTCTTAGCTGAACCTAAGACAGATACAGTGATTCATCTGTGCCTAAATTCTCTGTTCTTTTTTCAGCTGCCCTCACTGTAGCATGAAGTCAGTCAAATGAAGTGTCTGCTTTTGGCTTTATTTAAGATAGGGGTGACGGCCTGAAGACCCAGAGCTCCCAACCCTGACCTCTGCACCTTCATTTTTAAACACCCAACACTAAGCCTGAGCCTCTGATGCCAGGCAGGTACTCTGCGGCCAGCTTTTCCAGGCTCTGATTTGCTGAGACCAGAATGAATAGCTTTCTGAGTCCTGTAGACCACAACGTAGCCTTTCCATCTTTTAAATTATACGTCAAAGCGCACATCTTCTGGGAACCTCTTCCCAAATCACTCTAAATTCATAAATCCTACTGCCCATGCCCATCAAACACACCATGCATTTGTTGACATAGGAGGGTGATATAGTAGGAAAAGCACTGGACTGGGAGCCCCAAGACCAGAGATTTATTCCAGCTCTGTCAGTAAATAACTATGATCTTAGGTAAATCACCTCATTTTCACTGGCCTCAGTTTACTCATTTCTGAGGTTTAACCTATTGCTCTGTGAGGTCATTTCCGGGTCCACTATTCCATGAACTTGACATAGGATTAGACACATGCACATTTAGACTGAGTACCTGCCGTGTGACCCAGGCCATCTGTGAGACAGCAACATTTTGAGACAGAGACTGTGTCCATGCTGCCCTACGTGTGGAAGAGTTCTGCCCACCGCAGGAGAGGACTTTCGCCCAGGGTTTGGGGAATTTCTATTTGTAAAGGGAACCAAGACAAAACCACCAGACATAAAACTATTCTGTTTAAAAAAAAAAAAAAGTATTTCTGACAAGAAGATTGTAGGAATTGATTTAAATCTAGGATTCTAAAGCTGATTTGCAAATAAACATTTCTTCATAGATGATATAGATAGATGTATGTGTGTGTATATATATAGTTGTTGCTGGGTGCCACTGAGTTGGTTCCTATTCATACCAACCCTATGTGACAGAGTAGAACTTCTCCACAGGGTTTTCTAGGCTGTAAACTTTACAGAAGCAGGTTGCCAGGTCTTTCTCTCATGGAGTCACTGAGTAGATATGAACTGCCAACTTTGGTTAGCAGCCAAGCGCTTAACCATTGTGCTCCGTGTGTGTGTGTGTGTATAAATACCCACTGTCATCGAGTTGATTATAAACTGTACATATTAATTTGTTTGATCTTAAAGTGTCTGGCAAGACCCAAAAGCTATCCTTAACATCAGAATAGTATAGTCCTATAATAAGGACTTTATGTATTTGTTTACAAACAATATGGAATTGTATCATTTTAATACCCAGTGAGTGTCCACCTCAATCATTTGGTATAAGCTTGGCAATAATAACAATATTGAGTTGGCCTAGATATCAATTCTCATGAAGAGGCCTTCAATATCATGGGCGATAAGCCAATTTTTTGACTTAAAAATTATTTTGGAATATAATTGAAAGAACAGAGACAGTCAACAAATATTGATTAAGCACCTGCTGTGTACTGGGCCTTGTTCTATGTGCAGGAATAAAGGGATCTGGGATACGCAGATCACATTTAAATAATGTTGGTCCTGCTGAGAATGTCCCTGTAACCTTGGCATCACCTTGAAGCAACTGGCCAGACCAGGCTCCGACTCCCAGCCCAGATAGCAGGGGTGAAAGGGCCATCTCTCTTCATGCTCATTTTTTTCCCGAATTTCGACTGGCTGCTTGCACAGGGACATTGCCTTAAAGTGTTTACAGTCCTTCACTTCCCAGCGACCAGGTGGACTCCTTCCTCGCATGACAACACAGCCACCGCTGTAGCCTAAAAGCAGAAAACAAGCACTTTTAATACCAGATGACTCAACTGTTTTGTGCCTGGAAGACAGCTCTTTAGAGTGTTGAATAATTGAAACATAACGAAGCACCCAGACAAGGACCATAAAGATAAAAAAGGATGCTTTATTGGCATGATTATCTTATTTCTCTTCATCTCTGGAGAAAAGAATAGAAGATGGAAAAGTGAGAGAAGAGAGAATGTTATGCCTGAATTTTACTGGGCCTGACATTTGGGCATTGCTTGCTTTGAGCTCAGCTGGCATATATGGGTAACTAAGAGCCGCTCCTGCTTGGAACAGAAATATCCCCCATATCTCATCAAACGCCAACAGCCGTCTAGTTTGAATCATTGCAATTCTTAAACGTGCAAAGAAGAATTTAACTTACCTTTCTTTTTCTTTCTAATTGTACTTTAGATGAAGGCTTACAGAGCAAACTACCTTCTCATTAAACAATTAATACACATATTGTTTTGCAACATTGGTTGCCAACCCCACGACACGTCAATACTCTCCCCTTCTCGACTTTGGGTTCCCCATTACCAGCTTTCCTGTTCCCTCCTGCCTTCTCATCCTTGCCCCTGGGCTGGTGTGCCCATTTAGTCTCTTTAGAATTTTGTTCTACATTTTTCTCCAGCTCTGTCTGGGACCCTCTATTGTGATCCCTGTCAGAACAGTCGGTGGTGGTAGCCGGGCACCATCTAGTGGTGCTGGACTTAGTGTGGAGGAGGCTGTGATACTTACTTGTGGTCCATTAGTCCTTTGGACTGATCTTTCCCTTGAGTCTTTGGTTTTCTTCATTCTCCCTTGCTTAACTCCCCATTTATTGAGCACCTACTCTGTATGCTGTGCTTTGAAATCCATTGCGAGGGAGAAACAATGAAAACTGCATAGTGGCTACCCTCTGAGAATCAGATTCAATAGGGGAAATACTGACATAAATAACGGATCCAAGGAAGACTGCAGGGTACACAACAGACAACCAAAATGTAAACCATGGAAGAATGGAGAGACTGAGGTAGATTCTAACTGCAGTGAAACTATGGGGGCAGGACCACGGGCAGAAATCAGAAGAAAAAGAGGAAGCGAGTGAGAGAGGCTTTTTAAAGAAAAGTAGAAGTATAGAGATGTTTGTTTCCACTTTCACAATTTGTGTGAATTGCTGGGAAAAGTGATAGATAGACTGTATAGTTAGGGGAAAAATCCACTTTATTCTTTGTGTATGTTAGAACATTTTGGAACATAAAACCTATTTTCCCATAGAAACAATTCATAAGTTGAATTCTGATCTTCAAGTTTGCTAGCAAGAATCTATAAAATTCATAAAACATCTAAAAAAAGATTCTTAAAATTTCAATGAAGAATAGTAGGAAACAGAATAAAAACTGAATAAGAATGAGCTGTTTTTTTCTTGACTCCAGGGTGATCATTCAATTAATTAAATCATCAACATTCAACAACAACAAAATTGTGCATCTACAATGCACCAGGCTAGGCTGTATGTCAGCTGCTAGAGATAGAAGGATAAAACAAGACCAATGAAACAAACAAAAAACAATTCCTGGTTTAGTGGGAGACACAGACACATACGCGATCCATTGCAACAAACATCATGTGTTCAGTGCTATAGCAGCACAGACACATACGCGATCCATTGCAACAAATATATGTGTTCAGTGCTATAGCAGAGGTGTATTCAGTGTTCTATGGGGAGACTTCAGCAGGGGTGAAAGTCAGTGAAAGATTCACAGGAAGCAACATCTGAGCTGAGTTTTGAAGGATGTAAAGGAGAAAAGTTTGCAAGGGGTGCTTATAAAAAAGCAAATGATTATAGATGAGACATCTGAAGACTTGTGATGGTTCTGGACCTAAAGGTACCTTGAAAAATGTAGACACTTGGTACTAAATATTTATCTTGCTTAATTTCCCTTCAAAACTAATGGCTTCGGGTTTGACAGATGCAGGGTAACTAGCATTACTCTCACCAACCATGTTTTGATTGTTTTATGCTCACAGGAAGACTAAGGAGAGGGAAAATGAAGAGTAGGAGACAGAATAAAGAAAACAGAGGAAGAATTATAAAGAGACTCCCCTGTAGGAATGGAAAAGAGTTCGAAGAAAGAGGAGAAAGAATAAACGAGCGAGAGAATGAACGTATTTACAACAATCCTGGTGCACGCCATGCATTAGGCACTGGGCATCACCCTGAACAAGGCAGTCCCTGCTGATCGGCAAGAGGCTCATAGTCCTGTGTGTGCGTGTACTGATGCATCAGAGAGACTCGCCAAAATGAAAATGACTGGATCCTAAGAGAGGAAACATGCTAAGTGTGACCCATGTAGAAGAAAAGGGAGTCAAAGAGAGTTGGTCCATACAAAGGCCATCAGATCGTTCACTGGCCCAGAGAAGCTAATGCGTGTTGAAGATGAAGGGTTTGAGGGAGAGATTATAGCATGTAACTGCCCCTTCCACGTATGGAGCTGTGCAGGCCTGATGAGGGTAATTGTGGAATGTAGCTCACAATCTAGCTGGGTCATGAGCAATACAGGAGATGCTGCATGCTCAGCTCAGTGAAATTCTAATGTCATTAAATTGTGGAAATCCATGCAGAAGCTCCAAATGTAATGTATCTGTGGAGTTGCTCCAGTTGAAAGGGAAGGGAAAATCCGCACTCCAGCCTGATTCCCCCATCCTTCCTTTCCCAGCTGCCCCTGAGGCACCTCAATGAAATCTCCAGTTACTGCAGAGCACAGGTGGACCACATCATGGAAAGAACTTCTGACTTGGAACATGAAGCCTGGGGTCTAGACCCAGTGAAAATATTTAGTAACTCAAAACTTGAGGAGGTTAATTAACCACAATAAACCTTATCTAAAACATGGGGATAATAACTCATTTTCTTCACATGGGTTTTCATGAAGATCAAATGAAATAATGTATTGAAACAACACTTTAAGACATGAAAGGCTAAAAACACCTCTACACCAGTCGCCATTGAGTAGATTCCGACTCATGGTGACCCCCACGTGTGTCAGAGAACTGTGTTTCATAGGGTTGTCAATGGCTGATTTTTCAGAAGTAGATCACCAGGCCTTTCTTCCAAGGTACCAATGGAGGGACTGGAACCTCCAACCTTTTGGTTAGCAGCCTAGTGTATTAACCATTTGCACCACTCAGGGAGTCCACAAACCCCTAAGATGTTGCTATTACTCTAATCATGGCCCTTTCCATTAGAAACGCTGGGATTTCGTGGCGTAAGTTCTGCCTGCATGGTCAAAGAATTTTTAAAAAGTTCGAATCAGCAAGTTTTTGTCGGTCTTGCATTTTGTCTCACTTTCACATCAGACAATGATTAAATAGCTATGGTTTTAGACACTATAGATATTCAACCCACCTTCATTAGTGCAGAAGGAGATGTTTGTAAACCACTATGAAGATGAAAAATGCTGCAGGAGGGTTACTGGTATTCTAAAGTGGTTAACTTAAGGAACATTTGACCCAAATTTTAGAGTCTCAGCCCCAAAGAAGCAGTAAAGTACTGTACTAAAGGGAGGTTGGGCTAAGGGAGATATACACTGAATTTATAATCCTCCTTTACATCATGGGGAAGAAGCCCTGGTGGCACAGTGGTTAAAGCACTCGGCTGCTAACTGAAAGGTCGGTGGTTTGAACCCACTAGCTGCTCCACAGGAGAAAGATGTGGCAGTCTGCTTCCATAAAGATTCACAGCCTTGGAAACCCTATGGGGCAAGTTCTACACCCTATAGAGTAGCTCTGAGTCAGAATCGACTCGACGGCAGTGGGTTTGGGTGTTTGTTATATCATGGGGTTGGCTCATAAATCCAAATAATAAGGGTAGGAGTGTGGGAAAAGAGCAAAGGCGCTTTTTTTTCTCCCAGAGAAATTGTTCTCAAATTTGACAACTAATTTCCCAAAGGAAAACTATCTTCCTATTTCTCGGTGGTGAATCTCACATTTAAACTGATTTTCCTAACTCCCCTGTTCAGTCTCTCAATCAAACATCAATGGGGAAACTTCTGGTCAATTAAAAAACTTCCAATTCACTGTTGTAGCCTCTTCTATTTGATAAAGCTATTTAACCATATCTGCCATCTGTCGCTTGGTTTGTCATATCGTGGTGTTGTTATGATGCTGGGAGTTGGGCTACTGGTATTTCAAATACCAGCAGCTTTACCCATGGTGGACAGGTTTCAGTGGAGCTTCTGGACTAACACACTAGGAAAAAAGGCCTGGTGACCTACTTCTGAAAATTAGCCAATGAAAACCCTATGGATTACAGAATATTGTCCGAGACTTTGACTCGCTTACTTTGGACGTATCATCAGGATAGATGGATTGCTGGATCGCTAGAGAAGGACATCCTGTTTGGTAAAGTGGAGGGCTGGTGAAATGAGGGAAACCCTCAATGAGATGAATTGACACAATGGCCACAGCAATGGATGCAAACATACCACCAATTGTGAAGTTGGTGCATTTCATTTTGTTATACATAATGTCACCATGTGTCAGAGCTGACTGGAGGGCTACTAACAACAACAAGAATATGTAGCCATATAAAATGAACTGAGCAGGGAAAGCCTCTGCCTCCCACCTCTCTGGCAAAATACGTGAAAACAAACCAAACCTATTTGTGGCTTTAGGGCAGGAGGGAATCGTAGCTGGAGCTTCAGTGCTTCTAGACAATTATTTTACTTGAATCTGTCTAGTTATTTTCTTATTCCCTGCAGCAACTCTTTCGAATCCTCACTTCTCAAGTCCCCTATCCTACCCACCTTCCCTCTCACTCCTTCTTCTCTCCTTCTCCACCAAGGAAAGGGAAGCTATCAGCACAGGGAAGGTCTGAACTTTTATGGGGTACTGTATATCTGCCAGACACTGTGCTATGCGTTATATATGTTCTTTTCCCCTATTTAATTAAAAAAACTTTTCGAGGTTAGTATTGTTGTTGTTAGGTGCTATCAAGTCGGTTCTGACTCAGAGTGACCCTATAGGACAGAGTAGAACGGCCCCATAGGGTTTCCAAGGAGCAGCTGGTGGATTCGAACTGCCAACCTTTTGGTTAGCAGCCATAGCTCTTAACCACTGTGCCACTAGGGCTCCAAGGTTGGTATTAGTATCTACATTTTTCAGACGGAAAAACTGAGGCACAGAGGTTTCGTAATCTGCTGAAGACCACATAGTTAGTGAGTGTTTGATCCAGGTAGAGATCAGATTTGCTTGAGTCTACTATGAGAATACTGAGGTACAGAGTGGGCAGGGAATCAGTAAAGAGAATGAATGAATGAACAAATCTTCACCTCAAATTATGCCCCTCCTCTCCCATGGAGCTTACTCTCATTCCCATGTCATAATGTTTTTCTCCTTGATGTGGCCACAGCACTTCCTTGAAGTTCTGCCGTCACATTTTCCTTGTATGACAGTTATTTATATGATTATGAACAGATATAGAAATGTCGAAGGGGTGCTCAGAAAAGAAACCATGCTTGTCCTCATTTCTGTGGTGGCTAATTTCAAAACTCTGATAAGCCTTAAAACAGATCAGCTTATCCAGTTATGGAATCCCTGGGTGGTGAAAATGGTTAATGTTCAGCTGCTAACCAAAAGGTTGGAAGTTTGAGTCTATCCAGAGGCACCTCAGAAAACAGGCCTAAAGATCTACTTCCAAAAAATCAGCCATTGAAAACCCTAAGGAGCACAGTTCTACTCTGACACACATGGCGTCGCCATGGGTTGGAGTTGGCCCAGTGGTGACTGGTCTGGTGTTTTGGTTTATCTGGTTGTGCATGCTGATCTGACAGGCTTCTTAGAACCTACTCACTATGTGTAGGGGATTTACAAGAAAACAAATCTGACTTGCTCTACTAGGATCCCATTTTCCATTGACTTGGAATAACTAGGGCAATACCCTGGAGTTACCCCATGAGTGAAACACATCTTCTCTGCAGTGGTATCTGGATGTATAAACACAAAACTTTGTCACAGAGCCTGAGTTGTGGATGGACGCAAAATAGTGACCTCAGCGTGCTTCTTTCTCTCTATACAGACACCTGTGAAATTCTAATGTAACTGGGAAAGGCTTGTTTTTGTTTTTTTTTTTAATTCACCAAGTATGAACTCACCTATTTTCTGTCATCATAGAGCAGCCTCCATTTATATTGACTCTTTAATCTAAGTACAAAGTACATTTTAGTTTCTGTGTATTAGTTTCCTCCTGAATGAGAAAAGCCCTATTTATCATCATTCCCTTTAATCAGTGGCACTGGTTAGTATGGATCAAAACCGTTTTTTCCCTCTCAAAATACCAAGTGTCACAGAGTGCCTTTTAAAAAAAAAGGGCAGAATTTCCTGGTGTCTTTGAGAACGAGGATTTTTGGCATAAAAGAAAGATATAATACAGGACAGGTTAAGTAAAAACCTGGAAGTCCTGAATTTGAAATGGAAATATCAGTTTGAACTTAAGATGTGTTTCAACTTTTACACACACACATGCATGTACACACACACACATGCACACACGGACACACAAACATTTCCTAGCTCTGTCCATTGAAATGGCCTAGAAACACTAACAAGTAATGAGTACCCCTATGCCCAGATTGTGATTCTGAAATAATACCATTTCCATTAAAAGGAAGCACGGTTCCTTGATGAAATGAACATTTCTAGGTCTAGAGCAGGAAATGTCCATCTCATCATACCAGAAAGCAAGGACACTGTCAAAGACTGCTAAAGTCATATCAAAAGGACTCAGGAGGTAGTCTTCAAAGGGAGTCTCACTGGTCAACGATGGGGCAATTTGAGTGTCAAAAAGGATAATAATTGCAATGGAATGAAATATATCAGATATGTTTAAAACCCTTACTTCATAATAATGTCAAACAAGAAAAAAAAAAACCTCTAGTCACTATTGGAAGATGCTAATGAATAATCATTGTGAAACTTGCAAATAATGGAAAAAAAATTAAGCATTCATTCTGTCTTTCCTATAAAAATCGTACCAGAGGGTAGCCAAAAAATTGATTGAGGGAAATTATCTCTTTATACAAATACACCAGCTTATACATGAAAAATCCCTAATGAATTAATGAACCGAGGCACTGATCATCAATGACTGCTAACATCACAAAAAGAGAGAAAATTGGACTCTGTGTCCCTGCAGGTAAAACACACCACTATCTATGAACAGTGTTTCCAAAGAACAAAAAATCAAATCTGAATTTCACCAGGCTTCCTATTCTAACTTTTAAAAAATAAAAATGTCAAGCTTATGGAAAATAAAGAGGACAGAGTAACACATTAAACAGCATAATGAGGATACAGTCAACAAGGCCCAGACTATAGGAAGTGCCACAGGACAAACAATCTCATTTTCATCAACAAATGAATTCTAAGAAAAAGTAAAGGAGGTGGGTGGAATGAGAGGAAAACCTAGAGATTAAAACAGACTCTCCGAGATCTATCAAGCAACTGCAATGTTAGCCTTGTTTGGATCCCGATTCAAATAAACCGTAAACGATATTATTTAATATTTATGAAGTCATTTAGAAATTTGAGCATTAACTGAAGATTTGATGAAATTATGGAATTATAGTTATTTTTATGTGTGATGATTGTATTATAGTCTTGCTTTTTAATAAAGAAAGGTTTATCTTTAGAGATACATACTGAAATATTTATGGATGAAACAATATGATGTCTGGGATTTACTATGAAAAAATATGGGAATTGAGGGGAATGGATAGGGGAATATATGAAACAAAATTGGCCATGAGTTGATAATTGATGAAGCTGGGTTGTGGGTGCATGGTGGTTCATTATACTATCCTGTCAGCATAATACAAAGTTGAAAAAAATGACACAACTGTGATTTCATAACAGATTGAATATCTGGCTGGTATGACATAAGGACAGAGTCTTGGCTGAGTTTATAAACAGCTGCAGGCTTCCCGTTCACTGGTCAATTTATTTAGTCAGTCCGAGCTGGATTAAGATTCTGACATGGGGACCAAGCTAATGGATTCTTTTGTGACAGGCAGGAAAGAAAATGTGATTTAGGGTGGTGTTTCTGCAAGCTACAATTTAAAAGAAAAAGGGAAACACAGGGGGTTTTATATTGCTATTTTCTTCAAAAAAGATTTACATTTTCATCATATTCGGAGACAATTTACTCAATGTCAATCAGCATGAGCAGCCAAACTGAGCATCACGGCATTATTTTTGCTTTAGGGAAAAGAGAAAAAGAGTAGTGCCACTCAAATAAACTACGGCAGAAACTTATGAATGACAAGGAGCTCTGCTCCGATTCTAAATTTTAGACATCCAAATATGCCCCAAGGAAGGTAATGTTAAAAACTAAGGATTTTATCTACTCAAAATGTATTAATTTATTTTGACAGGCAGAGACATTCCTAACAAAATTCCAAAGTATATTAGAAATGATACCTGAGCTTTTAGTTTTTGGAGTAATAGGGTGACATGGAAATTCACTACTCTCTGCATTTTAATAATATTCACGGATTTGTAGAGCGAGAAAGTTACACTACTGAGTGAATTGTGATAGGTTTGCTGTTTAGAGCTATGCAAAGTCACAAGTAAGTATCTATACCAGGTTCTTAAACTGTGTGCAAGGTTCTTGCACACAACAGCCTAATTTATTTTAACTTCACCTTACATGCATCTTAATAAGTACAGGTTTTTAAACTATATTATATATTCAACTGAGAAGGAGTCCTAATAGTACAATGGTTAAGTGCTAGCCTGCTAAGCAAAAGGTTGGCGGTTCAAGCCCTCCCAGTGGCTCCGAGGGAGAAAAGACCTGGAGATCTGCTCCTGTGAAGATTGTTTTTGGGTGCCGTTGAGTTGATTCTGACTCACAGAGACCCTATGTGACAGAGTAGAACTGCCCCGTAGATTACAGCCTAGAAAACCCTATGAGGCAATTGTACTCTGTAACACGTGGGTCACCATGAGTTGAAAATAGATTCTACAGCACCTAACAACAATAATAGCATTCAATTGACAGAATGTTAACTGACTTTCTTTGATCCGTCTCTCTCTTTTTGTTTGTAACATTTAAGGTTGGATTATAAATGTTGAGAAAATCTAGAGGTATAGGCACCAACCAGACCATCCTTTACAACTCTGTCATTTTCTAGGACACTCACATTGGTGGCTGGCCAAGCACACAGTAGGTCCAAATCTTAGAATGTATGGATGAGGAACTCTAAGAAGCTAACAATGGTGCTGTCTGTAGCTTTAAGCAAAATCCTGCAAATTCATTCTCTGGAATAAGAGGACCAAATATTTATTGAGTGTTTATGGTGAACCAGGAAATATGTAATAATTAACTTAATCCTCACAGTAATTTTGTCAGGTAGATACTATTCTTATCTTAACGATGAGGAGACGGAGATATAGAGAGATTAAGTAACTTCCCTAATATCTCACAGCTGAGATTGAACTCGAGTTTGCCTTGATAGCAGGAGTTCTTTGCCCACATGCTATATTGCTGTATTTTCTCTTATAACCATTGGTATCATCCTATTTCACACCCGCACTGAAGAACAGTTCTGATCCTAATATTTTCCTGACTCATAACCTTTCATGACTTCTCAATATCTAGAGAATAACTGAAAAGTCTTTAGTTTGTAATATTAAGCTGTAGTTTTAATATAACCTCTTTGACCTTGCTTTTTATATACACTACTCTCTGTATGGGGCAGTGGTAGTTCAGTGGTAGAATTCTCACCCTACATGCGGGAGACTCGGGTTCGATTCTCTGCCAGCGGAGACTTGCGTGTTGCTCTGATGCTGAACAGGCATCAGTGGAGCTTCCAAAATAAAATGGACTAGGAAAAAAGGCCTGGTGATCTACTTCCAAAAATAAAGCAATGAAAACCCTATGGATCACAATGGTCCAATCCACAATCGATCATGAACCAGGCAGCATTTTGTTCTGCTGTGCACTGAGTTGTCATGAGTTGTGGGCCAAATCAAAGACAGCTAACAACAACAACACTCTCCATATACCTTACTCACCAGTTGCATGGAATGACTACTATTACTCAAAGGTGTTCAGTGTTTTGTTGGTTCCATTCACTAGAGACAATGCAATGGAACATTCACTAAAAGGTATGTGAATGCATCTAAACAAAATATTTACTGCATAAACAATGATAGTAATATCTAATGGAGGTGAAATAGGTCAAAATAGTAGATAGTAATAGTAAAATATAAATCAAGATAATTTTAAAGATGAAAAGAAAGATATTGACAAATGCTTGATTTTAAGATAAAAATGCATGTTAAAATTGCTAGTGTAGTCACTAGTATGAGACTTAGAAAACATAACTTCCAGATAAATAATTAGAGGAAAATAGAATGAAAAAAGAAAACAAACAAAAATCCAGAAGATGGAAAGAAAGAAGGGAAAAGATGAAACTAAAAAGTAGAGGACAAATAGAAAGGACGTAATAAGACGGCAGAAGTAAATCCAATTATATCCATAACCACAATTAATGTAACCAGACCAAACTCTATAGTTAAAAGACAAAGATGGTATGAATGGGGTTTTTTTAAATTCAGCTATATGCTGTTTATAAGAGAGACATAAGTATAAAAACCCATTGCCATTGAGTCTGTTCTGACTCATAGCGATCCTAAAGGACAGAGTAGAAGTGCCCATAGGGTTTCCAAGGCTATAAATCTTTGAAGAATCAGACTGTCATATCTTTCTCCTGCAGAGCCACTGGGTAGGTTCAGACTGCCCACCGACCTTACAGTTAGCAGCCCAGCACTTAATCACTGTGCCACCAGGGTTCCTTACATTAAGTATAAGGGCACAAAAAGATTAAAAGTCAGAGAATGGAAAAAGATGTGTCTTAGCAAACACTATCTTTACCCTGGTATATACAGCTGTAAGGATGGAGGAGACCCAATTTCTACAAAGAGCCCAGGAGCTTAAGTGGGAGGGAAGGGCCTGTGGCCCCCACCCCACTTCCTCTAGGTATAAACTTAGAGGCCACCTGCTATGTAGTCTATTGGGATAGCCCTGATAGAGCAAGAAAGGCACCAAAGCATCTAAACAGGAGCTCACTCTGAGGCATGGTGGGGGTGGTCCTAGGCTGGTGACCTAAACTTAATATAGGGACTAAGGAAGCTTTGTTTCACAGGGGCTGTTCTTGTGGAGCTTGTGGCTAAAGCCATTAGCTTCTCTGGAACTGGCCAACCTGGAAGTTTCATGTTTTAGGATCGAGAGTTGAGCAGATGAGGGTGAACTAAAAGTGCTATAACTCCGTAATTCTGGGTAAGAAACCACAGAAGTCCATGGAGGGTGAACTGATTGACTAGATGTGCCCATTCTCTTTCTCCACTGTGCTTGAAGTGTAACTGTTCTGGACTGAGTAAGCCCCTGACACTCTTGAACAATGAAAGGGGATGGGGGAAAAAGCCTAAGAAGGAGAAACTGAACTTCCTGCTAATAAAGCTATGTGGGGTCTTTGGGCAATGAATTTATACTGTGAACATGCCAAGTAGCTCTTATGGGTTACACTTTAAAAAACGGTCAACCACATATCACTCCTTGCAAAGCTATGATGATGGCTTTAGTCGATTTAGACATTGCAAAAACATTAAGGAAGAATCAAAGGAGATGGACCAAGGGATGCAAGAAATTTCAGGCAAAGAACACAAGAGTAGCAACTAAGAAAGGGTTGGTGGTACAATCCACTTTACTCACGTGGCTGATGTGTGTTCCAGTGTGTGTACTGCACCGGCTCAGACTTCTGACCTGCTACCTTCCACATGTATTCTCCTGTGTCATTTTGGTCTTGAAGAGCTATCCAAAAATAACTGTCTTTCGTTTTTACCACACTGCTGATCAAACTGGTAATAAAAGCCTGTTCAAACCTTAATAAGGGAAATAGGAAATGGTTATATTAAGGTGCTGGGCAATAAAAAATGTCATTAAAACATAGTAAGGTGCTCAGAGTAGCACCAGAGTAAGCATTTCTTGTTAATTCTTTAGAACATGGAACAGAAAAACACTTGAAGGCCGTGAACATTAATAATAAATGCTAAATGACAGTGCAATTCCCAGAAACACATGAGTGAGGAGAATTTGACTCTGACGGGGCTTAATTCTTTCAAGGAAGAGTCCAGCTCCAGTTACGGACTGTAGGTGGTAAAGTCCACATAGCCAGCAGTCCACTTATCAGAACAACACGTACTCTATTTTATAATTAGGCCACATGACTTACCTTAGGGAGGGTGAGTGAGGTGGTGCTGGGCAGAGGGGAGGAGGAAAGAAGATTATTATGCTTTTCTGAGTTAGCGCTTAGGAGACTGGGGTTCTACTTCTGACCCTCACTAGTTCTGAAACTTTCTGCAGGCCACGGAACCTTTCTGATCCTCATCAAATGGGCAGATTAACATCTGACAACCCCCTCCCCGAGTGAGCCCCCCCACCCAGTGGTGTGTACTAGGAAGATGACAAAAGGGCCACTGAGATTTGTAATAAGAGGAGTAGAGACAGCAAGAGGTCCTGGTGGTGCAAACAGTTTGCGCTAGACTACTAACCTAAAGGTTGGCAGTTGGAAACCACCCAGTGGCACCATGAAAGTAAGGCCTGGAGATCTGCTTTTGTAAAGAAGATCATATGGAGCAGTTCTGCTCTGTAACACATGGGCTCACCATGAGTCGGAATCGACTCTACAGCAATGGGTTTGGATTTTGTTTTTTTTAATTTAGAAGTTTTTTTGTTTTTTTTTAAATATAGAGTTTACATTCATTCACTTACCACACTTTCCTTGAGAGAAAGGAACAGGGATCGGAATAGCTTTATTTTATGTCTCCCAAGTCATTCTGTTCACAGAACATGGAGTCCTTGGCTTATTTAAATGTGTCAAATGTGCGTTTTTACTGCAGATATATTTAAAACCCTAGGAACTAATCTAAAGAAGTATATTTGTAATATTTTCCCCCAAACAGCTAAATGAATTCGTGTTCAATTATTTGTGCCAGCTCCCTTTCCAACATGCATACATCAAAAGCAGAATTTTGAAAACTTGTGGATCTGCTTCCATATGAATACCTAACAAGAAAATGTGAATATTAAAAAATGTTTAGCTAGTATTGAAGTTTTAAGGTCAGTTTGCAACTATGTATCTCGAGAAGTTTGTTTTAAAAACGTGTAAAGTTCAGAAGAAACAAATTGCAAGCAATGGTGACTCTGGGCAGACCTGCTGAGTCAATATGAAAAGAGAGGCCTGTTGAAATTACCCAGGAAACCTAAAAGGAAAGCAAATTAGACTTTTTAATCCAATTTTGGATTTTTTTTTCCATTACCATGAAGCCTTAACTTAATAAGGGAAGAAAAGCAATGGGGTCATTTAAAAATAGAAGAGTCTCAGAGGAAATACAGAAGAAAAAGAGAAAAGAACAAAAATGAAGTAAATTTTTTGAACCACCTTATGAACCTCATGAACACCACTAGCAACATGTAGTGCTCTTCGGCATCCATGATACTCACCTTTTCAGAGCATATAGGTTTTCATCTTGCTTGAGTAAACACTTTCTGCAGATACTCTATTACAGAGTATCTGCAGAAAATATTTAAATAGCACACATTTGAAGTGAGAACAGTTCTTTTTTAACCACATCACAGTGGCAAAACCTTATGTAAATGTACTTTGAAAAGAAGGTCTATAAAACTAAATACTGCCTGGATGCTGCTGTAAGTTTCCGTTCGCTTCCATCCATTCCTGCTTCTATAACATATGATTACTTTTCCCTCTTCCCTCTGAGGCAGAGTAGCATCATTATCATGCACATCTGGTGCCTGAAACGGAGGTTACGAGGCCAGTGAGGCACTGCATGGTGGGTGCTATGGCACGGACCACCAACCACTGTGAGGCCCTAAGCCAGGGGACAGTGCTGGTTCTTCCATTTCCTTTTATATCCATACCTGCTATTTTTTGCAGGCACAGATTCCATCTATTTTCTCATTTAAACCTTTTTACATAGAACTACTTTATGTACACCTGCTGCCAAGTCAATTCCAACTCATGGTGACTCCATGTGTTTCAGAGTAGATCTGTGCTCATAATGTTTTCAATGGGTGTGACCTTATGGAAGTAGATTGCCAGGACTTTCTTCTGTGGTGTTGCTGGGTGCGTTCAAACTACCAACCTTTCCATTAGTAGCCAAGCTCAAACCACCTGTACCACTCAGGGGCCTCTATCCATACCTTCTACATTTATCAGACAACAGGAAGAACTAATGTTCTATGTGAACTTGACCTTTGGTATCATTATTCATGACAACATTTTGCTTTTGTCCCCTATTGGTTTCAGATTTATTTAGTCCATTCTGATTTGCTATTTTATATCTTTTATCATTGCATAAAACAATAGACGCCTTCTGCTTTATGAATTGGCAAGTATATCTTTTAAGTAGGGTCCAGTTTCTCTATCCAGTTTAAGAGATGGCAGTGTTATGAAAGAAATTCAGCAAATGTGCCTTTCTTCTAAACCGTATATTCTAAGAGAATTAGCTCTGGATAAGAGCAAAGTAAACACTGTTTGTTATTCTTTCAAAAAACAAATGATAATTTTTTTTTTTTGCTTGTGTGTACCTATTTACAAGATCAAATTTTATAGGGGAATAATTCTTAAAGTCAGAAATAAATTAATTTTTTCAATAAACTCCTTAAAAAAGTTAAGAAATCAAGTGCACGTTTTCAGTCTAAACAGGAAAAATATTTTCAATCTGAAAGAAAAATATACCTTGACCTTTCATAAGTTTGATGAGTAAAGAAGGCATTGCTCATGGTGCTAAATAGTACATTTTAATTTTAAAAAAGAAAATGTAAAGATAATAATTTTAGCATATTATTTTAGCAAATTTTTATACTATTTTAGCAAGTGTTTCCATTTTAGAATAAATATTTTGCATTTCAAAAAATGCACATTTAAAAAGGAGGTATTTTTATAATTAAATTTCTAATTGAACATTATATTTCTTTATCAGTTTTGCCAGTGACATGTGTAGCCGAAAAAAGAATGTCTCTTGTCTATGAATAACACAGTACTAAGCAGACAGCAGTCATATAATGCTCTTGTTTGTAGTACCTAAAACAAGAGATTGAAAAAAAGTAAGGACAAGTTTGGAAGTAATTTCACTAGAGAGCTATTTCAATTAAAAAAATACAGTGGTAGCCTTTACATATGAGAAGGTTGGAGATCCAGTTAGAAGGGACTCAGCTTTGAACTGAGTAGCCACAATTTGGATTTCTCCCAGTAACACAATTGTTAATATTTTTATGCTGCTGCACTACCATATAAATGACCATTTTTTTCTCTTTTTGTTAAACAATGGAAATAGAATATTGGTAGTTTTAAAATGTGAGACACACACCATGAACATTATTGCAAGAAATTTCTGGTGGTATTCCTCAAGAACTGGAAATATTAAGTTTTTGAATATCATTTCTCGTAAAAGTTTGAAAGAGAATATAGGCTCAGGAAATACACTTAACATATACACAAGAAATAAACCTGGAAGAGCAAATTCCAAACTGTTAATGGTGGTTACCTTTGGTGAGGAGAGAGGGTTTGGTGGGAGAGAGGGAAAGAATAGAGATGGAGGCACTTTTGTTTTTTACTCTACATTCTTCTGGCTTGAGTGAATTTGTACCATTGAGAATGTTGTTGTGTTATTTTAAAGAGAATAACTAAAATGTGATTTTAAAAATAAAGTTAACAGCAAAAGTGTTGGGAGGTGATGGCAGTTTCAGAGAATAGGAGAATTGTAAAAGTGCTTGAAAATAATGTATGTTTAAACCTAGGAGAAAATGAGATATTGTAGGATTTCTCATTTTTTGGCAGAATTGATGAAATCGAATGTCATGTGGTTACTCGTACCAAATATTCCATGACCAACTTATTCAAGATATAGGTATACATGCATTTAAACAATTATCCATGGAACCCTTGGAACTCAAATTTTGCATTCATGTTCTGTCTGGAAACGAAGCTGCCAGGTCTAAAAAAGTTTTGTACCAGTGAGCAAGTAACTAGAACTCTGCTATTCAGCAGTAAGGGTCTGTTTTCTTTCACCTGTCTATCCCACAAAGTGTTAAAAGTTCAAGACCAGGAGCAGTTGCCCGATAACAAAGGAAATAAGTAATTTGTAGCAGGTGGTTCTAATTGTGCCCATCAAACCTGTCACTCAATTGTGCAGACAGTGGAAAATCAATTAGCAACTACAAGCTTGGGTACTGGGGAGTGACAGGACTGTCTTAACTCACACAGGAAATCGGTAATGGAAGAAAATGATTACCAAAGTTGCTAGTGGACACTCCAGGATCTGAGAAGACTTTCCATCTACTGCCCAACCTCCTAAGACAAAAGACGCTGTTGAAAAATATTTGAATGTTTGCTCTTAAACTTGTACTGTCACTCAAAGAGCAGGGCAGTGCGGACCCTTTTTTCTTACCTGATGGGGTCTGAATTAATAAAAATCAAGAATTTCCTCAACTCTCAATTCCCGTGTTAGTCTCTGCTGTGGATGTAGATGTGTTTGCAGGATAGTGTATGTATATGTTCCCTGGGTGGCGAAAATGCTTATTGTGCTTGGCTGCTAACGGAAATGTTGGTAGTTTGAGTCCATCTGGAGGCACCTCGGAAGAAAGGCCTGGCAATGTACTTCTGAAAAAGCAGCCATTGGAAACCCTATGGAGCACAGCTCTACTCTGACACATGTGGGGTTGCCATGAGTCGGAGTCAACTCAACAGCAACTAATTTTAACAGCATGTTAACTGTTTGCACCACCCAGGGACTCCTGGCTATCAAATACAGTTTGGGGGCAAATGAAATGCCGTTTTATTTTGGGGGGAAATAAAACACTTTCTATCATTTTTATGAGGTTTCTAAGGGTTCTTAGAATATGAAGCATTTTAGCTCTAACAGGTTTCTGCCTCACCTTGGGTCACTTTGGCCTTATGGGTATCAAAAATGTTATCTTTTTTCTTAATTTTTATTTTTTTATTGTACTTTAGGTGAAGGTTTACAGAACAAATAGTTTCTCATTAAACAGTCAGTACACATATTGTTTTATGACATTGGTTAACAACCCCCATGACATGTCAACAC
>NW_004443972.1:15615029-15655321 GCF_000243295.1 Trichechus manatus latirostris
GCTGCTATTCTCACTTTAGATGAAGGTTTACAGAACAAAATAGTTTCTCATTAAACAGTTGGAACACAAGTTGCCCTATGACAACGGTTAACAACTCCACTATGTGTCAACACTGTACTTACTCAACCTTGGGTTCCCTATCACCAGCTTTCCTGTCCCCTTCTGCCTTCTAGTCCTTGTCCCTGGGCTGCTGTGCCTCATTAGTCCCATTTTGTTTCATGGGGCTGTCCAATCCCCGGCTGAATGGTGAACCTCGGAAGTGACTTCACCACTGAGCTAAAAGGGTGTCTGGGGGCCATACTCGTGGGGTTTCTCCAGTATCTTTCAGCCCAGTAAATCTGGTCTTTTGTGTGTGTTAGAATTTTGTTTTACATCCTTCTCCAGCTCTGTCCAGAATCTTCTATTGTGATCCCGGTCAGAGCAGTCAGTGGTGGTAGCTGGGCACCATCTAGCTGTACTGGACTCAGTCTGGCGGAGGCCTTGGTAGCTGTGGTCCATTAGTCCTTTAGACTAATCTTTTCCTTGTATTCTGTTCTCTTTATTCTCCCTTGCTCCTGAAGGGGTGAGACCAGTGGAGCATCTTAGATGGCTGCTCACAGGCTTTTAAGACCCCAGATGCTACTCACCAAGGTAGAATGTAGAACACTGTCTTTATAAACTGTGTTATGCCAATTGAGCTAGATGTTCCCCGAAACCATGGTTCCCACAGCCCTCTGCCCAGCAATTCAGTCCCTCGGGGAGTTCGGATATGTCTATGGAGCTTCCATGATATCAAAAATGCTATCTTGAGTTTATTCATTTATTGTGTTATTCAGTCTTCTTCACTTGTTTCATGTATCTATGCTCTATCTCTGCAGTCGTGGGACTGTAAACAGCACCTGGACAATTATATCATGCCTTTTTTTCTTTTGTACAGTAAATCTGTGTTTAATATGATGCCTTTCACAAAAACAGGTATTCAGTACATAATTTTCTAATGAGCTCTTGACTATTAATTTTTGTGTGGTCAGATAACATATGAAAAGTAGTGAACACAGTGCCAGGTATGCGACAGGCACTCAATATTAAACAACAAAAAAAGAAAGAATAAGACATAAAAAATAGGTGAAACAAATAGGCTTATTTTCTTCAGTGAAAAACATAATTAAATTCTAATTAACAAAAAAGCAGAGCTTCATTGGTCAGGCTCTTGAATAAAGTTCAATTTTGACTCACTGACTGGCGGATTTCCAACCCAAGACGCTCTTGAAGTCTTTTGGGTGGGTTACTAGGTAGAGGAGATAAAGGCTATCTTCTGCCTGATAGTTATACCCAGGAAGGAGACAGGTAGAACTAAAAACAATGCTGAAATGCAGCAAAAGTAGTGCTATATCCTGTAGGAAGAGTCTCCTGGCGTAAAATGCTTCTCCAGGCAATTTATTCTGTCAAATGCTGTCAATCCATTCATCCATTCCTCTGTGTGTGTGTGTGTACATGCGCTTGCATGTGTGCACATACATACACATGTGTGCATTCCTGGGCACTGCTTGAAGGAAAAGGGTCTTTAGATAAAACCACAGCACTAGTTAGCCTGTTTCCTGGTATTCAATGGATATATTTAAAGACACTGGCCTAGGCAAAATAGCAAGTGTTCTGCCCTGCTTCCGTTTTCACGTGGAGGAGTCAGTCTCCCAGCCCTCACTGTCCTCCGGCACTGATAGTAACACTGAGGTCACATCTGTGGCTGGTATTTTTATCCCCTGTTATACACCTGTAGCAGGCTGGGAATTGTATGGAGTGCAAAAGGGGCACAGTTTCTCTCTTAACATCAGGAAGACATCTGTGCACAGAGAAAGTCTAAATCTAAATAAAAATAGACCTAGCAATGATGAAGCATTTGAAACCCTCTACATTTCAGCTATGCATCCTTTTCTTCTTTAAAAAACAAAACAAAACAAAAAAACAACAAAAACCTCACACACATTACGTTAAAAAAACTTAATTGTTAAATAATAAATTTCTTTTCCATTACAAGCAGTTAGAAGATAAAATCTAAATATAAGTGAATGTATTAGCAATGTTAGATAATTAATAAATCTTTATGGAATGGAAAAGTAATCTTAAATTATACTATATGTTACACAAAATCATTTTAGGAATAACGTTGCATGATTTCAATTCAACTCAATAAATAATTTAATACTCTAATGTATGACAAGTTTTGATTTGGACAGGTTACTCATGGTAGCTAGATTTTATCATTCTAAGAGCCTGCATGTCAAAGCATGACAGTCATGGTTCTGTTAGAAAATTAATTTACCTGTTTGTAATGGTTACAAGTGCAGGAGAACAGTAATAACCACTGGAAGCATGGTCAAAACTTCGGAGGACTGTGTCAATTTTGTAACAGAATTCACCATGTCTCTCCCATCCCTTAAAAAAGGAAAAAAGGAAATTAAGGAGATAAATCTGATTTAGTTACATGGCAAAATAACCTTTTTTTGCATATTCTCATTTACTACTTAAATAACTTTCTTCTCTGACCCACACAAACTCCTTGAATTTTTATCTTGATATCTTTATTTTATCTGGTGATGCTATTAGCTACAGTCACTTCTATATTTACTTAACTAATTATCTTAAAACCTATTAAAAGCAAATGATTCCATATTAGAATCTTGATCAAAAGGGGGAAAATAAATAAAAGAATTTAAAATCTCATGGGTTCTAGACTTCCTGGAGCCATGGAGGGTGGATGAACCCTGAAAATATTGCCCCGAGATAATCTTTTTATTATTATTATTATTGTACTTTAGGTGAAAGTTTACAGAACAAACATTTTCTCATTAAAGTCAGTACACATACTGTTTTATGACATTGGTTAACAACCCCACGACATGTCAACATGCTCCCTTCTTGGCCTTGGAGGACCTTTTTTTTTTTTGGTGAAAATATACATAGCCAAAGATAAACCATTTCAAAAATTTCTACATGTAAAATTCAGTTACGTCGATTATGTTCTTCCAGTTGTGCTGCTATTCTCACTTCAGATGAAGGTTTATAGAACAAAATAGTTTCTCATTAAACAGTCAGTACACATATTGCCCTATGACAATGGTTAAGAACCCCTGAGATAGTCTTTAAACCTTAAACCAAAAATATCCCCTGAAGTTATCTTAAAACCAAACAATAGTTTAGCTTTAACTAGTAAAAAAAGATCTGCCTTGAGCATTATGCTCTTTTAAGAACTAACTCTAGTGGGATCAAACTGACAACAGCAACTCAAAAGATTAGATAGTAACCTCAGGGGGCAGTGGGTTTATGCTAATGAGGGAGGAACAACTTCGAAAAGGAGAGTGAGAATGGTTGCACAACTGGAAGAATGTAATCAATGTCACTAAATTGCACAAGTAGAAACAGTTGAATTAGTATATATTCTCAACCACAGCAACAAAATAAAATCTAGAAAAGAAAAAAAAAGCAAATGAACACGAACACACACACGCACGCACACTCTTCAGACTTAAGGAATTTTATACAAACGGTCCCTACAGGAGGTAGAAATTAAAGTGTTGGCTCTAAAGTCAGAATGCCTGGGTTTGGATCCTGGCTTCACCACCATGTACCCTTACTCAATCTCTCTGCATCTTAGTTTTTCTCATCTGTAAAAAAGGGGTAATAGTATCCATGGAGTTGTTCTGGGGATCAAAGGGAGACAACGCAGGCAGAGACCTTAGAACAGAGCCAGGGTCTCGGTGAGTGTTCCATTACTCTTACCTATTATGATTTTGGAAACCCTGGTGGCATAGGTGGTTAAGAGTTTGATTGCTAACCAAAAGGTCACAGCAGTTTGAATCCACCAGGCACTCCTTGGAAACTCGATGGGGCAGTTCTAATCAACTCGAAAGCAATGGGTTTTTTTATAATTATTATTATCATGATTATGAGAGTGTCCTGGTGGCACAGTGGTTAAGCACTAGGCTACTAACTAAAAGAAAGGTTGGCAGCTTGAATTCACCAGCCACTCCGTAGGAGAAAAAGTGGCTGCTTCTGCAAAGGTTACAGCCTTGGAAACCCTACAGGGCAGATCTACTCTGTCCTATAGTGTCGCTATGAGTTGGAATCAACTGGATGACAATTTTTTTTTCTTCTCATCATTATGAGGTATTTAAGTTGAACAAAGAGGACATATGCATCTAGATAACATTGCATTTTTTCTTATGAGTTGGAATGGACTCAATGGGAATGGGTTTGCCCCCCCCCCCAATTATCTCATGTTATCTCACTGAGATTTGTTGAGATTAGCGATTTAGATAACGTCACAGACTAGTGGATCTGCTGGGCCTAGAGCCCAATTCTAGTGTAATCCAGGATGGTCTTGGCTGGATTACAATGCTTCCAAATGGAGAATAGCCAAAATAGATACTGTAATGCGTTGCTTAACACCCACAATACTTCTGTGAAATAGGACCTTATGTGATTTGTACATAGTGCAAACACCGTATTAGATACAGGCAGTCCAACGTCCCCTAAAGCCTATTATATTAAAACCTTATGGGAGCCCACCGGACAAAGCCTGAGAGTTGTATCCACTGGCAGCCAGATCGAGACTCTGTGCACATGTGGGGAAGGTGGGTCGCGGAGAAGTGGCAGCGAGGAGCGGACCGGCGAGGAGCCGGTGTGCAGGTGCCGGGAGCACGGCTGAAGGTGGCGGCCCTGGCTGCGGCTCCTCTATTGGTGTTGCCGCTTTCAAATCAAGCGCAGTGGTCGCCAGGAGACGGATCCCGCGAGCACCCCGCCCGAGGCAGCAGCTGAGGAGCGTGGCAGGCCCTGCCCTGTGCCGGGAGTGAACCGAGGGGAAGGAGGAGGACGCGGAGCCGGAAGCCCTGCAGGGATTGAGATGCGCCCTGGAGCCCCGCTGCTCATTCGCTCTGGGAGTTTGGAGTTTTTAAAACTATTAGGGGCAAATAATAAGCAAAAGGAGAGCTGCTTTCCCTTTAAAATAAAAAAATTTCTTACGGGACCACAGACATACATGCGGCCGGAACTGCCGGAAAGGACATTGTGCGGTGCATGACGGTATTTTGTTGTAAAGATTATTCCTAAATTAACTGGCTGGACTTTTAGAGAGGAAGAAAGCAAGACTTGGCCCTCGGACAAAATGCAGAACGTGCAGCTCCGTGGTTAGCCCTGGGAGCTATGAAAGGTGGCTCTATTCTTTAAAATCATACGGGCACAGGACTCATGAGCTCATTAATCATCTATATTTCAACTGAGTTATTTTAGTTTTTTTCTTACAATATTACAAAATCACATCACTTCTATCTATTTTTTACTTATTCGCCAGTTTTAAAATATCCTACCCTTTGTGACATGCCAATACTTACCAGCTTTTGATCAGATAGAAAATGATTTATAGCATATTCCTTGGAAAAGGTCTTGGTCTTGCAATAAAGTAAAGAAAACCTTATTTTAGAAATCAGCTATTTTAGTTCCAAACATATTAGTAAATGTCGTGAGTCATAGGTGCTCCTGCATCTAGCAAACCAGTGACACCTGCTCTGAACTCATTCCCTTTCACTTCTACCTGCAACCTTGTCTGTGCGAAGTAATTGACAGCTCCAGGCAGAGGCCCTGGGAGGAACACCCAGTAATGGGGGCAAGGAGGTTAGATTGCTTTTGTACTTGGAAGGACAGGCTGAGGAAGGCTGACAAATTGATCTTTCTGACAAAATATTTCCTCTTCATTAGTAGCTTTTAGATCATAGACTGTTTAGCAAAATATATATGTATATATACATACAAGAACAGATTTAAAAAAAAAAAAGATGTGCCCTAGTTATAACCAGAAAAACTAAAACTCTTTACTATAAGCCTTTGTCCACTCAATGAAAGTGGGAATAATAATTAATTATATTGGTTAATATCCTTTGTACACTAGGTGCCATTTCATTTTTAAATGAAATTATGCTAATGACAATTCTGAGCAATTGCTCATATTGTCCAATCCTAAACAAGCGACTCAGTGGAAAAAAATACTTCTTCTTTTCCTTTGGAGTTATCAAGACTGAGATTATAAATTGACTTTGCATGTGCAGACTGTTTAAAGAATTGCATTGAAATAAATTGCTGAAAGAACTGGTTAAGACCGTATTCATAGATGTATGCATATTGAAATTAATGGGAATTTTACCATAATGCTAGAGAACCATCTCTGACCTTAGAATCTTTAAATGCTGGTAATGCTGTTCTGAGAGGGAAACAGTAACTTAAAGTTTGTACAGAACATCAGTCAACATCTCTGATCAGAAAGAGATTAGGTAAGTGATCAGCTATAACTAATTCAGGAACTGTAATCATTAGATAAAATATTTGGTGACGTGCCAGGGATGCAACGTGTATGTCCAGCTATGGGGTATGAAGAGTTGTTCATATGTTTACACATTGATTAATGAATAAAATGCAGTTTCTGGAACATAAATTATTGGATTAGAAGAGAAAATACTTAACATACAGTTGCATAAAAACCAAGTTTGGGAAAACGTTGAGACTCATACAACATAAAAATTCCCAATATTTAAATCCAAATTCATGTGTGTGTGAGAGAGAGAGAGAGAATGTGCTGAGGACACTGGTAGGTTCTAGGTTTTTGCTTTACTACAGAATATTGAACATATTTTGGGAAATTTAAAACAGATAATCTTCTACCTTTTAAGTTTAAATGTAATGTATCAAATATTTTCTATTACTTCAAAACCAAAAAAACCTATTGTTGTCGAGTCAATTCCACTCATATTGACCCTATAGGACAGAGGAGAACAGCCCCATAGGGTTTCCAAGGAGCGGCTGGTGGATTTGAACTGCCGACGTTTTGGTTAGCAGTGTTAAAGTCCTTAAAATACTAAACTTAAATAATCTTTTATTATCCCTTTCCCAAATAATAAATATATTGCAAAAAATGAATTCCTCTCCGTTACTGTATCCTATTTAAATATTTAAGTCTAAGAAAAATGAAAAGGAAGGCAAGACTCTCGGTGCAGAAATTCACTCTCTGACTCAAAGGAATTCATGATTTTTCACTCTGACATCCCACTTCAAAATTATGAAAACCATATGTGTGACAGGGCATCATGTGACTGTCATTGTTTGTACGGTTGGTATAACAGGATAATTTACATTTTTTTATCTCAAAAGAAAAGTAGTTTTAGGTTGAAGTGGCTGATAAGAAAATGATCCATAAAAGTAGCTTTCCCAGAGCTATAAATCCTTCATATGCCTCTAGCTGGTAATTGTTGGTTTGTTAAAAGTAGCCCACAGAAAAAAAAGGAGGAAGGAAGGAGAGAGGAAAGAAGGGAGGGAGGGAAGACGGGGGAGAAGGAAGGAACGGAGGAAGGAAGGAAGAAAAACGGGGAAGGAGAGGAGGAAGAAAAAGGAAGGAAGGAGAGAAAGAAGAGAGAGAAAAGGAGGGAGGAAGAGGCAAGGAGGAAGAGAGGAGGGAAAAAAGAGGGCGGGCAGGAGGGAGAGAGATTCACTTTAAAGTGACAGTGGATAAATGATTCTAGTAATGAAAAGTTCCTGTAGACAAACTGCAAGGTTAAAAGCACTTACCTCTTGACAGCCTGATTCAGTGTCAGAAAGGACATGGCCTGCTTTTTTACAAATGTAAAAAAGTGTTTCTTCACAATTTTTAACTTTCCAGTGTCCCTCCTAAAAGGAAAATTGTTACAAGATGAATGAATACACTCCATTATTGATGCCATGGGCAATACCAATTATTATGAGTAAAAATATGAATAATAATATGTGTTTCTCAAAAAGTTAAACACAATTACCATATGACCCAGCAATTCCACTCCTGGGTATGTACCCAAGAGAAACGAAAACACATGTCCACACAGAAACTATGTTTATAGCAGCATTATTCATAATAGCCAAAAGCTGAAAAGAACCCAAATGTCCATCAAGGGATGAATGGATAAACAGTTCACTTATGGCACTTGCATACAATGGCATATTATCGGGCCATAAAAAGGAATAAAGTACTGACATATGCTACAACTCGGATGTACCTCTAAAACAGTGGACGGAATGAAAGAAGCCAGACACCAAAGGGCACATGGTGTATGATTCCTTTAGAGAAAGTATCCAGAATAGGCAAATCCATAGAAACAGAAAGGAGATCAGTGGTTGCCAGAGGATGGGGGTGGCGTGGGGAATGATTACTTAATGGGTACAAGGTGTTCTGGGGTGAAGAAAAAGTTTTGAAACTAGAGAAAAGCGGTGGTTACGCAGCATTGTGAATGCACAAACTGCCACTGATTTGAACACTTTGAAAACGGTTAATTCTGTTATGTGAATTTCACCTTAATGAAAAGAAAAAAAAAAGTATTTCAGAATGGGGTAATATCTGAGGACCCTGCAATGTCATAGGAAAGGGCTGACACTCTCTCTGAGTGGGAAGTTTCACTCTCTTGCCAGTGCCAGAGTGTAGACAATTCCAAGGTATGAAATCTCGGACTGGGTGGGCAGGTGGGGAGGAACTGGTGTTTCTTGATAGTCTGCCACATGCTAGGCTTAATGTCAGGTGATTTTCATATATTTTCTCAACGTTCCTGTGAGGTTGGCATTGTTGTTGTTAGTTGCCCTCAAGTCGATTTCAGAGTAGAACTGTGCTCCATAAGGTTTTGAAGGCTGTGACCTTTGGGAAGCAGATTGCCAGGTCTTTCTTCCAAGGTGCCTCTGTGTGGGTATGAACTGCCAACCTTTCAGCTAGTAGTCGAGCACTTAACCATTTACGCCACCCAGGGACTCCTTTATTACTCCCATTTTAAAAGTGAGGGTTAATACCTTGCACAAGGTACTAGAATCAGTCAAAATTGGAGCTAGGATTTATACCAAGGTCAACTTCATATGAAGCTGCTTTTAATTTTTTTTTTTTTTTTAAAGATGGATAGAGCAGTGGTTTTCAGTCTTTAGTGGGCATCAGAATCACCTGGAGGAGTTTAACACAGATGACTGGGCCCCAAGATCAGAGTTTCTCCTTCAGTAGGTCTGGTGGGACCCAAGAATTTGCATTTCTAACAAGTGTTCGGGTGATGTAGATGTTGCCAGTCTGAAAGCCACACTCTGAGAACCACTAAGATGAAGCCATCCCCCGACCAAGTGAGAATGTTGCCTCCTCTCTTCAACCACTGCTAAGTATTAAATTGAATGCTTTGCTGCTTTTATTTGTATACCTGATGCTGGGGAAATGTCTGGAAGCTACCATGAATTACCCTAGATAACATCCTCATAGCTGACATTCATGTTCAGCCCCCGATGTCCTTCTTCACCACTAAGTCTCCACACCCCCACCTCATTTCCTCTTTATATGACAGGCAGACATCTTAATGTCTTCTCCTGGTTCTACCGAAGGCAGCTCTCAGAGCCTTCATTAATAATGAGATACAGTAACTGCTAACAGATTAAAATTTTATTCTCCTAAAGGATTTCTAATTTTAACACAAATCAGAACCTTAGGCTAAAACCACACAATTCAAAGTTGAGGTGGTATCTCAGGCATCCAGGATTTTTGGGAAATATGGAGCTCTTCCATCACCCTCAGAAGCATGCTATCTGGGAGGCTGATGCCTTCATCTGTAAGAGAAGGCCTGCATCCCTCTCCCAGGGAGTCTCCTAGCAAACCACCCAGTTTATAGGATAGTTGGATGGATGAATGAACGAATAAATGAAGTAGTTTCCTAGGCTCTCACATTCAAATTTCCATGTCAACAATGATTAGGCAACTTATTAAATATAACCATCATATTCAAATTAATTACTACTTCATGGAAATATTAAGTTTTAAGCATCTACTAGTTAAGGTGTTACTGAACTGCCACAGAAGGGACCACAGCACATATCCCACTTAAATAGCATTGTCTGGCACATTCAATAAAATTAATACCTTTCCTTACTCTCTTAAAAGTAATCCTGTTGTCCAAATGTTGACTCCTGCTCTTTATTTTATTTTTGACTCCTGCTCTTTAAATGTGCTAAATGAACTACCCATGTCTGTCAAATAAAAAGGGAGAATATCCACAGGAAATTAAGGTCATCTTAATTATATCAAAACCAATGAAACAATAAAGAATTAAATACTATAGAATAAACTATGGTGTGTTTCAGCTGGTCTTGACCCAAGACAGAGTCCCTGGGTGGTACAAATGGTTAAGTGCTAGGCTACTAACTGAAAGGTTGGTGGTTCAAATCTACCCAGAGGAGCCTTAGGAGAAAGGCCTGGTGATCTACTTCCAAAAGATCATAGATACTGAAAACCCTATGGAGCACAGTTCTAGTCTGACAGACATGGAGTCACCATGAGTCAGAATGACTTGAGAGCAACTTGTAGATCCGTGACAGACATCTATGGAGATCATTGTTTCTCCCTCCTCAAATATGACTCTGATACACTGCCTTAGCACTTAGATTTGAAGCTGCACATGTCCGTGCCAGCCTTAAAAAATAAAACAACAAAATGTGTTATAAAATAACTGCTTAGAGACTTCTGATGTTTGGTTGGCACAACTACTTGGTCAAGTTACTTAAATAACATTTAATAAGCCACTCCATGGGGGACCCCAATATGGTATCCTGGGGGCTAGAAAGAGGCCACCTACCAAGTACCAATAGCCTCCTAATCTCAGTGAATTCATTACAGTTCAGTAGCTCTATGATCAAGGAGAATAAATCTGTTTAAAACATACAATAAACCTTTTACTTCTCTTGGGATTTAAGTAATCTGTATAGTCAAATGTTTTAGATAAACAAGTGACTTGAAAATAGGGACAATGATAATGTTAAGGCCACATTCATGTGAAGAAATGAATAAGGTTTTCCACTGATTCACCATTTTCAAAGAGGTTATGCACACTGTTGAAATCTTTTTATGTTAATCAGACTCCTCTTCCAAACCTCACTTCTTCCTCTCATCTCCACCTTGGTGGTTAATGAAACCACCATCTACCCAGATGCTCAAGCCAAAATCTTCCTGTCTCTTACCCCTCATATCTAATTTAGCAGCAAGTCCTGTCCTCCAAAGGATCCTTGAATCTGTCCAAGTCTCTCTATCTTCATGACCCTAATTCAACCACTGGAGTAGCCACCAAACTGTTTTCTGTCCTTCCATTTTCTCTCTCTCCAATCCGTTCTCTATGTAGCAGCCACAGATACCTTCTTTTTTCGCTTCTTATTTTTTTCAGTTACTTTCTAAAATGTAAATCAGATCACGCCATCCATCTCCTTAAAGCCCTTTGTTGTTAGCTGTCATGGTGTCAGCCTCAACTCATGGTGACCTTGCACGTTGTGATCCATAGGGTTTTCACTGAATGATCTTCCGAAGTAGATCATCAGGCTTTTTTTTCCTAGTCTGTTTTAGTCTGGAAGCTCCACTGAAACCTGTTCAGCCTCATAGCAACACACAAGCCTCCACCGACAGACAGGTGGTGGCTGAGCACAAGGTGCATTGACTGGGAACGAAAGGTGAGAATTCCACGACTGAACCACCAATATCTCATTACAGCCTTAAAGTGGCTCCTATACCGAGGCTGATAAGCCTGGTGTTTTTGCGTTCCTCCTGCCCCATCTCCTACCACCGCCTCATCATTCATACCCTCAGGCCATAATGGCCTCCTTTTGATTAACAAATACAGCAGGCCTTTGGGTCTGGCTTGCTGCCCCTCTGCCCAAAATGTTCTTCCCCCTGCTCATCAGGAGGTTGGCTCCTTCTCATTCTTTTAAGTCTCAGCTTAAATGTCACCCCTAGACTTCTGTGACTGTACTGTCTAAAGTAGCTGTCCCATTACTACCATGTCACCTATTTCCTTGAGCAATCATCATAACTATATTTACTATGTGTTTTCTTTTGTGTGTGTGTACTTGTTCACTGCCTAGCATGGAAGCCCTGGGAGGAGCAGGGACTGTGCCTGTCTTGGTCCCTGCCACAGCCCGAGTCCCTGGCACAAGTGGCCCTTAATACCAGCAGAGCAAAATGAGCATTGAATGAATGAATGAACTTACAGGGTGTTCTGCTGAGACACACAGTTGGCTTCTATTTGGAAAAATTTGGGGCTCATGTGTTTGCCAATTAGTAAAGGTGACTGAGGAGCCATTAGACCATTCAAAGGACACTGGAATTTTACTGCTGCTCAAACCAATCCATGTTTCGGATGCATTTTCTGTAAAAGATAAATGTAAATTACTTTCAGGAATTCTGTTATCTGCAAAGGGGATAACGCACTGGGACTATTACCAAAATGTACCACTTTGAGTGTGATTTCGTCTTTATTTTTCATGTGATGAAACCTGTTTAAGTCTTGGTTTAAAATACCTGTTTAAACCATTTTTTTTCCCGATAATATCCCACTTTTCGTGATACAGGCCTTGTAAGTGAGGCAGGGAGTGAGCTGAAGTCAAAGCAAGGACAAAGCTTAAGGAAGTCAGATCCCTGGGACTCTAATTAGTTCCTGTTTCTGTAGGTAAAGTAGATCAAAATAGTCTGGTTTTGCTTCTGCCTAGAGAATGGAAAAACAGGAAGGTCCACTGGACTAGGAAAATTATATTTTTTTAAAACGAAAAACTGTTAATGATAGTCTAGTTTTCAGATGCATTTTTTTCTTTGTCTTTTTTCCCTCAGGGGAAAGAACAGCAAAAGCTCTCAGAAGTGTTGAAATGGGAGCAATAGGATTATTAGAAAAGTAAATCAAGCTTGACAGCCTAGGTAGGATGAAAAGACTCTAGGTGGCTGAGAGAGACTTTAAAGCCTCCCTGTCGGGATAGGGAGTAGTCCTGGTAGCACAGTGGTTAAGCGCTCAGCTGCTAACTGAAAGGTCAGCAGTTCAAACCCATCAGCTGTTCAAACTCACCCACTGTTCCACGGGAGAAAGATGTGACAGTCTGCTCCCATAAAGATTTATAGCCTTGGGAATCCTACGGGAGAGTTCTACTCTGTCCTAAAGAGTCACTATGACTTGAAATCAACTGAATGGCAACAGGTTTTTTCATTAAGAAAGAGGCACCCATAGGATTCTTTTAATCCCAAAAGCAAAGGGTGAGGAAAAATTACAGAGAAGGATTTTTGTTGTCACTCCAAACTAAAGCCTAACATTGGAAAGGTATCAGAGTACAATCTGGGGATTTTTTTCATTTTAAAATATTTGCTCTAAGTCAGTGATTTCTATTTTTCGGCAGAATTCTGTGTTAAGTACATAAACAAGTAGGAGCAGAGGTACTCTCATGGACTAAAGCTGGGTGGAGACCCAGGAGCTTGGAACTCCTGAACACTAGACACAGATTGAAAAACCACTGCACCAAATACATTGTGCGTTTTCACTGGTTAAAGTTATTTAAATCCAACAACTTGCCTAAGGGATTTCCTTTAGTGCTTGGATTACATGACAGCACACTATTGCTATCTAGTGGCCATAAAGCTAAATTACAGGTCCAGGTTTTTTATTATACATTCCAGAAAATGATCTTTGTCCCTTTTTAAAAAACATTAAAAACCATCCACTATATCTGGAATATGTGAAGATGTTACAAAGTTTCTAAATATGTATTTTGTAAAAAATCTGATTTTTACTCCTGGAAAATATTTAGAAACTTCTGGCATATATACCATAAATAATCACTTTTAAATAGCTTAAATTTCTTTTCAATTCCACTAATAAAAATAGTTACCACATTATATCTTCATGCTTCTTAAATCAAAGGAAGTTGACACTCACCATTTCCAAGAAGGGTTACAAGAAACTCCACCTCTGCTAACGAAGCTATGCTTATTAATGTGCTGTTGTCAGACTGACAAGAATGCAAAGCCTCATTCCAGGTCTTCTCTTCTTTCTGAAGTTTGTAGCAATTACGATTGTAGGGATCCCAGCTGGGGTCACAGTGTGTAGCATAATATTTCCAAACATCCTTTTCTTCTTAAACCAACAAAACAATGTCATTTTTAACTATTACTTTAGCATTACTTCTTACCCTTAATAATAAATTGCTATCAATATATGATTAAACATTTTAAACACAGTAACATATAACACGATGACATAAAAACCATAGAATCCTAGATCTTCAGAGTTGAGAAGGATCTAATCTAATCTCAATGCTTCATTTTCCAGATGTGATAGCTAAGGTCCACAAAGGTTAAGAGACTTGCCAGAAGTCATACAACCAAAGTGGAGAGTCAGGACTAGATATAAACTTTAATAGTTAAGAGTTGTCCATCTTTGAGACCATTTTAAACTTAAAAAAAAATTATGGAAGACAATTTATATGGTATTCCAAAGATTTTATATACAGTATGTGAGAGAGTGTTATGGATTAAACTGTGTCCCCCCAAATATGTGCTGGAATCCTAACCCCTATATCTTGAATGTAATCCTGTTTGGAAATAAGATTTTCTTTGCTATGCTAATTAGGTCATAACGGAGTAGGGTGGGTTCTAAATCTAATCTCTTCTGAGCAATTTAGACACAGGGAGAGACAGATGCCATGTGAGGATTGCCAAGGAACACTTGAGGCTACCGACAAGGAAGGAATCGACACAGCTGAGACCCTGATTTGGACTTTTAGCCTACAGAACTGTGAAAATATAAATTTCTGTTAATGCCGCATACTTGTGCTACTTCTGTTATACCCCAAACCCATTGCAAACTCATTACTGTCGAGTCAATTCCAACCAATAGCGACCCTATAGGACAGAGTAGAACTGTCCCATAGGGTTTCCTAGGCTGTAATCTTTATGGAAACAGACTGCCACATCTTTCTCCTGTGGAGCAGCTGGTGGGAGCAGCTTTTGGTTAGCAGCTGAGCGCTTAACCATTGCACCACCAGGGCTCCTTTCTGTTTCAACAGTACTAGGTAATTAAGATAGAGGTGTAGATATTTATGGTCAGCTAAAAAGAGCCTGAAATCCTGATCACTTCCTCTTGAGCAAGGCTGACAAATAGGACTCATCTTGAGTGTTAGTCTGAGAGCCTGGTGGTGTCACTCTGGGTTGGCCATTGCTGGACTTAGAGGAAAACAATTCCATGATGCTTTAGACATTGTAGGGGAAGGTGGTGGTGTGCATGACACATTTTGACTCTCCTTGTCCAGGAGCTTGTCCTCAACCTGGTAATAGCATTTTTACCTTATTTAACAAAACCACAACTGGGTGCCTCCCTTAAGTACTAGTTTAGTCAGATACAACTTCACTGCTATTTGAAAATGAAGACAGAATCTTTTAAATTGCTTCTAGGACTCAGATAGCAATTACAATTATAGAGAATTTTAGAACATTTAGATATCATCTACTTCAGTGGTTTTACAACCTAAAAAAGTAGCCACAGAACCCTTTTTAAAAATGGAGTATTATATGTCACTGGAAAGGTAAGATAAAAAGGTAGAAGAGGGACCACTCTGATTGAAGGAAGAACAGGGCCAAGCAAGGAACCAGGGGATCCTGGGAACACAGTTTGAAAACTCTGGATAGATCATCAAGAGAATCTACTGAACTTGAAGCAACAAGAAATAATCCAGACAAGCTTAGTTTAACATTTTTGGTCTTTTAACCTCAATTAGTGTATCAGAAGAATAAATAAGAAGGAAAGAAGGGTAGCAGGAGGGAGTGTAGGAAGAGATAAGGAAACAAAGAAAGATAAAACAAAGAAGGAAGATGAAGGAAGGAAGAGAGAAAGAGAAAATGACAATCACAGCCTGAAGCAATTTCAACCAATCCTTGAAATAAAGAAAGAATAGCTATGTAAAAAAATGACAAGATGCTTCTTTTTTCTTTCCCTGAATATTCTACAATACCCCTAGGCTTGGCTATTTAAAAGAAAATGAAAGTTAAAACCTAATTGTAAGGAGCAATATCTAAAAAACGATAATTTAGCTTATTATTTTAAATCTAAAGTGGTTTCTAATTATGCTTCTTTTAAAAATGTTCTGTTTCTATCTCTGTTTTCCGAGCTAAGGCATAAATTCCCACAGAAACTAGAAAGAAGCAATAGACCTTATAAACGGAAATAATTGGACTTCAGGTACTAGATTGTAATTAGGTATTAAGTCTTAATTATACCTAAAAGTTTTGTATGTTATGGGGGGGGGGTGTTACTAATAAGAGATATAGAGTATGGTAGAAATTCAATGAAGTAAAGAATTCTATAAAATTATTTTCTGATTTATTTAATTTCCAGGGGAACCATAAATCAAACTCACAACTAGAATAGAAAAGGAAGTATATATTGTTTTTCTAATGCAGAATGACTAAGAATACAAATTTTTTTAAAAAAGAGAGGAATAAAATGTTTTATATGGTCAGGTTATTTTGTTTTGTTGTTGTGACCTGCTGTCGAGTCAGCCCCTGACTCGTGACAACCCCATGCGCAACAGAAGGAAATGCTGCCTGGCCCTGTGCCCTGTGCTGTCTCCATGATTGGTTATAGATTAGTTTTTACTAAAAACCTAATTGTATTTTTTTAAGTTCATGGTACCTTTGGAATAAAAGATATTATCTAGTTATGCGTTTTTATTCATAGAAATACAAACCAGCCTTAGCTAAGTTTAAATGACTAATTGTTAGCAAAAAAAACAAAAAACAAAAACAAAACGAGGAATTTGAATATATTCAGAGGGCAATTAAGCAATGCATAAGAACAACTTAAAATAAAAACACTTACCAACTACTTCATGATCAGTGTGATTTAAGTATTTTTTACATACATAAGGCAAGGCGGACTCACAATCCCGACTCTTCCAGGCATTTGGCATGAATGAGTTAAACGTCCCACAGTGATATTCAACAAATGGCTCAAAGTTTATATCTGAAAATACAATGCCGTGTTTCTTTTTAACATTAGACGCAAATACGATTAGTTTAATATATGTATATTAAAATATAGTTTTAACATCAAGGGGAGCAGCCCTTCTCTTTGCCATATGCAGTAAATTCTATAAGACATTATTTTGTCTGTACTTTCCCAGTCAAAGTCCTGGCATGAGAATTACATGATTTCTCAAAGATCAAGAAAGAGTCGGTTTTATTGTTTTAAGTACAGAAATATTTTGCAACTTGTTGCTATTTTTAAAACAACTAACTGGAATCACGGCTCTGACCCAAATCCTCTTGCTGCATTGGCTAACTAGCTTACCTCTTGGCTTCCATTTTCTTGTCTGGAAAAGCTTGTCTCAAAAGAATTCAGTGGGGCTTAAAAAATGTTTATAAGGCACCTTCAGAATAACATGTGTATATACTTGGGAAATGGTTAAGGCTGTGGGATGATGCTACATATCACAGGTAAAAAAAAATTGCTCACGGTACCTGGGCTCCAGTTCAGATAATTGAGCGGTGTTCCATCGGACCACTGCCAGCCAGCATTTTCATCCAGCTGATTCAGACCTATCCACACTGCCACTGCTTCACTGCTTAAGTGCTCTGAAATGAACAGAACTACAGATTAAAAAAAAAAAAAAATCAATGCTACATTTCTTTCGTTTTCTTATTCCTGGAACATGGAGTCATAAATTAATCCCAGTCAATGACAGGAAAGTTTAGGTGTTACCAAATCACGCCCTAGTTTTTCAGAGTAACAAAGCAAGCTCCACTGTCTTGAGAAACACAGCCTTCTCCCGAAAGGCTCTCTGACAGGAGTTCTTTAGCTGTGAGGTGCTTAATCCAAGCCTCCAGAGATGATGGCTTTCAGTGGCCATCAGGCTACAAGGATGCATGGTTACAAATTTGAGGCCACCTTATTGTGTGAGCTCACGCACTTACTAGTTTTAGAGGGTAGAGAAGGAAGTGTCGAAGGCCATGCCCAGAAAGTGCCTGTCTCTCTCCTTCCCCTGTGCCTTGTGCTTGCTGGCCTCAGCTTGCAGGCTCAGATTGCCAGTACTCTGAGGCCATCTCAGGCTCTGAGTAAGGGGAATAGGAGGAAATGCTGTTAAGTCTGTATAATGGGTACGTGTTTGTGTACATATCATTTTCTGCACTTTTCAATGTTTTTGAAAATTTTCACAGTTAAAAAATTAAAAACTTTAAAATGCTTATCTTTAGGAATCTGGTAAGGGGAAAGCAGATAAATATTACTGCTGAAAGGAGGTGAGTCTTCAAATTTAAGAAGGTATATAAAGCAGAGAAGGGAAGGGGCTGTCCAGTGTGTGATCCAGTAGAAGCTTTCTCGCCAAAAGGAACATAATTCAAGGGACCAGAGTATCCAGAAGAATCTATTGCAGGCTGGGAAAGGAAGTAAAACGAACAACTCTGAGGGGGAGGATTTAATATGAAGGCCATGCTCAGTGCAAACGAGAGGCTATTTTTTATCACTGCGTAGGAGAAGTTTTTATAGCAGGCTGGCTCTGTGGTCTCTGCTCCTAACCACTGCACCATGGCTCTTCATGTTTGGATTCACTACCATTTTTGCTATAGATACTATGTATGCTCACATGCACTGACATGCTGGTGCAGAAAAATATGGTTATCAAAATGGTGGAATTATAGGGTGTTTTTCTTTCTGTATACCTGAATTTTAAAAATTATTCTAGGATAAATGTACTACTTGTGCAATTGGGTCCCTGGGTGGTGCAAACAGTTAACGCGTTCAACTGTTAACCGAAAGGTTGGTAGTTTGAGTTCACCCAAAGGAACCTCAGAAGAAAGGCCTGGCGATCTACTTCCAAAAAAAAATCAGTCATTGAAAACCCTATGGAACACATTTCTACTTCGACACACGTGGGGTCGGAATTGACTTGATGGTACTAGTTTATTGGTTTACCTACACAATTAAACTAAGAAAAAAATGTGTCAGAAACTTTAATGAAAGTGACTAATTGTGTGACACTTTCAGATGTTTTCATTCAATTGTTTAGTCTGTAATGGAGAACTTGTTTCTCCTATGGTTCATCTGCTTCAGAACCCAGTTTATTTTGAGCCAGATGCAGGGACCCTGCCTGAGACAGAGACCCTGGCAGATCAGGGTTTTAAATTGGTGACCATACATCCCAGTTTGCCTGGGAAACTCCCAGTTTATGCTGGTGGCTTCAGAATACCTGTTAAGTACAGCCTCTTTTACAGTCAAAGAGTTCCAGTTTGGATGGTAGATTGCATGGCCACTCGGGATATAAAGGTTGGTGTCTCTACCTAATAAGGCTGCAGCATCTTCTGTGATTGAACATTTCATACAATAGTGGAAAACTGGAAGAACCTAACTCACCTAAGAAAAGAGCAAAAGGTGCTTTATAATTTAGAGGCTCTGAAAAAGCACTAAACAGAAACAGCATAATATACACAGGCTCTGATCCTTTCAAGTTTCTGTGGCATTAACATGCAGTCTCTTCAACTTTTCCTTTCAGTAACCCCCTTGCATTAAATTATCTAACAGGTATTGTGATGAGGATACATTTAATATCAGGATAAGTGACAAGTTATATTTTCAAATAATTTAATTAAAATATTAACTGTTCTTATCTTGGACTTATTTTGAATACCCATTGTGCAATTGTTTCAATAATACACATAAAATAACATCATTGTGTAATTTGTAATCTGTGCTTAAAGATAGAAAAGCAGTCTATTTAGCCTGACGACTAAATGGTGCCTGATTTCTAATACTGACTGCAATAACAGACTCAAACCTAAATTCTTTTGGATATTTCTTGGCATTCGTGACAGCTTAAATAATTCCTTATACCATAGTTAATGTCCACCAGTCATCTTCTTATCAGAGGAAAATTTAAAATTTAAGCTGGTAGAAAAAGCAATTGGCAAGACAACTTAGGCTATTCTCTTCACTAAAAAAACAAACAACAAACAAAACCTGTATCAGAGCAGGATTCCTTCTTTATGGGTAGAATTCTGCTTTCCTAAACAATCCCCAAAGTCTACTTATAGAATTGAAGTATTTAAATCAAAGTCTCTGACATGTCTTAGTTTTTTAAAATCATTATGCAAGTTTGATGAATAAGTCCAAACCCTTATTAGAAATCCTAGCAGTTAAGAGAGATCATTTTAATTCATAAATGTTGTGCAAAATTTTACATAAAAGCCATTACAAGGTAATAGTAATTTTGGAAATTGGTGTTTTCCTGCAATATGACTCACTCAAATTGGTTTCAGTGATAATTTCCTGCTTTTGAATGGTGGTAAGGAAAGGGCACACATGCATTGTTCACGTACTTGTTACAATCCTTCCGGAAGACACTAAAATATGCTTAAAAAGGCTTAAAATGTGCTTCGGTTCCATCCAGTGAATCCACTTCTACAAACTTATACAGAAATAACTGGGAAACTATGCACAAAGATATGGGCAGAGATGATTTATAGTAGCCAAAAAAAAAAAAAACGTAAAAACTAAAATAAAAACCTAATTAATAATAGGCAATTGTTGTTGTTAGTTGCCGTCAAGTCATTTCTGACCCACGGCAACCCCATGTGCAGAGTGGAACTGCTCCATAGGGTTTTCAAGGCTGTGACCATTCAGGAGATCGCCAGGCCTGTTTTCCAAGGCGCGTCTGGGTGTGTTTGAACTGTCAATCTTCTGACTAGTAGTCGAGTGTTTAGCCGTTTGCTCCACTCAGGGACTCCAGTAGGAGGTTAGATAAATTTATTATCGCCAAGCTACAGTACTACGTAACCATTAAAAATTACGATGTAGATCTGTGTTTGTAGACCTAGACAGATGTTTATTATATGTGCTTACGTGAAATAAGCAGATGACTAAACTCTATGCATAGTTTTGTGAAATAGCTAACAACACACGTTGAATGTTCGGTATGTATGCCAGGCACTTTTCTAAGACTTCACCTGCACTATATTTTTATCTCCATTTTACAGAGGAGGAGGTTGAGGCACAGAGAGCTTAGCTCACTTGCCTGGGTAAATCTGCTAGGAAGCAGTAGAAATAGTATTCAAACCCAGGAACTGTGGTTCTGTGGCCCCTGCTCTTAACTACTGTGCAACAGCTGCCTCATGTTATTATTCAGTTCCATTTTGTTACAGATACTATGTATACACACATGCATTTACATGATTATACAGACAACATGGTTATCTCTGGATTGCAGAATCACGGGAGATTTTGCTTTTGTTTTTCTTTCTATGTACCTGAATTCCTAAAACTATTCTGGAATAAACATGTACTACTTGTGCAATAAAATGTGAAAAATTAGTGTCAGTAATTTTTAATGAAAGTGACTAATTTTGTGACACTGTTTAAAGTTTTCAAAAAAATTTGAAAAGCTGTTATTGTTAGGTGCCATCTAGTTGATTCCAGTTAATAGTGACCCAGTGTGACAGAGCAGAACTGCTCCATAGGGTTTGCTAGGCTGTAATCTTCATGGGAGTAGATCGCCAGGTCTTCTCTCCCGCAAAGCTACTGGGTGGGTTCGAACCACCAACTTTTCAGTTAGCAGCCAAGTGATTAACCTTTGTGCCCGCCACCAGGGCTCCTTTAAAAGCTGTTCACATAAATAAACATAAAAACGTATTTAATCTTTTAAAGAAAGAAGAGAGTTTAGGTGACAGGTGAAATTCAAGTCATGGATTATTAGTATAACTCTTTTGACATATTATTGTCTCATACTGTTAAATAGCACGTGTTTTTTTTCCTTCTCCAATTAAATTTTAAACACTTTGGCATTCACCAGTAGGCCCAGTACGTACCTGCACACAGTAAGTGATAGATAAGATTTTGTTTAATGCATGAATAAATAAACTATTTAATTATTTATTAATGAAAATTGAATGACTAAGTCCTCCAGAAAAGCAAGAATTGGTACTTAAGTTTAGAAGTCTCCCTGATCCATTTGCTAGAGCTGCGTATTCTCCTGGGTCCCTTGCTGTGGGCTTAAGTTCTTTTATCCAAAGGGAGAAAATAAAGATGTGTGGGGTTTACATTAACTTTACTCAAAGAATTTGGTCTTTGTCCTTGGTTCCTGAGAGAGAACTTCTAAACACCTTGGAATTTCTTCCAGATGAGGAAATGAGGCATTTGATGAGGCTTCCAGACCACATCTGAGAGTTTATGCTAATGAGATGACTCAGGTTAGGGCTGGGCAGCCCAGAAAGACCATATTAGCTGACCTCAGGGGAGGTGGGCTGATTCACTCAATCATGTTTAAGTAATGAGTCCCCAAAAAAGGCTTTGGATATGGAAGCTCCATGGGCTTTCTGGTTGGTAAGAGACATCAATGCCCGGGAAAGGTGGTGCTTCCCTTTTTGGGGCATGGAAGCTGTTCATTGGAAATTCTCCCAGACCTTGTTCTATGCATCTCTTCGTTTGTACCCTTTTTGCTGTTATAAAGTCGTGATCGTAAGATAACACTTTCCAAGAGTTTTGTGAGTCATTCTAGCAAATTAAGGAGCCTGAGGGTGTAATAGGAGCCACCAAGCCTGAAACTAGGGAGCTGGGGACTCCAGACCTTATGGCTGGTATCCTGAATGGGTAGTGGGTAAATCCCAAATTTGTAGCCAGCATATCAAAGTGAGGATATTGTGGGAACTTCCAAGCTAGTGGCTAGTGTCTGAGGTTGTGGGCTGACTTAGCAGTCTAGAGGACTGTATCCTTTAGCTTGTGAGATCTGACCTAGCTCCAGGTGGTTAAGGTCAGAGGAGAAAGTGCTGAATGTGCAGCTGGTGCCAGAACAGAAGTGGAACCAAGGGGAACAGAACTGATAATAAATTGATTTGGGTTGATCAACACAGTTTGGTGTCTGAGAAGTGGAAGATTTTTATGTTTTCCACAGGTATGACTGAGCACCAAGTGGAATGGCCCAGGGTTCATGTTACAATTCTGGGTGTGATTTTGGACCATACTAAAAAATGAAAAGTATTTTTTAAGGAATCTTGTTTTTTTAGGATATATTTTTGCATACATCAACATAATTGTTAACAACAGTCATTTTAATTGTATTAAAATCAATGTGCATCATTTGCTTACTTACTCCTTATAAAATTTTCTTCAGTCTCATCCTCAATACTTAGTAAAGCGCCTCCTTGCAGCCGGCATGAAGAATGTGCCTCACTCCAAGAGAGAGATGAAAGCAGGTTGAACTGGTAGCAAATCTGTGAATTGAGGTCCTTCTCCCAGACAGCATCACAGCCTACCTCTGCAGAGGCTGGAAACAAAGTCCATTAAAAACTTTCACTACAGTTTTATTGTATCATCACAGTAATTTTTCTAAGGCGAATTTCAATGGAATGATCCCAACTTGCAACCCCTAAAACTTCAGAGCCTCATCTAGTCTTGATTAAGTCTTTATGATGACGTTTTCATTGCCACCCTGCTGACACCTATGGTTAAACTCTTTCAAGATTTACTAAAGAAATCCAAGAAATTATCAATAAAGAAGCTCTAATCTTTTATGGGAAAATAATAGAAACTAATCTTTTAAAAGAAGGAAATAGAAGTGAAGTATTTGTGAAAATAACATCTGAGTTCTTTAAAACACAGTCATTTAGAACTTTACACTTAACACAATGTGAATTTAAATGCTTAATTAAGATATGACTGGCTGTAGATGTTGTTTATAAGGACTTTTTTTCAATTACCAAAATGCTAGATGAAATAATAGAGATATAGTATAAACATGAGTCTATAATGAACACAAGTTTTCAAGTGAACACTGAAAACAGTGTTTAGGAAAGAAAGTTCTTTCACCCAGTGGAAGAGAAGCAAACAAAATCCACTTACAAGTCATTGGCCAAGGATTACACAGCATGATTAAAAGTAAACTTAATAAAGTCTGAAATGCACATCTGAAATGTGAAGTTTATTGAAATAACATAAAATGAAGACTGAGGTTGGGTACTTTTGTTAAAATTGTAAATCAAAACCCTAGGTGAACTAAGCAACCACAATAATTACCCGAAATCAAACTCAGCCAAATAATTTCAGGATATAGAAAATGTAAATTATACTACAGCATGAGTATAACTGATGAATAAGCAATCTGCTAAAATCTAGAACAGCCTTTCCCAGAATGTGGTCCACAGAGTATTACATTTTTAAGATGCTCCTCAAGAAAATCTGGGACATATTACATACTATAGCCTCCTGTGAGAAATTCACAAAGCACATTAACATTTTAAGGGCTCTAAGAAGTTCCATATAAAGAAACACACTTATTTTTTAAATTTTATTTATTTTGTTGTTGTTGTTGAGAATATACACAGCAAAACATTACACCAATTCAACAGTTTCTACATGTACCATTTAGTGACATTGAATACATTCTTTGAGTTGTGCCATCATTCCTACCCTCCTTTTCTGAGTGTTCCTCCCCCATTAACATAAATTCACCGCCCCCTAAATTTCCTATCTAATCTTCCAAGTTGCTGTTGTCAATTTGATCCCACAGATAGTTCTTAAAAGAGCATAATGCTCAAGGCATTTTTTCACTAGTTAAGCTACTAAACTATTGTTTGGTTTTAAGAAGACTTCAGGGGATATTTTTGGCTTAAGTTTTAAAGATGATCTCAGGGCAATAGTTTCAGGGGAACATGCTCAATTTTAATTCAATATATTTCAAGCTTATTTGACAATGAAATCTTTCTTGATTTCTTTTTCTCATAATACTAAGTTGCACGGTTCCTACAGAAAATGTGGACAGTTTGTTTTCACATCTACTTGTAGTATGCTTCTCCCAGAATGGAATTAACCAGAAGTTGTTAAACTACATGCAAATCCAAGGTTGTCTGTACAGTTTACTGACTGATACATGTATTTATAGAAGGATTCCATATTGAAGGAAGGCAGAAGACAAGACCAAGAAAAAATGTGAAGGAAAGAAACAGAAGGAAAGGGGAAAGAGTCTGGAGCAAGGGAGAATGAAGAAAATCAAAGACAAGGGAAAGAGATTAGTCCAAAGGACTAATGGACCACAGCTACCATGGCCTCCACCAGACTGAGTCCAGTAAAACTAGATGGTGCCTGGCTACCACCACTGACTGCTCTGACAGGGATCACAAAGGAGGGTCCTGGACCAAGCTGGAGAAAAATGTAGAACAAAATTCTAGCTCACAAAAAAAGACCAGACTTACTGGTCTGGCAGAGACTGAAGAAACCCCAAGAATATGGCCTCCAGACACCCTTTTAGCTCAGTAATGAAGTCATTCCTGAGGTTCACCCTTCAGCCAAAGATTAGACAGGCCCACAAAACAAAATGAGACTAAAGGGGCACACCAGCCCAGAGGCAAGAATTAGAAGGCAGGAGGAGACAAGAAAGCTGGTGATAAGGAACCCAAGGTCAAGAAGGGGAGAGTGTCGACATGTCATGGGGTTGGTAATCAATGTCACAAAACAATATATGTATTGATTGTTTAATGAGAAGTTAGTTTGTTCTATAAACCTTTATCTAAAGTACAATTAAAAAAAAAAAGAAAGAAAGGGGAAAGTGAGGAGGGAATTTTCAGTAACTACCTTGCCCTGGTGGCTGAAATTGCCAATTGAGATTCAGTCCCTAGAGACTGTCTTCAGTTAAAAAGCTAGACCATCCCTGAGATGAAACACACTAAGCAGATCAGACATCAACACGCTAAGCATTATCAGTCCAGCCATGTTCATCCAGTCTGATAGCTGAGACCATGAAGGGGAGCATTTGCAAAAGAATCATTTAGGTGGCCTGTAAAAAAATGCAGATTCCTAGTTCTCTGACTCAGAGATTCTGAATCATTAGGTCTGGGGTGGGGTTCAGGAACATGCATTATAAATATATTCCTGATTATCATGCAGATGGCCCATGAAGGAAATGTTGGAAAACACTGGCTTAAAGGAAAAAAAATTCAAAGCACTTCCCAGGGAGGGTGGGTCTGAGTAGCCCTTGGTTATTAAAAGACAGTAAAATGTCAGGGGGAGAAACCTGGTAAGAGAAAAGAGTCAGTCCTGGGAATGGGCTACTGGGTTCTCATCTCCTACCGTGGGGGAAGATTTGACAGTAAGTCCTAAGTATAAGCCATCTACATGACAAAAAAAGATCTGGAGGACACTGCAGTTGGTCCAGTTTCCATCTGCCAAGAGTTAGTCCTGCCCTTTCAACAGGACTTAGATTGCACTACCTGAATACAGGTTTTTGCTTTTGTATTAACCTGCCTGAATTCTACATATTAAACAGTTAAACTTAAGGTAAGAGGCTTGATGGTGATTCTGTCTGTGCTGCGAATTACAGAGCCCAGTTTATGTTCATAGATTTCCCTTGGTTTTGGATTCTCTATGTCAATTTTTAAAGTTAATCAAAAGGGAACCTCCAATCAAATGTCAGCAATGAGTCCCCATATTCTCCTAACAAGTAAGTTCATTTGTCATTGAAATTTGCTTTCAGCTAAAATATAAGCACTTGTACTTCTGTGTAAGCTGATACAATGTCCTCTGCCTGCTTCTCATGAAGGCTGTATGGTAACAAATGGAATGAAAGTGCCACTCTGGGCCAGGGCACTCTAGTGAACAGCAGATCTCCCTGAAGGACTGAAGGACTTATTGACCCACCTGCCAACAGACACTTCTCATCATTAAACCTTCTTCAAGGATTGCCTTCACTGAAGAGTCTCTTTGTCCAATGTCATGCTCCCTTTCCAAGGTCAGCTGGCAAACCATGACTGGTCAAGGAAGGGATATAGTGCCTGGCCTTCTCATCTCAATAAGGGGGAACTCTGAAGGGCCATCCTAGCCTGAGAACTCTTTACAGGGTCGGTCTAGGGGTCAGCAGGCCTGCATCACAGCTCCCTCTGCCCCGCTCTGCTTTCGTCCCTTCCTTTCCACACATATTGATCCTGAGAGCCCTCCCCAGTAACCTCCTGCCTGCCCATCTCAGAGACCTCAGAGACTTGTTCCACCTGGCAAGGGTTCCATCCTGGCCTGGATCTGAGAACTTATTTATTCTTAGCTCATTTGCTTCTTCATATGTAATCTCTCTTTCCAAGCCAATGAAAACGAAAAATTGAAGGTTGTGTCTCAGGTATGTTTAATTATTCTTGAAAACATCTAATCTAAGGACTAGAATCATATTAACAAATTTCTTTGCATCTTTGGTTGTCTTTATATTATCTCTTCTCTGTCTAAATTATGAATTCCTTAAGGAAAGCAACTGTGTCATATATATCTTTCAATCTCCTATTATTTGATGAAAATTACTGAAATCTTTTGTGTTGTTATAAATTGGTATTGGGTTTTTCCTCCCAAATGACACTTCTGTTTTAATCAGCTGAGGTATATTCATGTCAGCACTGACTTATAGATTATGACTGAGATCTAACCATTCCTCCTTCTCTGTTAATGTGGTTTGTTTTCCTTCCCTAAGGATACAGCTTTGCGGTTGCCCCGGTGTACTGTTTCTTACTACCTCTTTAAATGGTTGAATTCTTTTTTAAAACTGCATTCTTATACTATTAGAGCAGCTACTGAACTCCAAGCTGCAAAATTCCTATTTTTCTCTTGATTTGGTCTTTCACATATTCAGCAAGTACTTATTGAATTTCTGCTCCCTGCAAAGCACTGTGCTAGTAAATCGCATATAAAAGGGATGCCACACCAAGTCAGGATCTTTTTATATATACTCTTGGTGCTTACATGCTCCTTGGTAGTCCCAATCACAACTTTATGTGATTGCTTGTTGATTGTTTCTCCCGAGCACATGTCAAGAAAGCAGGTACCATGTTCCATCTTGTTCACTGCTATTCTCCAAGCTTGCCCACTAACATTTAAAGGTTATTGGCTATAGGAGAATAATCTACCAAAAGAAGCTGAAAAATGGTAGCCACAATGGAAAGGGAAAAACTAGTATATGTGGATTACAGAAGCCTAAGGAAAAGCCTAAGGTCAATTGTGTTGCATGTTGCTGAATCTTTGAGTAAGTTTAGGACTGAACAGTGTGATGAGATTTACTCCATTAGTAGTTTTGTGGGGCTCTGTTTCAATGGAGGAACCCAACCACCTGCCTTCTGTGTGTCTGTACCCAACATGTAAGCACTGCTGAGAAAAGTCATTCCAATCTAGCATACCATCAATTCATTACCAACCATCCCAAATGATTCCTGGAAATGCTGCTAGTTTTCTCTAGTAAGCTTATTTTCTCAGCAGTCACGATGCCCATTTTGTGCCTTTGCTGTTGTCCAAACCTCCCACTCCTTCCCCCTCTTCACAGTCACCAGACTAGTTTCTTCTTCACTTTCTCCCATGATCTAATCCATCAGCCTTCTTGCACTTGGACTATCAGGTCCCTCCTTCCTCCTATGGAGAAATTGGTTTTCGTTTATAAAAAGCCAGTCTGTCAACCTATGACCTGGGCCCTACTTCCTTCTGTCTTCTCTGAGACCACCAGTTGCCTTTGCTTTCCTGCATCTTCAACTTCTCTCTGCTAGAACATTTCCAGATGCATTCAGAGATGGCCTAGAATAGCTCATCTTTAAAAAATAAAAGCCAAAAATACTCCTAGTATAGTGGTCTGGGGTGTGGCTAATAATTTACATTTTTAACAAGTTCACAGGGAATGCTAATGCTACTGAAAGGGAGACCACACTTTGAGAACCATCGAGATACAGGATGCAGAGGGTCAGACAGGATGGGGTCCCCACCCAAGGAAGGAAGATTTGTCCTAGGTAAGGGGAGGAACACCTAGAGGAGGAAGGAAAGACAGGCGCAGACCCATATAGACTTCAGGTTTGGGAGAGAAGTTGTTGAAACTTCCCCTCTGATGGATCTTATTTTCTCTGAGGTAGGAATTGAGGTCATCTGATGAGAACGGAGGGAGGGGAATGGAAGGCAGGGCCTAGTTTAGTACACGTTGACAGACTGACAATAAAAGGGAGGGATCGCTGATTCAGAAGTGAAAGGATAAGCTAGGCTTGATGGTGATGGCAATGATGATGACAATGATGATAATGACTAATATTTGCTGAGTGCCTACCATGGGCCAAACACTGTAAGTGCCTTACATGCATCATCTAATTGAATCCTCCCAATAACTCTAATAAGTACTGTTATTATCCCCATTTTATGGATGAAGAAACTGAGACTTAGAGAGGTAGAGGGACCCTATGAAGATCTCATCATTGGGAGGAAGCAGGACTCCTATCTAGGTCTGTCTGATTTCAAAGCCTATACTCTTCCGTAACCACTAAGCTATACTAACTCTTAGATTAAAAAATAATTCTACCAAAAAAAAATTCGACAGATAATTTACAAATCAGATTCTTGAGAGTTGTCCTCTTCAATTTGTTTTTGTTTCAAATTTATTTGTTGCATTTTATGTATATGTGGAGAGGTGGATATGGAAGATGAGATGATTATAAAAGCTGTACTCCCTGACTCACAGGAAACAAGGTGAAAGAAATTAAATACAGAAAGTAGGAGATTAGGCTCTGGATAAGTAAAGCACTATTGAAGAAGAATAAAGTAGGAGGACTCAGAACCTACTATACAGCTATGGTAGTCAAAACAGCCTGGTACTGGTTCAATGACAGACACATTGACCAATGGAACAGAATTGAGAACCCAGATGTAAATCCATCTACCTACAGTCACCTGATCTTTGACAAAGGCCCAAAGTCCATTAAATAGGGAAAAGACAGTCTTTTTAAAAAATGGTGCTGGCAAAACTGGATGTACATCTGCAAAAAAAAAATGAAACAGGACCCATACTTCACACTATACACAAAAACTAATTCAAAACTGGACCAAAGACCTAAATATAAAACCAAAAACTCTAAAGATCATAGAAGAAAAAAAAAAAAAGGTCAACGCTAGAGGCCCTAATACACGATACAAATCATAACTAACAACACACAAACTCCAGAAGGTAAGATAGATAACTGGGATCTTCTAAAAATTAAACACTTATGCTCATCAAAAGACTTCACCAAAAGAGTAAAAAGAGAACCTACAGACTGGGAAAAAATTTTGGCTATGACAAATCTGACAAAGTTCTAATCTCAAAAATCTATAGGAAAATTCAACACCTCTACAGCAAAAAGACAAATAATGCAATTAAAAAATGGGCAAAGGGTATGAACAGACACTTCACAAAAGAAGACTTTCATGTGGCTAATAGACACATGAGGAAATGCTCGAGATCACTAGTCATTAGAGAAATGCAAATCAAAACTACAATGAGATGCCATCTAACCCCGACATTACTGACATGAATCAAAAAAACAGAAAATAACAAATGTTGGGGAGGCTGCAGGGAGACTGGAACTATTATGCACTGCTGGTAGGAATGCAAAATGGTGCAACCAATTTGGAAAACCATATGGCACTTCCTTAAAAAGCTAGAAATAGAAATACCATATGATCCAGCACTCCGACTTCTAGGAATATAGCCTAGAGAAATAAGGGCCATCACACAAGTAGACATATGCACACCCATGTTCATTGCAGCATTATTCACAATAGCAAAAAGATGGAAATAACCTAAGTACCCATCAACAGATGAATGGATAAACAAACTACGGTACGTACACACAATGGAGTACTACGCAACGATAAAGAACAATGATGAATCTGCGAAACGTCTCACAACACGGATGAAACTGGAGGACATTATGCTGAGTAAAATAAGTCAATCACAAAAGGACAAATACTGTATGACACCACTATTATTAAAACTCATGAAAAGGTTTATACACAGACAGAATCTTTGATGGTTACGAGGGAGGGGACAGATAGGGAGGGAAAAACACTAAGTAGAACATAGGTAAGTGGTAACTTTGATGAAAGGTAAGACAGTACACAATACTGGGGAAGCCAGCACAACTTGATCAAGGCAAGGTCCTGGAAGCTTCACAGACATATCCAAACTCCCTGAGGGACCAAATTACTGGGCTGAAGTCTGGAGACCATGGTCTTGGGGGACATCTAGCTCAACTGGCATAACATAGTTTATAAAGAAAATGTTCTACATCCTACTTTAGTGAGTAGCGTCTGAGGTCTTAAAAGCTTGTGAGTGGCCATCTATGATACTCCACTGGTTCCACCCTGTCTGGAGCAAGGGAGAATGAAGAAAACCAAAGACCCAAGAGAAAGATTAGTCCAAGGAGGACTAATGGACCACAGCTACCACAGCCTCCACCAGACTGAGTCCAGCACAACTAGATGGTGCCTGGCTACCATCACCGACTGCTGTGACAGGGATCACAATACAGGGTCCCCGACAGAGCTGGAGAAAGATGTAGAACAAGATTCTAACTCAAAAAAATAAGAGGCCAGACTTACTGGTCTGACAAAGACTGGAGAAACCCCAAGAATATGGCCACTGGACACCCTTTTAACTCAGTACTGAAGTCACTCCTGAGGTTCACCCTTAATCCAAAGATTAGACAGGCCCATAGAACAAAACGAGACTAAAAGGGCACACCAACCCAGGGGCAAGGACGAGAAGGCAGGAGGGGACAGGAAAGCTGACAACAGGGAGCCCAAGATTGAGAAGGGGAGCATGTTGACATGTGTGGGGTTGGCAACCAATGTCACCAAGAAATATGTGTATTAATTGTTTAATGATAAACTAATTTGCTCTGTAAACCTTCATCTAAAGCACAATAAAAAAAAAAAAAAAACTGATTATGAGCTTCAGCTGTTAACCAAGAGGTCAGCAGTTTGAATCCACCAGCCGTTCCTTGGAAACCCCATGGGGCAGTTCTACTTTGTCCTGTAGGGTTGCTATGAGTCGGAATTGACTCAATGGCAAGGGGTTTGGATTTGGTTTTTGTGTATATATATCCCAATACTTAGTAACCAAATCTTTTGCCTAAATAAAAATAAAAACAAAAAGTCAAGATAAAATAAAATAATAAAAGCACTAAATGGAAAAAAGAACATTAGAGCTGACCCTGGACCAGAAAACTAAGCTAATAAAAGAAAAAGATTTGGAGGGTATATGTAGAAAACGAGTAATAAAGACAGAGAATCAAGATGAGAACTTACTGTGGAGAAATAATGAGAACAACTATGATTTTGGAAAGGTCACGAAGGGGCTAGCTGATACCTGGATTTGCCAATGGACAAGAGAAGCAGTCTGGGCGTGGAGAGTTAAGCCAGCTCATAAGAGGAAGTGGTTGAAAGGATAACTGGGTTTTATATATGCATTCAGGTTTGTTTTGAAGTAACCTGCTGGGAAGCTGGGATTAATGAGATCACAGAGTATTATAATTTGATTCCAGTTAAAGAATCCTTATGCACTGAGCTTAAAAGTGGCTGATTAACATCCTTTGAACCTAAGGAAAAAAGGGATATACATCAGAACTGTCTTTTCAAGGCAAAAACAAACACAAAATCAAAATCTGTATTAATGGAATCAGAGTGCTTATTTAGACTTCAATATATCAATCCTGGTGCTTTTCTTTAGCTACAGATAACTTCCTCATCATCCTTCATTCATGACATACGATTCATTCATGACATAAGCAGAAGATTAATTTTATTCTTACTGGGATCTGGGCAGAATCCCCACGTCTCATCTTGTTCATAGTGGCTTGTTGTGGCACACCACAGTAAACCATCGGCCCGACCTTCCCGGGTGCACTCGTGATGCCATCGCTGGTTATACTGGAATGGAAACATACATGGCATTCCATGGGCATTCCCTTTAATTGTATACAAATCTAGGAGAAAGAAAATTACAAAATTCAGTATTATGCTAGCTTAATCTCTGGAAACTGTTGAATAGTTTAATGCATTTTTTAAAAATTTTATTTTTTGTGACAATATACACAGCAAAGGATACCTCACTTCAACAAATTCTACATGTACAATTCAGTGACATTGTTTACATTCTTCAAGTTTTGTAACTGTTCTCGCTATCCTCTTCCAAATTATTCCACCACCATTAATGTAAAGTCACTGCCCCCTACGCTTCTTATCTAACCTTTTGAGATGCTGTTGTCAATTTGAGCCCACATAGATAAATCTTTAAGAAAGCACAATGCTCAAGGAAGACATACTTTTAATGCATTTTTATTGACTTAAAACCTACTATGAACAAGGCTTTTATTATTCCAAGGTGAACCGGGACTTCACTGTCTACTGTTTATAAAATGGTAGGCTGAGTGCTAGGTTCAAAGGAAGTGCTGATAAAAGTTTTGTTTATATATTTATTTATTTGTGCCCTGCTACGGTACATATATTTGCGAACAGATGACAAGGAACATTTCATGATGTGTCCTGAAATACCTGTTGTTCCTAAGCAGCTACATCCCTAAACACTAGGGCTGGTGACGTGGCAATTGTGGGAAATTGCCTCTACCAGAAAGTGGTAGGAATCTCCTCAGCTGGCCCTTTCACACAGGACCTATTTATTTGACTGAGGGTGGTCCTGATCCCCCTCACCATAGAAGGCCCCAGGTGAGTCATGAAAATTTTTGTTTCTTGCTCAAGGTGAAAGATGGTTATTACAATACTCTGAGAAAATAGCTGAAGGCCACCTCTGCATCATCATTGCTCCTCTAGACTGCTGTTCTAGCTAGTCACCCCCACTTTGCCTGCTCCCCATCTAGGCTCTGTTCTCCACACTGCACGCTGAGTGAGTCTTTAAAAATGGAAATCTTATCATGTCACTCTCCCATTTCATGAGTACTTTGATTTAGTTTATTTATTCACCTTTATGCAGATATTCGCAAATGCCTCCACCACCTGACATATAGGAAATCCACTTATGAAGATATTTCCATGAGGCTACAATGGTGTTGTTGTGCTTCACCTGGACCATGTACTGGAGTGGGCCCATGATTATCTTCCTGTTACAGCGCCATCTCAAGGAGATGTGGTTAGAATCACATTCATATATGTTCAATGGGGGCTCTGGGTTAGATAAATTCAGACCCAGGCAACCACTACCTCCTATATTAAAGAGGCGCTGCTTTGAAACCCATTTCCACAGCATATTCTTGTTTGGTTGTTTGCAGTTCTCCAGAGTAAGTCCAGATTTGCCTGCTTGAATGCATGTCTTGAGACTCTCACTTTGGATAACAAAAATTCCTTTAGCTAAAATAGAAAAACAAAAGATACTGTATTAAATTTTCATATATAATTAAGTAGTGTCATGATGTGTCTAAGCTGTGATAGCTCACAGCTTCCAGTCATCTCAGATAGCTCTGGAGTTGATAGATAGGGTCCACCTGAAGCGATTTATTTGCATAAACCAAAGAGTGTCTTGGGAAGGATAAATCTACTTATTGGAGCTGATTTAAGAGCATCATGGCCATACAGGAACAAGGGCAGCCTGTTAATCCAGTCAGGTAGGGTTCTGGACAGAGAATGGAGGTTGGTAATAATACTCAGGGCTAGAGGGGAGGGATGTTGGGTGCCAGAGGTGTGTAGACATTCTGGTTGACTTCAGACAAGTGCCTGAAAGTTAGGAATTGTGGCTGGAATAAAAAATCACTGAAAGAAAAATCTTTATCAAAATATTCTCTTAGCATTTTGTTGGATGGTGCTGGCAGCAGCAGGTGAATGCCTAGAACTCTAGCAGGCCCTGCACCTAGATATGTGGGAAGAGCTAGAGCACCCTAATGGCACAGAAGACACAGAGGCCACGTGGAAATGTAGAGAAAAGAAGACACTTCAGCACTTTGTGACATATCCCTAGTGTCTACCTCCAGGAGCAAGAAGAAGGGATTTGAGTGAGATTCCTGTGGTAAAGTTGGTAGGGCCTAGCCAAGGAACATGTGTTAATTAACCACCCCCTTCTTGACTTTACCTCAAGTTGCTGGGTTGGAAATCACATATTATACAATTATGACTTTGTTCTCGCATAGGTTTTTTGAAGGCCGAAATCACATCTCATTTCTTTTGTCTAAGCAAAGAGTGTGCACATCGCAGAAGTTCAGTAAATGCTTGATGTTGATTTAACGCTATGGTGGCAACTATTGGTAAGGTCTGTTTGCTGAATTACCTCAGCTCATAATATCTGGTCAGGTCTAGGGGCCCTATTTCTAAGTGCTCTTTCATTCTCTCATCAGCTAAGCTCCTCTTACATTTCACTTCCTGTCTATTCTTCAAGTCAGATTTCAAAATCTGAAGGAATATTATCAGGTTTCCTTAAAATGGCTGGGGTTTAGGGTGGGTCATGTGACAGAGGCACAGCAGGATTACGCAGAGACCTTCTAGACATTCGGAATAGAGCAGAACAGAACACCTCATACACCAGGGCGTGGGAACGACACTTCATTTTGATAAAAGCTCTTTTGGTTTCCCCAAAGTCAATCAGGGTGAGGGAAACTGATTTACAGTAACCAAAATCATTTAAGACTCTGTTAAAAAAATATTTTCAATGTATTAATGAAAGCTATATCTCATTAAATAATTGATAAACTGACTTATAGCTATATATTTGAGGAGGTGAATTAGTTGTCAGAAAACTGCTTTAATCACCATACATCAGACAAAAGAAAAGGGAGTGTGGGAGGAAGAGAATGAGTAGTTTTAGGGAGATTTCATTTAGATCAGGAAATTTGTTTTCCTAATGAAGGCCATGTCTGTATGGTTATTAGTGATAGTCATTCAAAATCAAATCCACCTCTCGCTGATGCAATGTGGGCTCTGATTAATTAACCTTTTCTCTAACTCTCCTTTTCACCTTTTCATACCTGGGTAGAATGTTAACCTTAATTTCTGGTGTAACCTACTAATTACTTTCCAGCTAGCCCACAGTTCCATTAATTTTTCACTAAAGGATAATTATTTTACCATAATGGTTCTGTAGTTCAGCTTCTACCTAATACATGTATGTTCAAATATAGCTAGCTCTGCAACTTACTGACTGTATTTAAGACCTTTGGGCCTCAGTTTATACACCTAAGGCAGGCAGGTAGACTATCTGGCTAGTGGTTAGGAGCTTTGGAATCGGGCAGTCCCAATCACTGAGATTGGCTGTGTAGCTTTGGGCAAACTGCTTGATCTCAGTGAGCCTCATCGTCCCCAGTATGAACTGGGGATAAGCATGGTACTACCCACATAGGAATGTTAAGTTTTGCATTAAATAACCATGTAAAGCACATAGCATAATACTTCAGCATGGAAAAACCAGTTGCCATCAAGTTGGTTCTGACTCAGGAGGTCCCATGTGCGTCAGAGTAGAACTCTGCCCCACAGGGTTTTCAATGGCTGAATTTTTTGGAAGTAGATGGCCAGGGCTTTCTTCCGAGGTGTCTCTGGGTGAACTTGAACTTCCAACTTTTGATTAGCTGTCAAGCACGTTTTAACCATTTGCACCACCCAGGGATTCCTCGGCATGGGAAGACCTTAGTAAATATGAGTTGTTGTTATTGTTATTTCTCTGATTCATGATTCATGATCTGTAGATCCTGCCGTAGATCTGGTTGAACTCCTTTAGGGTGCTAATCTGAATGCTCTCCAAAGGCTTCTCTTCTTCCATCATTAGCACTAAAGCTCATTTTTACTTTAGCTTCTGCAACACATAGTGGGTGCAGACTGTTTAGTTGTAAACAATCCTGAAACACCATGTTATCACCTTTTTTTGGAGGAAAAATACTCTCTAACAACACCTTTGTCTCATTTGTTCAAATACACGTGTAATTATGAATTAAGAGACTTCATCTATCTTCCATATTATCGACCTATAAAGTCTATACTGCTGCTTTTTTTTATAGGAAAGATAAAAATACATGATGTTGACAAGCAGTATACGATGGGTGGATGATGGGTGGTCTGTGAGTAAGTGGACGTGGAAATTGTACACCACCAAAATTTGGGGTGAATAATGTTTTTAAATTTCCAACTTATAAAGTGTTAAGAGAAAAAAACAGATCCAATCAGAGCTTCTATAGCTAAACCAATGATCATAAAAATACCTTTCCAAAGCAGGAGACATTAAACTTAATCCCATGTTGCTCGATTCTGGAGCGCTATTACATTTCCATGTCTGCTGCCTTTAGAATGTAGCTCTGGAAAAGTCCCCATAAACAAGTAGCTCTGGCTTACCTATAACAATAAACATTCTACCTCCAAAAAAATATTATATGGAGTTAAAAAATGACCCTGGCCCATTTTCCTCATTAAGGTATAGTAGCAACATTAATTTCCATAAAGTCACTGAAGAGAAAACAATTGCTTTCAAATAGACTACCAGGAGAATCCATATAGGTATCAATATTCTGATTGTTATCTGGGTAACTGTAACAAAATACAATGTGAAAATGAGCCACCAATCCTAAGTGTCTGAAGTTGTCAGATTTCAAAAAGGATGAAAATCAAATGTGGGAGGAATCAAGATTGATTATATATGTCAAAGACATCAGTTCTGCTTGAACACTCATTAAGTGATTAATGAAGTACTGCCAGAATTACTAAATCTCTTTGCAAGGAAATGTTATTATACCCCCCTTCATAATTATAAGTTTGGGAGGAGGAAAAGGATTGATTTACTGTAAGTAACTTATGAACTAATTTCCGTATTTTTTTCAGATAAAATCCATGGGAGACAGTGGTCATATTTTCTACTTCTGAGTTCTTTTTAGGAGGAGTTCCCATCAGACTTACCCTTCAGCCTCACACAATAACATGTACTTTTCTAAGGAGTGGGAGGAGAATGTTTTCTTTTTTTAAATTTTTTTTTATTGTACTTTAGATGAAGGTTTATAGAACAAATAGTTTCTCATTAAACAGTTAGTACACATATTGCCCTATGACAATGGTTAACAACCCCACGACATGTCAACACTGTCCCTTCTCAACCTTGAGTTCCCTATCACCAGCTTTCCTGTCCCCTCCTGCCTTCTAGTCCTTGTCCTTGGACTGTTGTGCCTCATTAGTCCCATTTTGTTTTATGGGGCTGTCCAAACCCCAGATGAACGGTGAACCTTGGGAGTGACTTCACCACTGAGCTAAAAGGGTGTCGGGGAGCTTCTCCAGTCTCTGTCAGGCCAGTAAATCTGGTCTCTTTTTGTGAGTTAGAATTTTTTTCTACATCCTTCCCTAGCTCTGTCCAGGACCCTCTGTTGTGATCCCAGTCAAAATAGTCAGTGGTGGTAGCTGGGCACCATCTTACTGTACTGGACTCAGTTTGGTGGAGGCCATGGTAGCTGTGGTCCATTAGTCCTCTGGACTAATCTTTTCCTTGTATCCTGTTCTCTTCATTCTCCCTTGCTTCTGAAGGGGTGAGACCAGTGGAGTATCTTAGATGGCTTCTCACAGGCTTTTAAGACCCCAGACGCTACTTACTCACCAAGGTAGAATGTAAAACTTTGTGTTTATAAACTGTGTTATGCCAGTTGAACTAGATGTTCCCCAAGACCATGGGTTCCCACAGCCCTCCACCCAGCAATTCAGTCTCTCAGGGAGTTTGGATGTGTCTATGGAGCTTCCATGACCTTTGCTTGTACGAGTTGTGCTGGCTTCCCCAGTATTGTGTACTCTTACCCTTCATCACAGTTACCACTTATCTATTGTCTATTTCATCCCCCCCTTCTATCCCTCATAATCAACAAAGATTGTCTTTTTTTAATGTGTAAACTTTTTCATGAGTTTTTACAGTAGAGGTCTCATACAATATTTGTCCTTCTGTGACTGACTTATTTCGCTCAGCATAATGTCCTCCAGTTTCATCCATATTATGAGATGCTTCACAGATTCATCATTGTTGTTTATCATTGCATAATACTCCCTTGTGTGTATGTACCACAGTTTGTTTATCCACTCATCTGTTGATGGTTGTTTCCAACTTTTTGCTATTGTGAACAATGCTGCCATGAAGACGGGTGTGCATATGTCTATTCATGTGATGGCTCTTATTTCTCTAGGATATATTCCTAGGAGTAGGATTGCTGGATTGTATGGAATTTCTATTTCTAGCTTTCTAAGGAAGTGCCATATCATTTTCCAAAATGGTTGTATCATTATGCATTCCCACCAGCAGTGCATAAGAGTTCTGATCTCCCCGCAGCCTCTCGAATGTTTGTTATTTCCAGTGTTTTCGATTCATGCCAGTAATGCCGGGGTGAGATGGTATCTCTTTGTTGTTTTCATTCTCTAATTTCATTTCTCTAATGGCTAGTGATCGCAAGCATTTCCTTATGTGTCTGTTGGCTGCTTGAATGTCTCTTTGGTGAAGTGTCTGTTCATTTCCTTTGCCCATTTTTTAATAGGATTATTTGTCTTTTTGTTGTAGAGGTGTTGGATTTTCTTGTAGATTTTAGAGATTAGACTCTTGTCTGACTTGTAATGTCCAAAAATTTTTTTCCAGTCTGTAGGTTCTCTTTTTACTCTTTTGATGAAGTCTTTTGATGAGTGTAATTGTTTAATTTTTAGAAGATCCCAGTTATCTAGCTTATCTTCTGGAATTCGTGTGTTGTTGGTTATGCTTTGTAGCCTGTTAATGTCATGTATTAGGGCCTCGAGCTTTGATCCTATTTTTTCTTCTATGAACTTTATAGTTTTTGGCTTTATATTTAGGTCTTTGATCCAAACTGAATTAGTTTTTGTGTATGGTGTGAGGTATGGGTCCTGGTTCATTTTTTTGCAGATGGACATCAGGTTTTGCCAGCACCATTTGTTAAAAAGACTGTCTTTTCCCCATTTGATGGACTTTGGGCCCTTGTCGAAGATCGGGTGACCGTAGGTGGATGGATTTACATCTGGGTTCTCAATTCTGTTCCATTGGTCAATGTGTCTGTTGTTGTACCAGTACCAGGCTATTCTGACTACTGTAGCTGTATAGCACGTTCTGAGGTCAGGTAGTGCAAGTCCTCCGTCTTTATTCTTCTTCTTCAATAGTGCTTTACTTACCCTGGGCTTCTTCCCTTTCCATATAAAGTTAATGATTAGTTTTTCCATCTCTTTAAAGAATGTTGTTGGTATTTGGATAGGGATTGCATTGTATTTGTAAATTGCTTTGAGTAGAAGTGTCATTTTCATGATGTTGAGTCTACCTATCCATGAGCATGGTATGTTTTTCCATTTATGTAGATCCCTTTGGGTTTCTTACAGTAGTGTTTTACAGTTTTCTTTGTATAGATCTTTTACATCCCTGGTTAGATTTATTCCTAAGTATTTTATTTTTTTAGGGGCTATTATAAATGGTACTGTTTTCCTGATTTCCTTTTCATCGTTCTCTTTATTGGTGTATAGGAATTCAACCAATTTTTGTATGTTTATCTTGTATCCTGCTACTCTGCTGAACCTTTCTATTAGTTCCAGTAGGTTTCTCGTGGAGTCTTCCGGGTTTTCTATGTATATTAACATATCATCTGCAAATAGGGACTTTTTAACTTCTTCATTACCAATTTGGATGCCCTTTATTTCTTTTTCTTGCCTTATTGCTCTAGCTAGAACTTCCAGCACAATGTTAAATAGGAGTGG
>NW_004443972.1:15655545-15675713 GCF_000243295.1 Trichechus manatus latirostris
CTATAAATTGTCCTCTGAGGACTGCCTTTGCTGTGTACCAAAGGTTTTGGTATGATGTGTTTTCATTCTCGTTTGATTCTAGGAATTTTTTTATTCCATCTCTGATTTCTTCTATTACCCAGTGATGTGTAAGCAGGGTGTTATTCAGTTTCCATGTAATTGATTTTTTCCTTACTCTTCCTGTTGTTAATTTCTATCTTGATGGTGTTGTGGTCAGAAAAGATACTTGGTATCATCTCAGCATTTTGGATCTTGTTAAGAATTGCTCTGTGGCCTAAGATGTGGTCTGGACAATGTTTTCCTGATCAACTGTTGCCCTTGAGTTTAGGGTAGTCCTTTCAGGATTGCATGTGGAATGTTACTTTCTTTATTCATTCAATCGCTCATTCAACAATCATTCACTGGTGCCAGCTATGTGCTAGGTACTGTGCAAGGGTACTGAAGACAGAGAGAAATTATTTACCTAAATATCTGGCCCTAGAAACTAGATCTATTAGTCGTGGAGTCATGGGAATTCACCTAGCTAACAAAAACAAGGAAGCTCCATCTGTTCCAAAGAAAACATTATAATTGCACTTAAAACATGCCTTTAAAAAAAAGGTCACAAAAAACAAGAAAAAGAAAAGAGACCAAAATTTAGTACAGTTGACTGGATCCTCAGTTGATGTCATGTGAGGTGGACATGACCCCTCAGTGTCATCCAACTTTCTGAGGTGGGAGGGTGGGGCATGTGTGCATACACCTATTTGTCCATTTCCCAGGGATGAGTCAGCAGAGCAGCACTGGAAAAAATATGAAGGAGGCACAGAAGATTAACTTTACCCACAAACTCAAGCCATGAACTTCAGAGCTGGGAGGGACCTTAAAGACTATTTCACTGAACCATTCATTTGCATTTTTTCCAAACCCATTTTGTCTTAGGATAGAAATTTTATATCCATAGACTCAGTGAAGGCCATATTAGGTCTTGGCCTAGATTTATTTACATAAATTCATTTAAGAATCCCTGGTGGCACAGTGGAGCCTTGGGGGCCCATTGGTTGAGAGCTACGGCTGCTAACCAAAAGGTTGGCAGTTCTAATCCACCAGCTGCTCCTTGGAAACCCTATGGGACAGTTCCACTCTGTCCTACAGGGTTGCTACGAGTCAAAATCAACCTGACAGCAACAAGTTTGGTGTTTCTTTCTTTCTATTTTTTTGGTGGCACAATGGTGACGCTCTTGACTGTTAACCAAAAGTTGGCAATTTGAACCCACAGCAGCTCCGTAGGCAAAAAACCTGGGGATCTGCTCCTGTAAAGATTACAGCCTAGAAAATCCTATGGGGCAGTTCTGCTCTGTCACACAGGGTCGCAATGAGTCAGAATCAACTTGATGGCACCTAACAACAACAACAACGTGGCACCTGTGAGGAATTCTATGAATACAAGGATACATGTGTCATAGTGCTTGCCCTCAAGGAGTTGATTTTCTTCCTGGAGCCACTGAAACATATGGAAAAAACTATAACATAATGTCAAAATATATTTTGACATAAAATGTATAATTACAATGGAATGGAAAGAGTCAGTTTGGCATGGAAGATCAGAGAAATCAATCTCTCTCATGAGTGCTCTCACTCTTTTCTTTTTATTCAACAAACATGTATTAGGGACCGGATACTTATCCCACATGCTTGTCCTCATGACTGAGGGTCAGAACAGTGGAGGAAGGTATCTCAGCCTATAAATAGAGAGGCAAATTGTCAGGTAAGGTGGCACTCTAGACAGAGAAAAGGTTACCAAAGCTCAGAGGGATAAAATAATAAGTTCTGGGTGACAAGAGCCCAGCTATATAACAGACTTTGGTGGTGGTAGAATATGAATTTGGAAAGAAGTGGTTCAGGGTCATTTTATAGAGGAGTTTGAATTTCATTAAAAAATTTGTATATTATTCTTCAGATGTGTCTTAGTTTCTTAGTGCCACTAAATCAGAAACACCAAAAATGAGTGGCTTTACTATGAGCAGCCATCTAAGATACTCCACTGGTCTCACCCTTTTGGGAGCAAAGGAGAATGAAGAAAACAAGACACAAGGGAAAGATGAGTCCAAAGGACTAACGGACCACAGCTACCATGGCCTCCACCAGACTGAGTCCAGTACCACTAGATGGTGCCTGGCTACCACCACTGACTGTTCTGACAGGGACCACAATAGAGGGTCCAGACAGTGCTGGAGAAAAACGTAAACAAAATTCTAACTCACAAAAAAACACCAGACTTACTGGCCTGACAGAGACTGGAGAAACCTCGAGAATATGGCCCCCGGACACCCTTTTAGCTCAGTAATGAAGTCACTCCAAGGTTCACCCTTCAGCCAAAGATTAGACGGGCCCATAAAACAAAACGAGACTAATGGGGCACAACAGCCCAGGACAAGGACTAGAAGGCAGGAGGGGACAGGAAAGCTGATAATAGGGAACCCAAGGTCAAGAAGGGAGAGTGTTGACATGTCATGGGGTTGTTAACCAGTGTCATAAAACAACACGTGTACTGTTTAATGAGAAACTATTTTCTCTGTAAACTTTCATCTAAAGTACAACAACAACAAAAGAAAATTAAAAAGAGTGGCTTTAACAAACAAATTTGTTTTCTCACAGTTTGTTGTTGTTGTTAGGTGCCATCAAGTCACTTCCAACTAATAGCGACCCTATGTACAACAGAATGAAACACTGCCTGATCCTGCGCCATCCTCAGAACCGCTGCTGTGTTTGAGCCTGTTGTTGTAGCCACTATGTCAATCCATCTTGCCGAGGTTCTTCCTCTTTTTCACTGACCCTCTGCTTTACCAAACATGATGTTCTCCAGGGACAGATCCCTCCTGATAATGTGTCCAAAGTATGTAAGACAAAGTCTAGCCATCTTCACTTTCAAGGAGCACTCTGGCTGTATTTCTTCCAAGACAAATTTGTCATTCTTCTGGTAGTCCATGGCATAGTCGATATTCTTCGCCAATACCACAATTGAAAGGCATCAATTCTTCTTCGGTCTTCTTTATTCACTGTCTAGCTTTCGCATGCATATGAAGTGACTGAAAATATCATGGCTTAAGTCAGGCGCACCTTAGTCCTCAAAGTGACATCTTTGCTTTTTAATACTTTAAAAAGGTCTTTTGCTGCAGATTTGCCCAATGCAATGAGTCATTTCGTTTCTTGACTGCTGCTTCCAAGGATATTGATTGTGGATCCAACTAAAATGAAATCCTCGACAACTTCAATGTTTCTCTGTTTATCATGATGTTGCTTATTGGTCTAGTTGTGAGGATTTTTGTTTTCTTTATGTTGAAGTGTAATCCATACTAAAGGCTATAGTCTTTGATCTTCATCAGTAAGTGCTTCAAGTTCTCTTCACTTTCAGCAAGCAAGGTTGTGTCATCTGCATACAGCAGGTTGTTAATGAGTCTTCCTCCAATCCTGATGCTCCATTCTTCTTCATATAGTCCAGCTTCTCAAATTATTTGTTCATTATACAGATTGAATAAGTATGGTGAAAGGATACAACCCTAATGCATACCTTTTCTGACTCTAAACCATGCAGTATCCCATTGTTCTGTTCAAACGACTGCCTCTTGGTCTATGTACAGGTTCCTCATGAGCACAATTAAGTGTTCCGGAATTCCCATTCTTTGCAATGTTATCTATAATTTGTTATGATCTACACAGTCAAATGCCTTTGCACAGTCAACAAAACACAGGTAAACATTTTTTTTCGTAGTCTCTGATTTCAGCCAAGATTCATCTGACATCAGCAATGATATCCCTTGTTCCATGTTCTCTTCTGAATCCGGTTTGAATTTCTGGCAGTTCACCGTCGATGTACTGCTGCAACTACTTTTGAATGATCTTCAGTAAAATTTTACTTGTGCGTGATATTAATGACATTGTTCGATAATTTCTCCATTTGGTTGGATCACCTTTCTTTGGAATGGGCACAAATATGGATCTCTTCCAGTCGGTTGGCCAGGTAGCTCTCTTCCAAATTTCTTGGCATAGACAGGTGAGCACTTCCAGCGTTGCATCCGTTTGTTAAAACATCTCAATTGGTATTCCATTAATTTATGGAGCCTTGTTTTTTGCCAATGCCTTCAGTGCAGCTTGGACTTCTTCCTTCAGCACCATCAGTTCCTGATCATATGTTATCTCCTGAAATGACTATCGGCCAATTTGTTTTGGTACACTGACTCTGTGTATTCCTTCCATCTTCTTTTGATGCTTCCTGCATCATTTAATATTTTCCCGTGGAATCCTTCAATATTGCCACTCGAGGTTTGAATTTTTAATTCAGTTCTTTCAGCTTAAGAAATGCCAGGCATGTTCTTCCCTTTTGGTTTTCTAACTCTAGGTCTTCGCACATTTCATTATAATACTTTACTTTGTCTTCTCAAGCTGCCCTTTGAAATCTTCTGTTCAGTTCTTTTACTTCATCATTTCTTCCTTTTGTTTTAGCTACTCTATGTTCAAAGGCAAGTTTCAGAGTCTCTTCTGACATCCATTTTGACCTTTTCTTTCTTTCCTGTCTTTTTAATGACCTCTTTCTTTCTTTGTGTATGATGTCCTTGATGTCATTCCACGATTCATCTGGTCTTCAGTCATTAGCGTTCAATGAGTCAAATCTATTCTTGAGATGGTTTCTCAAAGTTCAAGAGGCTAGAAGTCCCAAATTCAGGGTGCTGGCTCTAGGGGAAGCCTCTCTCTGACTGTTCTGGGGGAAAATCCTTGTCTCTCTCAACTTCTCTAGCATTCTTCTTGGCATTCCTTGGAGATATCTACTTGGCATCTATCTTCCCCCATTTGTGCTTACTTGCTTCTGTGCCTAATCTGTTCCTTTTATATCTCAAAAATGATTAGCTTAATACATACCCTACACTGAAATGACTTCATTAACAAAACAAAGAAAATCCTATTCCCAAGTGTGATTATATCCACATGTATAGGGGTTAGGATTTCAACACATATTTTTTGTGGGGTAGGGGGGCACAATTCAATCCATAACAAGATGAAAGGAAGCTTTTGGGGCAAGAGAAGGCATGACTGAAGTTGTGGTGTGGAAGATGAATTAAGATGGGTAATCATTCAACAAAAACATTTACTGTGTACCTACTGTGTGCCTAGCACTGTTTTAGGTGCTGAGATTATAGCTGTGGAGACAAACGACCAAGCTCCTGCATCAAGTTCTCAGGAGGAGAGTCACAGATGGACCTGCAGAGCAGTCTGGAGACTATTGCTGTAATCCAGCAGGGGAGAATGAAGGTGTCAGTTCAACTGCTACAATGAGAAGGGAAAAGAGAGGATGGTCTAGACTGCAGTCACTAGAGAGAGAATTTACAGAAGAACTGGCAGGATTTGGTGAATGATGGAATGTGAGGATTCTGGGAAAGGCAGTTGCAATGACTTGTTTTCTGCCTTCAGGGATTCAATGGCTGTTAGATGCCTGAGGTTGAAGCTGAAGCCTGGGGCTACTGTTACAGTTTGATCCCTTTGCTTGAACAGTGCTGACTGGACTTAACCATACGAAGTTTCTCTTGAGGCCCTCCCACTTTGCTTTCAGCACTTTAAATCACCTCCAAACCCACCTTTTGCTATCCTCTTCTGCTTCTAGACACTCTTAGCTCAAGGGAAGTTAAGTTGGCTGAAGATATTATTTTAAGATAGGCTTGGTGTGGCTTCTGCACCTTTAACAAAAAACACTTGAAACAAACAATAAAACAATTTCTGTTGAGGGCAAAGTTATGAATACATTGGGTTATGCAACTAGGGAAATCCAAAATTACACTAATGACTCGAAAGAGACTCAGAGCAAGAGAAGGTATTGTCTCTCAGTTCAATTATGCCAGGTGCCTTAAAGAGTGAAGCCAAGACTACTCCTGCTTTTGGAAGCTGACGAGATTGCTATGGAAGCCTGCAGCAAACCTGAGTGGCCTCACCCTGGGAGATGTTCATATGATATCATGATGGACTGGACTAATTGTTAATGACTGATTGGGACTCCAGTGATGTGCCAGTATCTTTTGATTCTTATTTTCAGGTTACTTCTGTCATTCAGTGATATGGTATAACACTGGCATGATTGATAAGATTATAATACTAATATTGATGGTCAATATTGATGATGATACTGATATTGATTGATCCTCAGGAAGTAATATGACTGGCCTGAAGACGAACTGGATCTAGATTACCATAAATGTGGCAGGGGGTGGGGGGTGGGGCACAATCCTCCAATTGTTAGGCATATAAAAGGAACTATGACCAAAGACCAGGGGTGGCCTGTGGGGTTTACAACTTTATCCAAAGAATTTGTTCTTTGTCCTTGGTTCCTGAGAGAGAAACTCTCAAACCTTGAAATTTCCCCAGTGACTGAAATATCTTTGTTATCTATAAGGGCTCCAGACCACTCCGACCTGACAGTTTATGCTAGTGATTTGACTCAGGTTGGGGCTGGTCAGGCCAGAAAGACCCTACCACATGATATCAGTGGACCTCAGGGGAGGGTGCATGATTCAATCAATCATGCCTATGTAATGAAGTCCCAATAAAGGCTCTGAACATGGAAGCTCCATGGGCTTCCTGGTTGGTAAAAGACATCAATGCATGTGGGAGGGCAGTGCATCCTTCTTTGGGACATGGAAATTTTGCGTTGGGAATCCTCCCAGACCTCATCCTATGCATCTCTTCATTTGTATGCTTTGTACTATAATAAAACTAATTGTAAGTAAAACAAAACAGAAAGCCAATTCCTTAAGAAATATATTTTTATGGTGGCATTTTAGGCAAGTGAAGGGCTTTCAATAAATTACACCATGACAATAGCAACCTAATCCAACTACACACATATAAATCTTGCTTCTGTACCATTCCGTGTTAAGGGAACTGGAAGGAAAAGTTCAATTGTATGGTTCATGTCATGTGCAATGTTTAAGACAGGCTATTAGAAAGCCACAGCTTGCCAAATGCAATCTTATTTCAGTCTCTTCCCATAGTTCCCTGGGTTTGAAGCCTCTTCGACTTCATCCAGCCATATAGCTAGTGCTGGGTTCACACACTTCCTGCCCTGCATCATGTCTTAAATCTATCTACTTCCTTGCTGTTCTGACAGTATTTCTATTTTGGTAGATAGGTGTTCCAAAGGTAGTAGGGAGGGCATCTCTCCGCTGTAACATGCCTGAAGGGGAGTGGCGTCTCGCTAGGTTTCTCTCCTTAGATGTATCAACCTTTTCCAGCTACATCCATTTGGGTTTATCTAAGTCTGTCCCATCTAGGGAACAATGGGTCAGGGCTGAGTGTATTCCTTAGATTTCTCTGTAGCAGGAAGGGATGCTGTAAGCTGCTGAATTAAGTTCTGTTCATGGCTGAGTAACACAGAAAATCTGAGTTCTCAACATGACTTTCCAAACCAATATGCAAGGAATTGCCCATGCTTGCAGCAAGCAGCATGTGTATGGTGCCTGAAAGAACAGACCCACAAAACAAAGTGAAAGATGTGCCTGCCCTTCCCACCCTCTCTGTGTGATTAATATTTTATCTCAAATCATCTGAGATGTAGCATATACCTCTTAACAACACCTAATAAAGCCTGCGGCTTTCTGTCAATTGTTTTCTACTAATCAACTAAAAAATTACATAGGTACATTTAAAAAATCTCCTCCTGTCTCAGAATGTCCTCTCTTTCCCTGCCCTAGCATTGTCCTTGACTCTGAGCCTTCTTTATTCTCCTGCAGCTTCTGAACCTGGATAATCACCACCTCCACAGGCCTGTGGGACTCCTCTTGCTAAATCTTTTTATATGTTCTCTTCCCCTTGTTTATATCCCTTTTTCTTTAATCTCCCCAAATTGCTGCTCCAAGTTCCAAGAGGCACACAATACTCTTTCTCACGTATGAAAAATGAAACCCAGCTTAATCAGCTCCACCAGACTCCAGTTTTGTGAGAATTCAAATTGCCCGTTACCGACACCTGCACAAAGTGGGTTAACCCTTTCAGACTATTCTTGCCACTCTCAGCCCATTCTCATTTCCTCCCCTCATCCTCTGTCTTTCTCATTTAACAGTGGCTGACGCTTGCAGGAGGAACCCTGGTGGTGCAGTGGTTAAGTGTTTGGCTTCTAACTGGAAGTTCGGTGGTTCAAATCTACCAGCTGCTCTGCAGGAGAAAGATGTGGCAGTCTGCTTCCGTAAAGACTTACAGCCTTGGAAACCCTGTCCTAAAATGTTGCTATGAGTCAGAATTCAATTCGATGGCAATGGGTTTGGTTTGGTTTTGGACCCTTGCAGAGGAATCCCTGGGTGGCGCAAATGGTTAAGCACTTGGCTACTAACCGAAAGGTTGGTGGTTTGAACCCACGCCGTGGTACCTCAAAAGAAAGACGTGGTGATCTGCTTCTGAAAAGTCACAGCCTTGAAAACCCTAAGGAACACAGTTCTATTCTGCAACACATGGGGTTGCCATGAGTTAGAACTGACTTGACAGCAACTGGTTTGGTTTTGGTTTTAGACTCGTGCAGAAAACCTTCTGCCTAAAGATAGGTAAGAGACTCTCTTCTGAGGTGCTTTGCCATACCTCTGTATCTTACCAATGAGTTTTTAAACTGAGTTGAAAACATTTTCCTTCCTTTTAGCTTTTAGTCTACTCCCCCACATTTTGCCTTTCTTTAACTTGAAAGAACCTGACATTGCTTACGTAAAATCATTATCCACAGCAGCTCTGTTATCATCTCATAGACTACGCTGAAAATATACCATCTCAGTCACCAAGGAACCTTGTTACAAAGAGCAAGTTACAACAAGACATAATAAGACACAGCTGACAGGTTCAGAACATTGTTAAAATTTGCTCACAGATGACTTGCACTTTAAAGCTCGGGAGGAAATGATTTAAAGACTGGGTCACCAAAACAAACAAAAGCAGGAAACAACTCCACCAACAACCAAAAGAACCCTAGAAATGATGTGACATTATTGAAAACTAAAGTGTTTACCCTGAGCAATTCATCTTAACTGTTTTGAGAACATGCTCTTAAGAAAAAAAATCACATTTATTTAAGTGGGAGGTACAAATATCAAAAATACTTTTAACAGTAGATATATTGTTAGTTCCCATTCTTCTCATTCAGGGCTGGCTACATAATTTGTAGGTCCCAGAGAAAAATGAAAATGTGTGGTCCTGGTTATGGACTTGGACATAAATCTGTCCTGCTCATGGACACATTGCCTAACCCATGGTGGACTGGTGACCCACAAGAGATTGCAAACTCCATGCAGGATAGGGCTCGATACCTGGACTGGGGGTGGGTGAACAGTCCCCCAAAAGAGTCCTCACTGAACTTGCAGTGGTGGTGCCAGCACAGTAGGGATGGCCACAGCCTTGTCCCACCCAGAGAAGCCATGGGTTTCCAGTCTTCCAACCCCAATTTGACCTGGTTGCCAACCTTGGCTCAGAGCAACAGCTATGGTGGGGCAAGAGCAGGGAAGGGCAGCTAAGAACCCTTCTAGGGGAGACACGGAGGCAACGGGAGTTAACATCATGCTTGAGCTGAGGCTCCAAGCCCCTGGCTCATGCTTCATTGTCTCATGGGGCTTCACCCACAAAGCAAAAATTTAAAGATAGAATTACTAAGAATTCTTAGTTATCTAGTGCTGCTATAACAGAAATACCACAAGTGGATGGCTTTAACAAAGAGAAATTTATTCTCTCACAGTCTTGGAGACTAGAAGTCCAAATTCAGGGGGTCAGCTCCAGCAGAAGTCTTTCTCTCTCTGTGGGCTCTGGAGGAAAGCCCTTGCCATCAATCTTCCCCTGGACTAGGAGCTTCTCAGCACAGGGACCCTGGGTCCAAAGGATGCACTATGCTCCCGATGCCTCTTTCTTGGTGGTATGAGGTTCCCATGTCTCTCCGCTCATTTCTTTCTTTTATATCTCAAAAGAGATTGGTTTAAGACACAATCTAATCTTATAGATTGAGTCCTGCTCCATCAACATAACTGCCATTAATCCCATCTCATTAACACCATAGAGATAAGATTCACAACACATAGGAAAATCACATCAGATCACAAAATTGTGGACGATCTCACAATAGTGGGAACCACAGCCTAACCAAGTTGATACACATTTTTGGGGGACACAATTCAATCCATGACAAATTCCAAGACCCAAGGCTGTAAGAGTGGTCCCCTTCTGAGCGTGGGGTCCCAGTTACATGCCATGAAGATGACCCTGTTCTTATTTGAAGAGGCTGAAACGACGGGAAATACCATAGAAAGATGACTTAGGCAACTGCCAAAAGGACGTTAGAACTGCTTGAAGCTAGAAGACTATCTGCATTTGTTTCCCCATTTGCTCAGTGGGGTTAATAATAGTGTTGGCCTCTTAGATCTTCATAAGAATTACTTCAGTCACCATGATCACTTGCTAAATGTTAATAAGAGTAAAAGCTAATCTTAACTTTGAACATGGATGGTGCAAAACAGCAGCAAAATAAGACAACAATATTTATAGTTCAACAATTACTTTAAATTTCCTGTTTATATTTTCATAATTAAAAAGGAAAGTTCTTAAGCGCTAAATGCCAAAAGCCAGAAATAGCAAAACCTTTTTTATTAGCGTATTTCTTTAAAACTGTAGTAGTCTGGAAAGTATTATAAATTAAAAACTCATGTGGCCATGTATGAAAGCAGAAACCTTTGTCTGTTTTGTTTAGCTCCATATCACAGAACCCAATTTATAGAAATCCTAATAATACTCCTCCATTTTTCTTAAGTGGCTTTATAAGATATTTTTCCCTAAATGACTTAATAAAATATTTATAAGGTGCTCTTTGGCTTGTTCTTTTATGAACTATACCATTTCTTTTCACTTTGGCCAATTCAACATATAATTTATATCCTCAGCTATGTACTGGAACGTCTCCTAAAAGACTTTCAAGGATAATTTCTGGAAGAAAACAGAGGGAAGGGCCTATAAATGTCTCAGATATATTACTTTGATAGATTATATGAGGATTTGCTGCATAGGAAGCAGTTCAGAAGAGGTGAAATAAAGCAGTTATTTCTTTAGAAAACCTGACATAATTAAGCAAATTGTTAGGCCAGGGAAGGGGGAGCCGAGGGGACAACTGAGCTATCTGTGTGGTTCAACCTTTCTAGTCATTAGCCTGGAACTTGCATTCTATGGCATCAGTTACTGTGACAACCAACAATAGGAAGAGAGGTAAAAAGCTTAATGAGAAAGAGTAATAAGAACCAGACAAACTGGAAATCCACTCTGACTTGCAGACTAGTGAGGAAGGAGCCAGTCAGAGAAGCTGGGATGAGAAAAGTGCAAAGTGGAAGAGATGCTGAGAGATGATGGGTGGAGATGGGAGAAATGGAGTCCAGATGGCTGGAGTGATTTAGGGCCAGGAAGGGCAGCTAAACCAATATTGAATCATGCTTCCACTTAAATTCCAAATCTTCAGATTAGGGGAACGGCTCATTGCCCAGGGGTGTAGGAATTGCTTGGAACAGTACATAAATCAATTGCGTTGCACATTTCTGCTTTGTGAAAATATTCACTCTCACATGTGGATGTATGGGTTTGGAAAGGGAGGAGCTGCAGAGAGCAACTCGAGTTACAAAATCAAACCATGTGCTACCAACCGAATAAGCTACTTTACGGGGTCACAAGGCTATGCGTGGATCCTCTGCATTAGTGCTTGAGTGTCTGGTTCAAATCTCCACTTTACAAGTTCCTGGAGGTACAAGCTACCTAACTCTTCTTCATCTGTAAAAGAGGGGTATGAATTCTTGCTACCTACCTCTTTGGATTGTAGTGAGGATGAAATGTGGTAATGTATGTATAATGGCACACAGTAAGCACTCCACAAATACTAGATACTATCACGAGCAGTAGAGACTGGCATTTTTGCCTGTATTAGAAATGGAAGCTATGGGGAAAATCTCAGGGCCCCAGTTCCTCCCCACTGCTGCCTCCATGTGGTGGCTCTTGTCACCTCCTTCAGAAACCCCTCCCACGTAGCACCCTTTCTTCCCTTCCTCTTCCCTGGAGTCTACCTCCACAAACCTCTCTTCCCTACATTCACTATGGCATTGATACCAGCAGGTTCCCCATTGTACTCCCAACCCCAAAACCTTTAACACAGATGACCCAACACTCTGGCCCAGTGTTTCTTGGCTACAGGTTGTGACCCATTAATGGGTAATGAAATCAAGCATTATGAAACAAAACAGAATGGCATGGAATAGAAAACTAACAGCACATCATATTTTGTAAGGGTATTTTTTTTTAATGAAACGTTTGCTTCAGTTATATATATGTGTGTATACATTTGTACTGGGTTGTGATGTAAAATGTATTTCTTATTGTGGCTCACTGACAAAAAAGTTCTAAACCCTTTTAACAGCTCCTGCTCCAGCACTGCTCTGGACTCTTGTTTTCTTGACCTCCTCTGCTCTGAGGACCAGCTGTTAATCCACTTTAATAACCACACCTACAGCCTCATCTTCCATGTTGTTCACTACTGAGAATGGATCCACCTCCCAAACTTGGAATTTCCACTGTATAATCACTACTCCTCCCATTTTGCCACCTCTCCCATCTCCTAACTTCCACTAAGTCTATCATTTTTTAAATTTTCTTCCATTTTAATCCTTATTTCTTGAACCCAAACTTTCTGCTCCTTACTATTCCTACTGGGACTGGCTTACTTCAAGTCATCTGTGTCTTTCTTCTAGGGCTACTGCTTTAACCGTCAAGCTGGCCTTCTTCCCACCCTACACAACTCCAGAATTATCCTTTGCAAGTTCCAAACTGGTCAAGGCATTCCTGAACTTAATGTGATCTGGTTCCCCTTTGCCCAAACCTCTTAACAAGGCCAATGAAGTCTTTTTCAGCAGCCCCAGCAGATTCAGCGGCCTGACGAGATTCTTGTTCCAAAAGCAGAATCCAGCCAAACACTTTACTATCTCAGCTCTCCCCTGCCTCCAAATATAAACATGTCACAGCTTCTTGCTCTGCCCATGACCCTGCTCTGCAGATGTGCCTGTCACAGCCTCTGATGAGGCAACATCACCATGTGCAGAACCCTATGACCGGCCCGCTCCTTTCCCCTGCCAAGGCCAACTAGCCATGGGACTATCTTTGATTCAAGGGCAGAGCACAGGGGACTGGCCAGCATGCTGTGACCAGTGTGGCCAGACTCTTCTCCTAGGAAACTGAGGGACTCCTTCCAGGAAGCTGTGGGAACTACCATGAGAGGTCCTGCAATTCAAAGCAGAGAAATCCAGTCAACAGAAAAGAGAACTGAGTACGTAGGACCTGAGAGAGAGAAACAGAGAAAGTAGCTGCTTTGTTCCAGGGGCCAGTTCTCCGTTCCCAAGCAGCATGGTTGCACAGGAGAACCTGTCATTGGGTCCCCTTGAGATCCCAGTACCCTTACCACTACCCTCACGTTTGCCTCAGTGAGCTGCAGTGGGCCTCTTTCCTTGCATCCCAAAGAGACCAGATTTGAAATTTCAGCTCATTGAACTTCTACTGTTGCCCAGCACATGATTCTGTGCCTTTGCACCATATTTGGTACTTTCCCTGGAATGTTCTATCTCTTTTTTCCCATATGGCAAATACCTACTTAGCCTTTGTTGTTATTGTTAGTTGCCATCAAATTGATTCTGACTCATGGCAACCCATGTGTGCAGAGTAGAACTGTTCCATCAGGGTTTCAAGGCTGTGACCTTTTGGAAGCAGATCGTCAGGCCTGTCTTCCAAGCCATCCTTGGGTGGGTTTGGACTGCCAACCTTTTGCCTAGTAGTCGAGTGGTTAATGGTTTACACCACCCAGGAGTCCTTTAAGACAACTCAGATGCATGTTTGTGAGTCTCCAACTCCCCAGGCCAGTCTCTCCTCTGCATCCCTTTAGCACTTTGCTTATTCCTTGTTATCATAACAACTACCACACTGTTCTGTAATTGTTTCTGTTTCTGTATGTCATGGAATTATCACCTTCTTGGGAATAGTAGCATACCTTACACACATTTTTATCTCCCCAATCTGCATGACAGTGGAGCTGGTGATGGTGGTGGTATAGCAGATTCTGGTGGTTCCCTACCTGTATCCCCTACCCTGGAGGTCATTCATGTGCAGACAGTTCCCATAGACTCAACTGACTTTCTATGTCTCATTGCCTGGGTGTTCCAGGCAGGCCAAAATCACCAAGGGTGAATGCCCTAGGAGAAACCCTTAATCAATAAGGATGGAGAAGGTGGATAAATATCCCAGGTTTCTATTTCTGGTGAAGTATGTTCTACAGTCCCTGAGAGGATCCCTTGTGAAATTGAGCCCCAGTTCCCTTCATGGCTTTCTTCCCTTCCCTGTCTCACTTCCTCATTCCCCCACTGTGCTCTCTCGAATCATGTCCAAAATAATCTACTTGCATGCAAATACATGTCTCAGAGATTGCTTTTGGGTGAACCTGAACCAAGACAGGAAGATAAACCACACAGTGCTCAACAGATAGGGAATGAACAACTGAGGCCCTTAGTCCCCTCGCCCCTCTTCCCATCACAGATTATCAAGAAATCCCTGGCTTCACTTTCTTCTCTTCAGATAGGACTCCATGGTCAAGCACTTTGATCTCACACTCATCAGCACCCTCACTTCCCCAGGTCCCTGGTCACTCAGAAGCACCTACGCTGACAGTGCCCAAGGACTGGTATCTTGGATGCTGGGTGTTGTGGGGAGAAAAATCTCTTATGTCGGTTGGGGCCATTTCATATGTATAATTTTCAGCCCTCAAAGTAGCATCAAAATCCTTTTACTTGCCTCCAGTTAATTTCCTTTAGCATCCTCCATAAGACTATGCCTACGTTTCACCAAGATGCCCCACTTTCTTCATTTTCAACCCTGCCCTCCCAGTATCTGGGGTGCCTGAATGAGTTAGGTTATCAAATTTTAGCACTTGCTAGAAAGGCTCAGATTCCAGACTAGGGAAAGCAAACCACATTGAGGCCTCTTGGTATAGCCAGCTAAAGGTGGAAGATGGGCTACAGACACGCCAAATGTGATGTTAGGCACAGGGCAGTAAATAATTATTAGAGGAATGCCAACTTGTCAAGGTGGTCTGGACTGGCCATGGAAAGGGGACTCCACGGTGATATCTCAGTAAAAGGAATGGCACTTCGGTAAGAACTATTATTCACTCCATTTTTGCAGATGAAGGAATTGAGGAACAGAGAGGTTAAGTTATTTGCCCAAGGTCACACAGTTAGTAAATGACAGAGCCAGGATTTGAACGCAGATAGTCTGGCTCCAGAGCCCATGAACTTAACTACTATTTGACATTGCACTTGATTTTTGAATACAAAATTATTGATAAATGTTTGAAAAGTGAGCATAATATCACTCATCATCTGTCTTCCAAAGCTGGGATGCTTATAATATGTATCAGATCAATCAGTCGTATATATCAAACAATTCAGGAGAAAAATGCTATATGTATAATCTGCCTCACGTTATTGCATATCTCTTTTTAGTGGATATGAAACAGAAACGGGTGCGCATTGTTTTCCTTGTTGCTCTGTGGCTGTCAATCATGGCTAAAATTGAGTCTCTGTGGTAAGTGACCCATGTGGTAAACTGAGGCATCTGAAAGGATGGCTAACTACATGGCAGCTGTACTTCAACTTCCACATCTGAAAAATGGATGGCTGTAGTAGACAATATCTCACGTCTCTCCTAACTCTAAGCTTTTGTTTTTTTCCATCTTTGTATAGACAAGAAAAATTTGATTTCAAGCTCATGTAGATTACCCTTGAAATTCTACTAACATGGGTGACTGAGGTCATGAAGGGGAGCCTGTGTGACGATGACCATTAAATGCTATTTATTGCCACACAATCTCCATGTTCTTTAAAACATCAGTAGCAGCATTTTCATAACTAAAAAAAACTCTGTGACAACTATGTCAAATTCCTTCAGATTTGCCAACTGTCATCTGGAGGATACAGGAGGTAGCAGGTGGTTCTCATTTCCAAGTGCCCTTGACCACTAAAAAGAAGGCACCAATTACAAACTACCTCAGGCCTGGATTTGGGTCTGCTACATATAGAAAGGGATGAGCTGGTCAGGGCTAACCTGGCTCAGAGGATCACTCTCTGTGTGGCCCAGTCCCAGCTTCTGTGCTACGGGCTGCTGCCCTCTTCTAGACATCTAGTGCTGAGGCAGAATCCACATTTTAAAATGCAAAGGTGTAACCACCACATGATAAATTGCTACCAGGAATGGACCACATCTCTCTGGGTCAGATATGTCAGGTGAATCCACAGGAGCCATTTTACTGAATTGACTGACAGGGCACCAAGAATGTAAGAGCCTCTGACCTTTGGCCACCTTAGCATAAGAATGATTTTGTTGCTCAATCTGTCCCTGATAAGGGCTCCTGGGAGTGCTAGAGAATATGATCCAGAAAGTATTACCTCAAAAATGTATACATGGTATGTTGTGGTGGAAAAACTGTATGGCAGACATTGATCGCACCTTTGTTAACCCCTTCTTTCCAAATGTATCCTCAGTGGCAGGGGATGGAGGCTGCCTGGAGGCTCCTTCTCCTTTATTAACTTCACCCTACCTTCCTCCTCATCGTGATCCCATGTGTGCAGACTAGAACTACTCCCTTGGGTTTTCAAGGCTGTTACCTTTCAGAAGCAGATTGCCAGGCCTGTCTTTCAAGGCACCTCCAGGTGAGTTTGAACTGCCAACCTTTTGGCCAGTAGTTGAGCGCTTAACTGTTTGTGCCACCCGGACCCATGGGGTCATCGTGAGTAGGAAGGGACTCCACTGGCAACTAACAACACCTCCCTCCTGCCTCTACATATAGGCTTCTATTTGGACCCTGGCTTCTTAGCGGCAGCCTATACAGTTATTCAAGAATGTGGGCCTTGGAGGACAGAAACCGCCCCCCTCACTTCTCTTTACACGTCCCTTTCTTTGTTTTATGTGTAAGGTACTCAATAAACACTTGCTGAATTGGTGTAGGATGTAACTCTGAAGGAAAGGTCGCAATGGCCAAAGGACCAGGTGTGTCCCATGTCTTTAGAAACGATTCATTTAATCCTCAGAGGTCCTATGGACATCATAGACCCCATTTTACTGATGAGGGAAACTGAGAAACAAAGAAGGCCATTTGCTCCAGGTCACACAGCTCATCTGGGGCACAAGGGCTCTGAGAGGCATTCACGGAGAGAAGTAAGTTTCCCTTCGCGCAGGGGAGGAGGGGCGGCCTGGCTTGGTGACACTCCGCAGGTGGCAGCGCACACCTAGGGCAGTTCTTTAGGTAGGGGACGAAACGGGACATCTTTTTATCATCTTTTAGCAGGACCGGGCAGTGTTTCGTTCTGTTGCACATAGGGTCGCTATGAGTCGGAACCGCCTGGACGGCACCTAACAACGTAGCAATATCCATGAGGTGGCCCTGCCAAATAAGCAACACTCGGAAAGTTTACACTTTGAAAAGTCTCTTACCTCCTATCTCTAGCTTATCTCGGGTGCCCCAGGCCGGGGCCAGAGCAGAGTCGAAGTTGCCCGGGAGCCCAGGCCTCGCCCCTCGCCGCGCCCCACTCGGCACTTGCGTAAGTACTATTACTCCGATTTTTGAACCTGAGGGACTTGAGGGGTCCAGAGAGGGGGGCGCAGGGCCGGTCTGGCTGCAGGACTGACCCATTCTCAAGGCTTTCCTGTGACTGCAGAGACGTGGCCTCAATACGTACACGGCTGCCCTACCCTCTCTCGCCCACTCTCAGCCTCGCCGTCCTCCAGCTCCCTTGACTCCCGCCCCCGAGTGCCAATCCGGTCCCCCGCCCCGGGGGACACTCACCTTGCCACTCGAGGACCCGCTCTGGGGTGAGCGCCGCCGCCGCGCCCTCGCTGCACCCCCATGGCGCCCTCAGCAGCAGAAGCAGCAGCAGCGGCGGCGGCAGCAGCAGCATAGCTAACTACTAGGCTAGCAGCGCGCCTCTCAGCGCACCCGCGGGGGCCCTCTCCGAGCTCCGCCCCTCCCGGGGTGCTCGCCACCCCAGCGCCCCGGAGACCCACTCCGCCACCTCTGCCACCACAGCGAGCGGACACTCAGGGGCTCCAGGCTGGGAGACGCGAAAGTCGCGGATGTTTTCTCCGCCCTACCCACTCGGCCTTGGGGAAGGAGGAGGACGAGGGGGTGGACCATCTGCCCGTCCCATAAATTCCTGCCTTCGGGGTGGAGAGAGAGGAGGGGTGAGGCTGGCCGGAGCATGCTCCTCCCGCCTCCTGCCCTGCTCTTCCTTGGGGAGGCTAAAGAGGAGTTGAGGGTGAGCGAGTTGAGAATCCCTGGGACAGCAAGTTTGATATCTGGGTTTGCAAACCACCCGGATTCTGGTAAACACTGCGGGTTTGGCAGGAGGCAGCGTACAGTAAACCGAGCTCCTCGGTGGACCCATGCGCTTTGGGAGCTTTTGGGACCTCCCCTCCTCTGGAACGTGGAGCACTGGAGACCCTGGAGCGCTGCGCCCTAGTCTCCACCTCCTCACTCCAGAGTAACTTATAGGCGGTCCTATTGTTGAGCGCCGTTACGTTTTAAAATTGCCTACCCTCCGTGTTCTCTCCTGTGATTCCCTTTACTCAGTAAAATAGCCGAGGGAGGGCCCTGTTATTTAACTTTACAGCTGAGAAAACTCACCCAGATGGATGTAGTGATTTGCTTTAGGAATCCTGGTGGAGCAGTGGTTAAGAGCTCGGCTGCTAACCAAAAAGGCGGCAGTTTGAACCCACCGGCCGCTCCTTGGAAACCCTATGGGGCGGCTCTACTCTGTCCTTGAGGGTAGCTGGGAGTCGGTATGGACTTGATGACAACGGGTTTTTTTGGATTACTCCTTGGTCTCTAGTAAGAGTTAACTTCCTAAAGTAGTAAGTAGCAAAACTCTGACTAGAATGCAGTCTTTCGAACTCTTGTTTTTGTTGGGTGCCATTTAGTCTGTTTTCCACTCATAGCGATCCCATGTGACAGAGTAGAACTGCCCTATAGGGTTTTGTTGGCTGTAATTTTTAAGGGAGCGTAGTGCCAGGTCTTTCTACTGTGGAGCCGCTGGCTGGGTTTGAACTGCCAACATTTCGGTTAGCAGCTGAGCACTTAACCGTTGTGAAACCTCTAGTGTTTCAGATAACCAGCAGAACACTGGAAACATTTAATATTCAAGCGAAGAGGCTAATATACCAACTTTCCTATATAAGACCTTGTCATTGGTCATTCAAATATAAGAGGAGGGAAGAAAGTGAAAAGAATCTTTAAGAAGAGAAAAGCTAAGTGCCCTTGGAGGGCCATGCCTTGCTCAGCTACTACCAGCCAACACAAAACATTTTTTTTTCCTTCTTCTTCTTCTTCTTTTTTTTTTTTATTGTTGTAGTTTAAGTGAAAGTTTACAATTCAAGTTAGTCTCTCATACAAACATTTATACATACATTGTTATGTGACCCTAATTGCTTTCCCTATACTGTGACAGCACACTCCTCCTTTCCACCCTGATTTCCCATGTCCATTCAGTCAGCTCCTAACCCCTTCTGCCTTCTCATCTCACCTCCGGACAGAAGCTGACCATTTAGTCTCATGCATCTACTTGAGCTAAGAAGCACACTCTTCACGAGTATCATTTTATGTCCCACGGTCCAGTACAATCTGTGTCTGAAGAGTAGGCCTCGGGAATTGTTTTAGTTCTGGGTTGACAGAGAGTCTGTAGGCCATGCTTTCTGGAATTCCTCCGGTCTCGGTCAGACCATTAAGTCTGGTCTTTTTACTAGAATTTGAGTTCTGCACCCCACACTTCCCCTGCTCCATCAGGGACTCTCTGTTGTGTTCCCTGTCACGGCGGTCATTGGTGGTAGCCAGACACCATCTAGTTCTTCTGGTCTCAGGCTGATGAAGTCTTTGGTCTATGTGGCCCTTTCTGTCTCTTGGGCTAATACTTTCCTTGTGTCTTTGGTGTTCTTCATTCTCCTTTACTCCAGGTAGTTGGGACCAACTGATGCATGTTAAATGGCTGCTTGCTAGCTTTTAAGACCCCAGACGCCACTCACCAAAGTAGGATGCAAAACATTTTCTTAATAAACTTTGTTATGCC
>NW_004443972.1:15676246-15730606 GCF_000243295.1 Trichechus manatus latirostris
AGTCTCTCCACAACCTCTCCAACATTTATTATTTTGTGTTTTTTGGATTAATGCTAGCCTTGTTGGGGTGAGATGGTATCTCATTGTAATTTTGATTTGCGTTTCTCTAATGGCTAATGATCGTGAGCATTTCTTCATGTGTCTGTTAGCCGCCTGAATGTTTTCTTTGGCAAAGTGTCTGTTCATATCCTTTGCCCATTTTTTAATTGGGTTATTCAACACCAAAAATTTTTGAGTAATACTGTCTTAGCCTGGTTCCCCCTGTTAAAACAAATATTTTTAACCAATAATAGAAATTTATTGGAGTTTACAGGAGTACCTGAGAGATATTGCGGATTCGGTTCCAGACCACTGCAATAAAGTGAATATCCCAATAAAGCGAGTCACGTGAATTTTTTGGTTTCCACACTGCATATAACAGTTATGTTTACACTATACTGTAGTCTATTAAGTGTGCAATGAAATAGCATTATGTCTAAAAAAACAATGCACATACCTTAATTAAATACCTTATTGCTAAAAAATGCCAACCATCGTCTAAGCCTTCAGCAAATCATAATCTTTTTGCTGGTGGAGGGTCTTGCCTTGATGTTGATGGCTGCTGACTGATCAGGGTGGTGATTGCTGAAGCTTGGGGTGGCTATGGCAATTTCTTAAAATAAGATAACAGTAAAGTTTGCTGCATCGATTGACTCTTCCTTTCACAAAAGATTTCTCTGTAGCATGTGACACTGTTTGATAACATTTTATCCACAGAAGAACTTCTTTCAAAATTGGGGTCAGTCCTCTCAAACCCTGCTGCTGCTTTATCAGCTAAATTTATGTAATATTCTAAGTCCTTTGTTGTCATTTCAACAATGTTCATATCATCTTCACCAGAAGTAGATTCCATCTCAAGAAACCACTTTCTTTGCTCATCCATAAGAAGCAACTCCTCATCCATTAAAGTTTTATCATGAGATTGCAGCAATTCAGTCATATCTTCAGGCTCCACTTTTAATTCTAGTTCTCTTGCTGTTTCCACCACATCTGCAGTTACTTTCTCCACTGTAGTCTTGAACCCCTCAAAGTCATCCATGAGGGTTGGAATCAACTTCTTCCAAACTCCTATCAGTGCTGATATTTTGACCTCCTTCTAGGAATCATGAATGTTCGTAATGGCATCTAGAATGGTGAATCCTTTCCAGAAGATTTTCAGTTTACTTTACCCAGATCCATCAGAGGAAACACTATCTATGGCAGCTATCGCTTTACAAAATGTGTTTCTTAAACAATAAGACTTGAAAGTGAAAATTACTTCATGGGCTGCAGAATGGATGTTGTGCTAGCAAGCATGAAAACAACACTAATCTCCTTGTGCATCTTCATCAGAGCTCTTGGGTGACCAGGTGCATTGTCAATGAGCAGTAATATTGTGAAAGGACTCTCTTTTCTGAGCAGCAGATCTCAACCGTGGGCTTAAAATATTCAATAAACCATGTTGCAAAGAGATGTGCTGTCATCCAGGCTTTGTTGTTCCATTTATAGAGCACAGGCAGAGCAGATTTAGCATAATTTTTAAGGGCCCTAGGATTTTAGGAATGGTAAATGAGCATTGGCTTCAACTTAAAGTCACTAGCTGCATTAGCCCCTAACAAGAGAGCCCACCTCTCCTTTGAAGCTTTGAAGCCAGGCATTGACTTCTCCTCTGTAGCTATAAAAGTCCTAGATGGCATCTTCTTCCAATATAAGGCTGTTTCATCTACAATGAAAATCTGTTGTTTAGTGTAGCCACCTTCATCAGTTATCTTAGCTAGATTTCTGGATAACTTGCACAGCTTCTCCATCAGCCTTGCTGCTTCACCTTGCACTTTTATGTTATGGAGACAGCTTCTTTCCTTAAACCTCTTGAACCAACCTCCGCTAGCTTCTTTTCTTCTGCAGCTTCCTCACCTCTCTCAGCCTTCATAGAATTGAAGAGTTAGGACCTTGCTTTGGATTAGGGTTTGGCTTCAGGGAATGCTGTGGCTGGTTTGGTCTTCTATCCAGACCACTAAAACTTTCTCCGTATCAGCAGTAAGACTGTTTCACTTTCTTATCATTCATGTATTCACTGGAGTAGCACTTTTAATTCCCTTCAAGAACTTTTGCTTTGCACCCACAACTTGGCTAACTGGTGCAAGAGACCTAGTTTTCGGCCTATCTTGGCTTTCTACATGCCTTCCTCACTAAGCTTAATCATTTCTAGCTTTTGATTTAAAGTGAGAGACATGCAACTCTTCCTTTCACTTGAACACTTAGAGGCCAATATAAGGTTATTCACTGGCCTGATTTCAATATTGTTGCGTCTCAGGGAATAGGGAGGCCTGAGGAGAAGGAGAGAGACAGGGGAACGGCCGGTCGGTGGAGCGGTCAGAACACACACATTTATCGATTAAGTTTGCCAGTTTATATGGGCGCAGTTCATGGTGCCCCAAAACAATTACAATAGTAACATCCAAGATTACTGATCACAGATCACAGTAACAGATATAATAATAATGAAAAAGTTTGAAATATTGCAAGAATTACAAAATGTGACACAGAGACATGAAGTGAGCACATGCGGTTGGAAAAATGGTGCCAATAGACTTGCTTAATGTAGGATTGCCACAAACCTTCAATACGTAAAAAAACACAATATCTACAAAGTGCAATAAAGCAAAGCACAATAAAACGAGGTATGCCTGAATTGAATATATGATTTGCTAATTTGGGTAACATTTCGACCAGGAAGTCAAAAACGTTCCGAAGATATGAAAACTTTCAAAAATTCTTATACCCCTTTCGACAAAGGGCCAAAGACCATTCAATTGAGAAGAGACAGTCTCTTCAATAAATGGTACTGGCAAAACTGGAATGTCCACCTGTAAAAAACTGAAACACCACCCATACCTCACATCATACACAATAACTAACTCAAATTGGATCAGACCTAAATACAGAATCTAAAACTATAAAGATTATGGGGGAAAATAGAGACAACTGTAAGGACCCTAATATATAGCGTAAATAGAATACCAAACATAACTAAAAACACCCACACAGCACAAGATGAACCAGATAAATGGGACCTCCTAAAAATTAAACTCTTATGCTCAACAAAAGACTTCTCCAAAACAGTCAAAAGAGAAACTACAAACTGGGAAAAAATCTTTGGCTATGACATAACAGTCAAAAGACTAATCTCTAAAATTTATAGAAAATTTCAACATCTCAACCATAAAAAGACAATCTAATTAAAAAGTGGGCAAAGGATATGAACAGACACTTCATCAAAGAAGACATTCAGGCAGCTAACAAACATATGAACAAATGCTTTTGATCATTAGCTATTAGAGAGATGCAAATCAAAACTATAATGAGGTACCATCTCACCCTGACATTACTGGCACTCATCAAAAATAAAAAAAAAAAAACCAGAAAATAACAAATGTTGGCAAGGTTGTGGGAAGATTTGAACTCTTATATACTGTTGATAAGAATGTAAAATGGTACAACCACTTTGGAAGGTGGTACGGCACTTCCTCAAAAAGCTAGAAATAGAAATACTCTGTTGTTATTGTTAGGAGCTGTCGAGTTGGTTCCGACTCATAGCGACCCTATGTACAACATAACGAAACACTGCCTAGTCCTGCGTCATCCTCACAATTGTTGTTATGCCTGAGCCCGTTGTTGCAGCCACTGTGTCAATCCGTCTCGTTGAGGGTCTTCCTCTTTTTCATTGATCCTCTACCAAACATGATGTCCTTCTCCAAGGACTGATCCCTCTTGATAACATGTCCAAAGTATGTGAGACGAAGTCTTGCCATCCTTGCTTCTAAAGAGCATTCTGGTTGTACTTCTTCCATGACAGATTTGTTTATTCTCCTGGCCGTCCATGGTATAGTTAATATTCTTCACCAACACCACAATTCAAAGTCATCAATTCTTCTTCAGTCTTCCTTATTCATCATCCAGCTTTTGCACGCATATGAGTGATTGAAAACACCATGGCTTGGGTCAGGCTTACCTTAGTCTTCAAGGGGACATCTTCACTTTTTAACACTTTAAAGAGATCTTTTGCAGCAGATTTGCCCAATGCAATGTGTCGTTTGATTAAAAAACAATAAATTACAAAATGACAAATAGGTAGATAGATATGCCAAGATGTGTGGGAAGAAGTAAGGGAACACACCCACCTGTAAATATAGGTTTGGTGGTGGATATTTCTACATTCAAGGTACAGCTTATATAGAGCACACCAGGGATAAAGTCAGGGAAACCTCTTAAAAGTAACCAAACACCTCGCGAGATGAAGTTCCTAGGCTGGAAGACAAAGAACCATAGACTCAGGGGACATCTACATCAATTGGCACAGCATAGTACATAAAGACAATGTTCTGCATGCTACTTTGGTGAGTAGCGTCTGGGGTCTTAAAGCTTGCATGTGGCCATCTAAAATACAACTATTGGTCTTTTCCTGTCCGGAGTGAGGAAGAGTGAAGGAGACCAAAGACTCAAGGGAGCAATTAGTCCAAAGGAACTATATGAACCACAGCCTACACGACCCCAAGACCAGAAGAACTAGATGGTGCCTGGCTACCACTACCAACTGCTCTGACTGGGATCACAACAGAGGATCCTGGACAGAGGGGGAGAAAATTGTAAAACAAAAAAATCAAATTCACAAAAAAGACCAGCCTTGCTGGTCTGACAGAGACTGGAGGAACCCCGACTACTATGGCCCTAAGACACCCTTCTGAACTGGAAATGAAGCCATTCCCAGAGACCACCTCCCAGCCAAACAATAGACAAGCACATAAGATAAACAATAATACCTGAGATGAATGTATTCCTTAGAACAATCATTATAAGATGAGAAAGCAAGAAGGGATAGATAATCAGGACTAAAGAAAATAAGCAAACCAGGGTGGAAAGGGGGAGAGTGCTGACACATTGTGGGGAATGAAACCAAGGTCATGTGAAACAATTTATGTACAAACTATCACATTGGAAACTAATTTGCTCGGTAAACTTTCACCAAAAGCACAATTAAAAAAAACAATTCTTATACCCCATCTTATCAGCATTGCCATGGAAAAGGGCCAGGGAACAGTATTCACATAACAAGTTAACCTAAAACACAGCTTCCAGCCCAACCCTGGAGTTTCTGTTTCCTGAAACTGACTGAATTCTTCAAAAAAGCACAATGCCTAAGGCAAAACTGTCTTACTGTGCTATTTACTATTAAAGGTGACTTTAGGAAACGAGTTTTCTCAAGGCTCAAAATTCAAAAGGACATTTAAGGGCAATGGCCTGGGTGGGTTACCCCAACCTCCATGCACCCCAGAAATCTGGATTCCAGGAGAATTAAAGCTGTTTCTCACCCGAAGCAGAGCCTGGGAGGCAATCCTAGGCAAGGAGCAGGATTGAAGGTCAGAGTGAAACAGAGAAAAGGAAAAGCTATTGTCTTGGTCACTGCAGTGGCAGCAGATGTTCAGTCCTGGCAGGAACTTCAGAAAGCCTCAGAACTGTCTTGGGGACAAAAGGAGGAAAGCATTTATCCATAGGCTTCCAGCCCCTGTCGGACAAGGCAATCCTAAGGCTATTAACACCTCTGCACACTTCTGCTGCAGTGGCGAGCTTCAAGCAAGGTCACAACCAAGAAGCCTGGGGAAGGAACAGGTACACAGTGTGACCAGAGGTGAGGCACCTTCAGTTTGCTCCGGAGGGAAGCGGGGGGACGCCTGTGCAGAGCTGGATGCAGAGAGTTGGCTGGAGCGGGGCAGAGAACCTGTGAAGTGTGCGCAGGGGTTCCAATGTATGAACTGAGTCTACAGCACAACATTATCTGTAGAAGCCAGCATTCCTGCCTGAAAATATGCAAAAAAGGGCTGCTTTAGTTGTTCCGGATCACATAGACTTCAATCACAAAGTACTGATCATTCTTTCCCTCCAGCTTCAGAATTACATCATGTGCTATAGGAATATCACCAAAGTAGAGGATTCAGCCCTATTTGAGTGGGCTCAAGCACAGGGTTACTATGGGTCAGAATTCACTCAACAGTAATGGGTTTGGGTTTTGGAGCCCTGCTAGCGCCAGTGGTTAGCTAACCAAAAGGTCAGCAGTTCCAATCCACCAGGCGCTCCTTGGAAACCCTACAGGGCAGTTCTACTCTGTCCTGTAGGGTCACTATGAGTCAGAATCAACTCGACGGCAACAGGTTTTGTTTTGTGTTTTTGTTTTGTTTTTTTTTTTTTTGAGTGGGCTGGCAACTACTGAAGGAAGCTTAATTAGATAGTAGTCCACAAGGCTTAATTAGGTAGTAAAGTGTGATAGGGATGTTAATCATTGATGAGGTGCAGTGCCGTGGGAGCAAAGAGGAGAGAGAGTTCAGGAAGAGCTGGAGTGCTTAGGGATAGCTAACTGTGTTCATACAGGGTAGTGAGTATTGGGGAAAGAGGCTGTTCTAGGATGGGAAGAAGTTATGAGAAAAAAATACACAGGTTAGAACATGCGATGCTTGTGTGGGAGACAGAAAAGAGGTGTGCCTGCCTGGAGCAAAGGGCGGCTAATGGATGGTGTCCTGGCAAATGAAGTCAGTTGCCAGCACATTGGCCTACCTCCCAGGGGCTGTGGAACGTTCTGAGTCATTCATCTGATATGGACTCCACTTTATCCTCTATATAATGAAAAAAATAATAGTAATAAGCCTGCCCTGACCAATAGTAAATAATATTCTGAAGTAGTGGAGCTATGAATATGAGTAGAATAAGGAGGGGGGAAAGAAGCTGTATTTCATCTTCTGAGCAATTAGTGTAATGAAGAGAGATGAGGACAGCTTCCTGGCCTACCAACACATTTCCTATCCAATGATTAGAAGATTCAGAAAAGGGCTAGTTTTTCCTCTCTTCTTGAAGCTCTTTGGCTTCTAGGTGGAAATCTGTGGTAAAGAGCTTTTTAGCCTTTGAGAAAATGATCATTATACACCCCGGTCTTGCTTGTATTTCAGATTTATGAGGCAGGGTCAAACCAAGAACACAGTTGCCTTGGAGTCAATTCCGATTCATGGTGACCCCATGTGTATCAGCATAGAACTGTGAGGAAAAGTAGTATAATGGTAAAAAGAGGTAGCCCTGTTACTTAATCTCCAGCCTCAGTTTTCTTTTATGTAAAATGGAGATAATAGTTGCTTCATAGTCTTGTTGTATTAAATGAGATGATGTGTGCAAAGCGCTTAGCAGAGTCTGGCATATTGTTCACACTGTGAGTGTGTGGGAGGGAGCGGGGCAGCAGCAAACAAGAGCCAGAGAGAGAGCTTAGAAGTAAGCATTGCAGAGCACTGTGTGATTGACAGTTGTTTCTCCTGACTCTAGGCAGGAAGGGGAGGGGGGCTTAGTGCTCTGCATTTGAAGGCCTTTGTAGATCTTTACATTACTGTATTTCTCATTTTGAATTATAATCATTAATTTATTTATATCTCTCTCCTGAATATGAGTTCCTTAAGGAACCAACTATATTTTACCTGTCTTGGACTTTCCAGGGCAGCACTGTTCCTGGCACTTAGTAAACTCTCAAAAGGTGTCATTGAATGTTAATTGGCCTAATATCACGTTTAGCACTTCTGTTCTACTTCCAAGTTCATTGTGTAGTGCCTGAGGTCTTAAAAGCTTGCAAGTGGCCATCCAAGGTACAACAATTTGCCTGGAGCAACAGAGGAAGAAAAAGAGTCAGGAATAGGAGGAGGAAATGTAAGGCATGAATGATTATCTCCATGAAGAGCTACCTCTTTTGTCATAAGACTGGAAGAACTGGATGGTGCCCAGCTACCATTACTGAACGTTTTGATAAAAGACTCTATAGAAGTATCCTGATCAAAAGGGGACAAAAAGCAAAACAGAATTCCAAATGTCATGGAATCTAGACTTTCTGGAGCCACTGAGGCTGATGAACCCCATAAACTACTGCCCTGAGATAATCTTTAATTCTGAAACCATATCCCCTGAAGCCTTCTTTAAACTAAACAACAGCCTAGCTTAACTAGTAAAAAATGTCCGCCATGAGCTTTGTGGTCTTTTAAAAAACTTACTATATGGGATCAAATTGTTAACAGCACCTCAAAAAGTTAGATAGAGAGCTTTTGAGAAAATAAGTTTATGTTAACAGAGGAGGAACAAATCAGAAAAGGAGGGTGAGAACGGTTGCACAATTTGAAGAATGTAATCAATGTGGCGTAGTGGTTAAGAGCTATGGCTGCTAACCAAAAGGTCAATAGTTCAAATCCACCAGGCACTCCTTGGAAACTCTATGGAGCAGTTCTACTCTGTCTTATGGGGTCGCTATGAGTTGGAATCGACTTGACGGCAATGGGTTTGGCTTTTTTGGTTTGGTATTGTACACATAGAAATTGTTGACTGGTGTATGTTTTGCTGTGTATATTTCCAACAAAATATAAAAAAAGTCTGTTGAATGAGTGAAGGAGGGAAAAAAGAAAAGAAGGAAGGAAGCAAGGAGAGTGAAAGAAAGAGGAAGGAAGAAAAGAAAGTAGAAAAGAGAAGAAAGGGAAGAAGGAAGGAAAGAGGCTGGAAACAATATAGTTTGTAGTCATTTGGAACTTGAGAAAAATGTTAGAAACCTGAATCGTGTTGAATGAAAACAGGAGAGAAAATGCAGTAATTCAAAACTCAATATATGGGTTGCGGTTAGGGTCAAAATTAACAAATATTTTTTGAGCAATAAAAGGTGAGATCCTGATTCATAGAGAGGATTTAACGAAGGGACTATTTCAAACTTACGGTCAGGGTGAAAGAAACCAAAACAGGAGAAATACTGAGCTTCTAGAAAGAGCAAGAAGCTGTCATTACTATCCCTAAGCCTGAAGGGATGAGGATAGGGAACGGTTACTGGATCTTAAGAAGAGCTGCACCCATGGACAGGGGGCATTTGACAGAACAGGAGAAGAGTAACTACTACTGAACTGAGTCCTGCCGGGTAGGAAGCTGAAGGAATAAACACCTGACCTCTCTTTCCTTCTGTCCTCTGCTTTCCTCCCACTGGTTAAATGGAAGTCAGAGGGCAAGGAAGTCTACAGAAGTCAGCTTCCTGGAGCACAGAGCAGGGTGGAGAACTGTGGAGAGTGATTCTGCAGAGGCAAAGAGAATATCCAACACAAATCCTTCCTGTCAGTCTTTGTACCGGTGTGGAGGATACAACAAAGAACAAGGCAGAATGAGTGCTTGTCTGTGCTCACAGAGTTTAGGGTCTAATGGGAGAAACGAACAGGTAAACAAACAATAATAATTGGGTGCAATGCATTTCATGATATGGGGACGTATCTGAAGCTCTAAGATTCAGCAGGGTCACCTAATCAAGCTTGATGCTCAGAGAAGTCTTTAAAGGAAAAGTGACATCTAAGCTGGCACCTGGAAAATTTAGCTGACTTCAAAAGATACTGTTAAGAGAATGAAAAGACAAGCCACCGACTGGGGCAAAATATTTGTAGATCATTTACCTGATAAAAAACTTGTATCCAAAATATATAAAGAATTTTCAAATTCAATAATAAGAAAACAAACAACCCAATTTAAAAAAATGGGCTAAAGATTTGAATAGACACTTCACCAAAGAAGATATCCTATAAACCCACTGCTGTTGATTTCAACTCACAGCGACCTCATAGAACAGAGTAGAACTGCCCCACAGGGTTTCCAAGGAGTGGCTGGTGGATTCAAACTGCTGACTTTTTGTTAGCAGCCTGAACTCTTAACCACTGCGCCACCAGGGCTCCAAGATGACGCTCGTGGGTTAAAAATCCTTCTTCCATTATTTCTTAGCTGTGTTACCTTTGTCAAATTACTTAATCTTGTTGCGTTTCCTCCTCTACGTAAGGGACAGTAATAACCTGCCTGGTAGGGTTACTGTAAGATGAGAAAAAATGTGAGCAAAATGTCAGGCACAAGCAGACCCTCGAGAAGTGCTAGCCACAGCCATTCTGAGGGAGGGAGGGCAATCCTAATGGAGTGGGGACAAAGAACCTGCTCGGTGTTCGTACTTGTCTTACCTTGCTGGCTCCGAGGGTTGGACACTTTGTCAAGTTTTATTTCTAAGCCAGTTCAAAACACTAAAGCTCAGAGTAGAGGAGATAATGGGGATTAGAGATGAGAGAGACACCGGGAGGTGAAAAGAAACTTGCAAAGGTCCGCCTCTACCCTCCTCAGGTTAAACTGGTTAAAGTTCATTGTAGCTTTCTGAGAAGAGGGCTTGCAGAGCTAAGTGAAGAGAGAGCACTAAAATTGGAAAACCTGTTTGGTATTGCTAGCTCTCCTGGAAATCATTTAAGGCATGCTACTTAGATTTTCCAAAGCTTAACTTTTTTTTCTAGGTTGAAGCAGGTATCACAGTGTTGTCAAACGTATGGATTTTGTAAAAAGGGAAGATGTAGATGGTTAAATGACCAGGAATCCATGAATAGAGCTTATTTTTTCCTGCATTATGTTTATCAATCAATATATAAGTTTGCTACTTTATAATGGCTTTATTTATGTTTTGTTACTAGGAAAACAAACAAACAATGTATTAATATAGGGCCAGAAACCTCAACCTTTGAATCCAGGATTGATATATTAAATACAATTTTTAATATATTCCTAGAGCATAGGTTTGAAATTCAGTGAATTATAAAATTATATAAGCCCTTTGTTATATGTTTATTGAGGTATAATTGACAAACAATAAACTGCACAAATTTAAAGTGCATAATTTGAGAATTTTCAACATACTTATTACTCATGAAACCATTACCAAAACCAGGACAGTGAACATATCCATCATTCCTACAAATTTTCTTGTATTCCTTGGTAAATCGTCCCACCTTTCCACCTCAGCCCCCATCTATTGAGATGCTTTCTGTCACTGTAAATTAATTTGCATTTTTCAGAACTTTATATAAATACAATAATAACTTTGTACTCTTTTTGGTCCTGCTTCTTTCACTCAGCATAAATATTTTGAGATACAATCATGTTGTTGCATATATTAATAGTTCATTTCTTTTTATTGCTGAGTAACATTCTGTTGTATAGAAATTCATTATACAGCATTCCAAGTTTTTCAAGCAACTGCCAAACTGTTTCCCAAGGTGATTGTACCATTTTACTTTCCCACTGGTGGTGCCTGAGAGTTCCAGTTCCTCCACATTCTTGTCAACACTTGGTCGGTCTTTTTAATTGTTAGCCATTCTAATAAATATGTAGTGGTATCTCACTGTGGTTTAAATTTGCATTTATTTAATGACTAATGATATTGAAAATCTTTTTATGTGCTTATTTGCCATCTGTATATCTTCTTTGGGGACACTGGTAGTTCAGTGATAGAATTTTCACCTTCCATGTGGGAGACCCGGGGTTAATTCCCAGCTAATATACCTTATGCGCAGCCTCTACTTGTCTGTCAGTGATGGTTTGCATGTTATGATCCTGAACAGATTTCAATGGAGCTTCCAGACTAAGACAGACTAGGAAGAAAGGCCTGGCCATCTGCTTCCAAAACTCAGCCAGTGAAAACCCTATGGGTCACAACTGTCCAATCCATCAATTATGGGTATGGTGCAGGACTAGGCAGCACTTTGTTCCATGGTGCATGGGGTCTCAGTAAGTCAGGGGCGGACTCAAAGCCACCAGCTAACAACAACATATCTTCTTTGGTGAAGTATCTGTTCAAATTTTTGCCCACTTAAAATAAACTGGATTATTTTTTATATTACTGAGCTTTGAGTGTTCTTTACATATTCTGGATACAAATTCTTTATTAAGATATATAATTTGTAAATATTTTATCCTAGTCTGTGGTTGTATTTTCATTCATATGGTTTATTGAATTTTTTAATGTGGCAGAATATATACAACAAAATATTTGCCATTTGAACCACTTTTACATGTACAATTCAGTGACATTAATTACATTGACTATGTTATGCGACCATCACCTCTGTTTCCAAATTTTTCATCACCCTGAATAGATAGAAACTCAGTACCCCTTAAGCAATAACTCTGCATTTTCCCTTCCCATCCACCCCTGGTAACCACTAATACACTTTAGTCTCTATTCACTTTCCTACTGGTAGCGTGGTGGTCAAAGCATTCAGTTGCTAATCAAAATGTTGGCAGTTTGAACCCACCAGCTGCTCCGAACAGAAAGGTGTGGCACTCTGCTTTTGAAAGATTTACAGCCTTGGAAACCCTATGGGGCAGTTCTACTCTGTCTTACAAGGTTGCTATGAGTTGGAATCGACTTGACAGCAGTGGGTGTGGTTTTTGTTTTGGTAGACATGCATGGAACTGTAAAATATTTGTCTTTTAGTATCTGACTTATTTCACTCAGCATAATGTTTGTAAGGTCCAACCATGTCACAGCATGAATCAGAACTACATTTCTCTTTATGGCTAAATAATATTCCATAGTATGTATGTACCACATTTTGTTTATCCATTTATCTGCATGGAAAATGGGTTGTTTCACCTTTTAACTATTGTGAATAATCCTGCAATGAACATTGGTGTGTAAGTATCTGTTTGAGTCCCCGCTTTCAACTCTTTTGGGTACATACCTATGAGTGAATATGGGTCATATGGTAATTCTATGTTTAACTATTTGAGGAACCGCCAAACTGTTTTTCACAGCGGCTGTACCATTTTATTATCTCACCAGGAATAGATGAAGATTCTAATTTCTCTACATTCTTGCCAAAATTTGTTATTTCCCATTTTTCTGATAATAACCATCAAATTAGGGGTGAAGTGGCATGTCATTGTGGTTTTGATTTACATTTCCCTAATGACATTGAGTGTCTTTTCATGCCCTTCTTGGGGCTATTTGTGTCTCTTCTTTGGTGAAATGTCTATTCAAGTTTTTGCTCATTTATTGATTGAGTTTTTGTCTTTTTATAGTTGCATTAATAATATCTTTAGAAGAGCAGAAGTTATAAATTTTTATAAATTCCAATTCATGAATTTATTTTTTTTATGGAGCATGTTTTGAAATCTAAGAAATCTTTGCCTAACCTAACATCACAAAGATGTTCTCCTATGCTTTCTTCAAAATGCCATATATTTTTAGATTTTACTTTTAGGTTTATGCTCCATTTTGAGTTAATTTTATATTTGAGTTTCATTTTTTGCATTTGAATATCCAATTACTCCAGCACCAATTATTTTTTATTTTTATTTTTTTATTGTACTTTAGATGAAGGTTTACAGAAGAAATAGTTTCTCATTTAGCTGTTAGTACACATATTGTTTTATGACAATGGTTAACAACCCCATGACATGTCAACACTCTCCCTTCTTGACCTTGGGTTCCCTATTACCAGCTTTCCTGTCCCCTCCTACCTTCTAGTCCTTGTCCCCGGATTGTTGTGCCCCATTAGTCTCGTTTTGTTTTATGGGTCTGTCTAATCTTTGGCTAAACGGTGAATCTCGGGAGTGACTTCACCACTGAGCTAAAAGGGTGTCTGGGGGCCATACTCTTTGGGGTTTCTCCAGTCTCTGTCAGGCCAGTAAGTCTGGTCTTTTTTTGTGAGTTAGAATTTTGTTCTACATTTTTCTCTAGCTCTGTCCGGGACCCTCTATTGTGATCCCTGTCAGAGTAGTCAGTGGTGGTAGCTGGGCACCATCTAGTTGTACTGGACTCAGTCTGGTGGAGGCTGTGGTAGTTGTGGTCCATTAGTCCTTTGGACTAATCTTTCCCTTGTCTCTTGTTTTCTTCATTCTCCCTTGCTGCCAAAGGGGTGAGACCAGCGGAGTATCTGAGATGGCTGCTCGCAGGCTTTTAAGATCCCAGATGCTACTCACCAAGGTAGAATGTAGAACATTTTGTTTATCAACTGTGTTATGCCAATTGAGCTAGATGTTCCCCAAGACCAGGGTCCCCATAATCTTCTGCCCAGCAATTCGGTCCCTCAGGGAGTTTGGATGTGTCTATGGAGCTTCCATGACCTTGTCTTGTACAAGTTGACCAGCACCAATTATTGAAGACTATCCTTTATCCACTGAACCTTTTTTGTGCCTTGATCAAATATGAGTTGTCTATGTATGTCTGAACTATGTATTCTGTTCCATTGAATTATTTTTCCTTTCCAGTGGTACCACATTGTGTTGATTGTAGTAGTGTTATCATTAGTTTGAAATCAGGTAGTGTTAGCCCTTCACCTTTATTCTTTTAAAATGGTTTTGGCTCTTCTAGATCCTTTGTAGTCCCATATGAATTTTAGAGCTAGTTTGTTACTTTCAAAAAAAAAAAAAAAATCCTGGTGGTGTTTTGTGTGGACTGAATTGAACCTATAGATCAACTTGGAAAGAATTAGCATCTTAACCATATTGAACCTGTTTAGAAGTGTGTTATTTGGTTTCCAAATATTTGAGGATTGTCCACATATCTTTCTGTTATTGATTTCTAATGTAATTCCATTACGGTCAAAGAATATACTTTGTATGACTTGAATCTTTTTCAATTTATTGAGATTTGTCTTATGGTCTGGAGTATGGTCTATTTTGGTAATGTTTCATGTGCGCTTAAAAAGAACATGTCTTCTGCTGTTATTGGGTGGAGTGTTCTGTGAATGTCAGCTTGCTTGGTGCCTGTCTTGCAGGGATCACTGTCCTTCAATGCCTGTTGTCCAGTGTCTTGAAAACAGTTGTTTCATTTATCTTAGTTGTTTTTTGTTGTTCATCTTCTTGTTATTTTTTGTTGCTGTTTCAGGTAGGAGGGTAAATCTGTTACTTCATCTTGTTGGAAAGCAGAAGTCTTTTCCTTTGTTTTATTATAGTATTTTTTCCCACATCCACATTTGGCTTCAAACTTGGCTTTACATGAGGAAGAAGAGGAAGCTGGAAATAAGGACTAGCATAAGGAACTCCAGAAATCTGTACTATAACATTTTTTTCTAATGGCTTATGGCTATGTCTGGCTTTTTCCATGGAGTGTTTATGTGTATTTGTGTGTGTGCGTGGGTGTGTGTGGTGTTGGTATATGAATGAGTTTCACACTCCTTTAGAACACATTTCAGAAACAATGAGTAAGCTAAAAATATTATAAAATAAAACAGAAAGGCTTTGAGCAGCCAAATTAGATGTGAAATCATAGAATCATATCACTGAAGTCTCTAGGCTAAAATGTCTCTATTTCATTCACAGGAGAACACTTTAGGCCCATACCCTTAAGTTACAAATAACTCCACCATCGGGATATCATGTTTCTTAGCCCATTTCACAGACATTATATTTGAAGGACAAGCGGCTGCACTAGGCATTCATATTGACAAGCCTGGTGTTAAGGGTTGAATTGTGTCCTCCCGCCCCAAAAGATATGTTGAAATCTGTACCTGTGAATGTGGCCTTTTTTAGAAATAGGGTCTTTCCAGATGTAACTAGTTAAGTTGACATAGATCATACTGTAGTGAGGTGAGCCTTAATCCTATATGATTGGTGTCCTTATAAGAAAAGGAGAAGAGACAGACAAAACCGCAGGGAAGATGGCCATGTGATAACAGAGCAGAGATTAGAGTGAGGAATTCATAAGCTAAAGAAAACCTGGGGCTATCAGAAGCTGGAAGAAGCAAAAGCTCCTTGGAGCCTTCAGAGCGAGCGTGGCCCTGCTAGACCCTTGATTTCAGACTTCACGTCCAACACTGTGAAAAAACAAAGTCTGTAGTTTCAAGGCACCCAGTTTATGGTACCTTGTTAGAGCAGTCCTGGGAAACTAACCACAAGCGGTGAGGAGCCCCTGTACCCCAGCAGGTACCCCTTTCCAGATGCCAGGGCACTCTGTGTCCACAGCTGCCCTTTCACCTTAGGCAGTGCAGGAGGAACATTGACCAGGTCTTCTGTTTTCCTTTCCGAGGCTCCCTGAAGACCATTTGCCTTCCAGTAACACTGTCTTTCCCCAGCCCATACAGCAGCAAATCACATCAATTGTCTGTAGCTTTCTTTCATAAATCATATTCCAGCCCTATTCTAGTTGCCATAATTCTATTTGTAGGTTTCCATATCTCCCCAAATCACTTACTCACAGACATTCTCTTGGGTTATTTCTACAGAGGTTAATTGCTTCCGTTTGCGCTGATTTTTACTAGTTTTACTCTCAGAGTAGTTTAATTTCCAGATTTGCGGACAGCAAACTTCCCCTCTGTGGACTTGACAGAGGCGTGCCATGCTTAAACCAAATCACCCCACAGTGTGGCAGTTCTTTCTATACCATCCCACTCCCTGCAGAGTGATGAAATACTCTGCCTTCTGCAATTATCCCCGGTTCTCTGCTTTTAATTGTATCCCCTGAGGGGATGGTGTGACTCACTTGTGTGAGCCACAGAAAACCTATGTGTCTCTTTTTACCAAATTTTTCTATGTTTTGACTCGTGTGTTCTGTTCAGGCAAATTCCTGTTTGTTAGTAAGAGTAATTATTTTGAAGAAAAAGCTAAACCCAAATCTAAACTGGTCCCGACATGTTTGCCCGAGTTTCTTAAAAAAACAAAAACTCTGAAATCTGTCACTTGTAATGGTTAGTTATAATAAATAGTTGTGATTTTGTTATTTCCATCCATATTCTTAATTTTGCCTGGAGGCCTTCACGACCTACATTATTCCTCCACTCCCTACCCCACAATTTTCCCACTGCCATCCTATTTCTCAGAAAAGCCTGCGATTTGTTTGTGGGCTGTCCCTCTGGGAGGACTGGCTAGGGAAAGGACTGAGTGAGATACATTATTGTGAAATTACACTTAGAATTGAGTAATGATCTCTAAGGCTCTATAAAGCATTAATTTGAGAAATAGTGTTTCAAATTGATTTTCCACTGTCTACCTCCAAACCAAAAGGGAAGAACATGGCTGGCGTTTCTCAAGCTGAAAGAATTGAAGAAAAAAATCAAGTCCTGAGTTGCAATATTGAAGGATTCTATGGGCAAAATGTTGAAAGATGCAGGAAGCATCAAAAGAAGATGGAGGTAATACAGAGAGTCTCTGTACTAAAAAGGATTGGTAGACGTTCAACCGCTTCAGGAGGTGACATCTGATCGAGAACTATTGGTACAGAAGGAAGAAGGCCAAGCTGTGCCGAAAGCATTGATGAAAAACAAAGCTTCAGGAGCTGATGGAATACCAATTGAATGTTTCAACAAATAGATACAATGCTGGAAGTGCTCACTCGTCTATGCCAAGAAATTTGGAAGACAGCTAACTGGCCAACCGACAAGAAGAGATCCATATTTGTGCCCATTCCAGAGAAAGATGATCTGATGGAATGTGAAAAATTATCGAACAATATCATTAATATCACTTGCAAGGAAAATTTTGCTGAAGATAATTCAAAAGTGGTTGCAGCAGTACATCGACAGGGAACTGCCAGAAATTCAAGCTGGATTCAGACGATGTAGTACAAAGGATATCATTGCTGATGTCAAATGGATCTTGGTTGAAAGCAGAGAATACCAGAAAGATGTTTACTTGTGTTTTATTGACTATGTAAAGGCATTTAACTTTGTGAATCGTAACGAATTATGGATAACATTGTGAAAATTGGGAATTCCAGAACACTTAATTATGTTCATGATGAACCTGTACATAGACCAAGAGACAGTCATTCAAACAGATCAAAGGGATACTACATGGTTTAAAATCAGGAAAGATGTGTGTCAGGATTGTATCCTTTTACCATACAAGCTGGACTGTACAAAGAAGAAGCTACATCAGGATTGGAGGAAGACTCATTAACAATCTGTGATATGCAGATGATACAACGTTGCTTGCTAAAAGAGAAGGGGACTTGAAGCACTTACTGATGAAGGTCAAAGACTATAGCCTTCAGTACGAATTGCACATCAATGTAAAGAAAACAAAAATCCTCACAACTGGACCAATAAGTAACCTCATGATAAATTGTAAAAATACTGAAGCTGTCAAGGATTTCATTTTACTTGGACTCACAGTCAATGCCTGTGTAAGCAGCAGTTAAGAAATCAAATGACGTAGTGCATTGGGCAAATCTGCTGCCAAAGACGTCTTTAAAGTGTTAAAAAGCAAAGATGTCACTTTGAGGATTAAGGTGCACCTACTCAAGCCATGGTATTTTTCAATCACCTCATATGTATATGAAAGCTGAACAATGAATATGGAAGACCAAAGTAGAGTTGATGCCTTTGAATATGGTGTTGGTGAAGAATATTGAATATACCATGGACTGCCAGAAGAACAAACAAATCTGTCTTGGAAGAAGTACAACCTGAATGCTCCTTAGAAGCAAGGATGGTGAGATTTCGTCTCACTTTGGGTATTGTAAAAATGGTATGGGGACATCTTCATCTGACCTCCTCCAACTTCACATGGGGGAAGAAGAATCAAGATCAACAGCCCAAGGCTGACTCCTACAAGGCAGAGGTCAGAAATGCCTCCTCTGTCTGTCATCTTTACCACTTCTGACACCAATCATCCCTCCCACGGCACTCTCTACTTCTCTGCTGAGTTTGACAACTCATTGCAATGACCATACAGAACTTACAGATATATTAACGATTATGGGGTTTATTACGGAAGTAACAGGTTACAACTCAGGTTCAGAAACAGGATACAGTTCTTCCATCATAACAGCTTCTTCTCAGCTGTCCGCAGGCACACCTCTCCCTAGCCCCTTGGCTTCTGCCCTATTTGGGCAAGTGTTACAACACTCTTTAGCTCTGCTGATAAGTAGCCTGAGGTACCCCACTCTGCCAGTAAGCCTTGGAGGGAAGGCACTCAGCTCTAACTCCATGAGTTGGCAAACCTAGTTCCACCAACTTTCCTAGAGGCACCCTACTCTGCCCAGCAAGACTCCTGCCTGAAAGCACTCAGCTTTCTCGTTCCATGGGCCATGGGCTGGGAAGCCTACCATGCCATCTCCTGCCGGTCTCCTGCTAGTCACCTGGTGCTACTGCCTCTGCTGTTGCCATTTCTCTGCTGCTGCCGCTCACTGACTTGCGGTCTTTGGTGATACAGCACTCTCTCTATCTCCTGGGTCTAGGAGGGTCTCTGTGAGGGGATCCCAGGTCATATGACATGCTCCACTCTTGGTTCTTCTTCCTTGGTCGTGGTGAGATCCTCTTCCTGCTCTGAAATTGGCTTTCTTTTAAGCCTAGCCGGTAGCAAAACTGATCAATTCCCTTGGTGGGCCACAATTACCTTATTTGCACAGTTTCACCCAATCATTTGAGTGGGAGTTACAAGATCATGGCTAGAAAGATCACACAAAAGTGATCCATAACACTGTGGACATGTTATCAGGACGGCCCAATCCCTGGGAAAGGACATCATGCTTGGTAGAGAGTCAGTAAAAAAGAGGAAGACCCTCAACAAGATGGATTGACACAGTGGCTGCAACAATGGGCTTAAACATAGCAACAATTGTGAGGATGGTGCAGGACTCGGCAGTGTCTCGTTCTGTTGCACATAGTGTCGCTACGAGTCAGAACCTACTAGACGGCGCCTAACAACAACAACCTCCGTATCAACTATGTCTATTCTTTGAGTGCCAACATTTTCTATGTGTCAGTACCCAGTAGGTAGGTATGCCTCATGTGTTCCCGTGGTGACTTGTTGGTGCTCCTTCAGGCAGCTGTGGAAGCAGCTGCTGCCACTGTACCACACCCAGGCCCAGTCCTCTGCTCCACATTCTACTGCTTGTGTTGAATACCTACCTCCTGGTCACCACTTAAAGTCCCAGTCACCCACTGAGTTCCTTGTTGTTGTTAGTTGCTATCAAGTTGATTTTGACTTATGGTGACCCCATGTCTTCCCTGCTGCTGCCTTTTTTCAGGGTTTTGATCAGCCTGTGGCACGAGGAGGTACCTGCTCCACTGCTGTTGTCAGCTCCACTCCACAGCATGATCCCCTGCCTTCTGAACCAATAGAGCTTATCTTTTTTTGCCATTTGGAAGCAGTCACGTCTCTTCTGCAGTCCACTGTTTTCAAAGAGGCCCCACAGTAGTGTTGCTTGAGCCTGAAACATTTAGTAGGTAAGACTTTCAGTTTGTATACAGTTCTTTCTAGGGCTGGATTAAGAAGTCATCACCACACTTACCCAGAACTAGCATTCCCTTCCTATAGTTTGTCCTTTGTTCTGAGTTATCTAACTCATTGTACTAGATCTTTCTATGTTAATTCTTTTGCATGCACTTCATGATTCCTCCTTGAAACTCCTCTTTTGTTTTCCCCTAGTTCTCCAATCATACTTAGACCCCAACCTCATTTACACTGCCATTTTTCCAAAAGGGTCATTATTGGAGGCATTCACAATTTATTAAAGCCACAATTTATTAAACATTTATTGAGTTTATACTCAAGTGTGTTAATGTAGTATTTCATTTAATTCTCACAAGAACTCTTCAAAGTAGGTGAGACTATATACAACCGTGATGTAACACAGAACCAGGCTGAGGGCATCTATCAGGTTGTTATCTTTTCCCTGTGAACATCTCGGTATATGAAGTTAAAATACAATTAAATAATCCTGTTACTGCCTAAATCTAAACCTAGCATATTAAATGCTACCTTTGCATGCTGAGAAAGTTGTTTTGCAACTACAGCATAAAAAATTGTGATGAGTGCTTTCTTGGGTTGATTTGGACCAAAAATCATTTTCGGGTTTTTACATGAATCACAGAATTTTATTAAAACATGGTTTGGTTATCTCTTAAAATGAATATTATATTTGATTAAATTAAACAATGACTGAACATGATGTGGCTAAAACCAGAAATCCTCAGAGAAAAACCCTGTGAATTGTCTTTTTTGCCTCTACGACAAATTCATATCTTTTATTGTGCTCCCTGTTTTTAATCTTCTTTTATTTATATCTTTCCCTTCTAACCCCATTTTCTTAGTAAAAAAGTTTCTAAAACATGACACTGTTCTTGAAATCAATGAAATAGAGATTTACATGTAAGAAAAATAAGCATAATACTTTTAACCGTCTACTTAATTTAGGTCCCACAGCGGTGTTTATAAAACTAATAGTATTCTGTAGAGAATGTAATATAGTCATTTATTAGAGAGACAAATGAATAAACACAGAACATATAAAATTTTCTATTTAAAAGGGGATATGTGAAGCAAAATAGTTATTAATCAAAGAAAAAAATATGAAAAAAATGTTGTTTATCAGTAGCATTTTGTGGCACTTTATATAATGTAGCCTAAGAACTTTTCAAAGAAATTAGGAAAAGGCAATTATCTTCAATTTTAAAAAGACTAACCACAACCTGTATATCCAGTAGCTTATTTGGAAAAAATAAAAAATGGAGAGGATTATAAAGACAAAGGCTTTAGACTTACCCATACTAGACAGCCTTACATGCCAGAGTCATCTTTTTTTAATTTTATTTTTATTGTGCTTTAAGTGAAAGTTTACGGTTCAAGTTAGTTTCGCATACAAAACTTTATATACACACTGTTATGTGACCCTAGCTGCTCTCCCTGTACTGTGACAGCACACTCCTCCTTTCCACCTCTGATATCCTATGTCCGTTCAACCAGCTCCTGGCCCTTTCTGCCTTCTCTTCTCACCTCCGGACAGGAGCTGCCCATTTAGTCTCATGTATCTACTTGAGCTAAGAAGCACACACTTCATGAGCATGATTTTACGTCTTGTAGTCCAGTGTAATCTTTATCTGAAGAGCTGGCCTTGGGAATGGTTTTAGTTTTGGGCTAACAGAAAGTCCAGGGGCCATGTCTTCTGGGGTCCCTCCAGTCTCATTCAGACCATTACTCGAATTTGAGTTCTGCACCTCACTTTTCTCCTGCTCTGACAGGGACTCTCTGTTGTGGTCCCTGTCAGGGCGGTCATTGGTGGTACTGGGCACCATCTAGTTTTTCTGGGGTCAGGCTGATGGAGTCTCTGGTTCACGTGGCCCTTTCTGTCTCTTGGGCTAATATTTTCCTTGTGTCTTTGGTGTTCCTCTTGTTCCTTTGCTCCAGGTGGGTTGGAACGAATTGATGCATCGTAGATGGCTGCTCGCTAGCTTTTAAGACCCCAGACACCACTCACCAAAGTGGGATGCAGAACATTTTCTTAATAAACTTTGTTATGACAATTGACTTAAATGTCCCCTGAAGCCATGGTCCCCAGACCCGCACCCCTGCTACTCTATCCCCGAAGTGTTTGGTTGTATTCAGGAAACTTCTTAGCTTTTGGTTTAGTCCAGTTGTGCTGACTTCCCCTGTAGTGTGTGTTGTCCTTCCCTTCACCTAAGACGATTCTTGTCTATTATCTAGTTAGTGAATACCTCTCTCTCTCCCTCCCCACCCTAGTAACTATCACTGAATGTTTTCTTCTGTGTTTAAACCTTCTCTTGAGTTCTTATAATAGTGGTCCTATACAATATTTGTCCTTTTGTGCACAGTCATTATCTTTTTCTGGCTATATTTGCCATCATCCCTACCACCCCCATCCCCACCCTGTCTCTCCCTTCAAATTCATCAGCTAGGTAAGGGAAACGTTCTGGGATTTGGCACATTGTCCATTTTTTCCTTCGAGTTTTCTCTTATGGCAAGCAAGCAGGGGCTCCAGCTGGTGCACTGACAAAGGCCCATGGATGCTCATTCCTGATACTAGTCCCAGAAGGGAGCAGGGGAGCCAGCAGGGCAGCAGTGTGAACCCAACAAGGAAACTGTAGGAAGCGTGAGTCTCTCCTGTCAGACAACCAATTCCACCCATTTGAGCACAAACCAGCAGCAGTTCCAGAAAATGCCAGTGTAGACAGTGGAAGTCTTTTGTGCTGAGAGCAGATTGCTTGGCATGCTAAGACCTCTACCTCCAAAACAACCTAAACTTTTCATTCAGGACTCATAATGTCAAGGTTAAACTTCACACTTATGTGTATAGTTTTAGTCCTTTGAGCCGTCTGACTTAAAACATGGCAGGGCAGGACTATGGAATGAGAACTGAGCTGGACATGCCCCTACCCCAATTCTCAACCAACTTGGTTACTGCCAGACATATGTCATTAATGTGCAAAATAGTTAGATAGTAGATTTTTTACTATTGTTGTAAATGCAAAATGTCAGATAATGAGATAGTCAATAAGTGAGGAGAAGGTGTACTAATCTGTCCTTGGCAGCATGTGTCTTAGCTTTGCTTTCCCAGATTTAGTAATGTATTTACATTGATCCATATAGGCTTAATTGCAGGATCACAATGAAGTCTAGCTATAAAATAAAGATCCTTTCAGGACATTGGGCTCTAACTAACCAAGAGTCACAATAGATGGTCCTTGTCTCAGTTATCTAGTGCTGCTATAACAGAAATACCACAAGTGGATGGTTTTAACAAAGAGAAATTTATTTCCTCACAGTAAAGTAGGCTAGAAATCCAAATTCAGGGCATCACCTCCAGGGGAAGCCTTTCTCTCTCTGTCGGCTCTGGAGGAAGGTCCCTCTCATCAATCTTCCCCTAGACTAGGAGCTTCTCCACAAAGGAACCCTGGGTCCAAAGGACGTGCTCTGCTCCCGACACTGCTTTCCTGGTGGAGTGAAGTCTCCCTGTCTCTCTGCTCACTTCTCTCTTTTATATCCCAAAAGACATTGGCTCAAGACCCAATCCAATCTTGTAGATTGAGTCCTGCCTCATTAACATAACTGTCGCCTATCCTGCCTCATTAACATCATAGAGGCAGAATTTACAACACATAGGAAAATCACATCAGATGACAAAATGGTGGACAATCACACAATACCAGGAATCATGGGCTGGCCAAATTGATACACGTATTTTTTGGAGACACAATTCAATCTGTGACAGTCCCGGATAGAATAGGACAAAAATGTAGAACAAAACTCAAATTCTTAAAAAAATCAGACTAACTGGACCAGTTGAGACCAGAGGACTCCCTGAGACTATCACCCTGAGACACTCTTTAAACCTTGAACTGAAACTATCCCCTGAGATAACCTTTTAGTGAAATAGCAGAGTGGCACACAAAATAAAGGACCTAAGAACGGTGCCCTACTAAAAAACCCTCTGTATGAGATGAGAAGATAAGGGGGCAGGGAAACTAGAGTACTGGAAATAGAATAAACTGAACACAATTAAAGAGAATTCTGACACGTTGTGAAAAATGTAACTAATGTCATTGAACAATTTGTGTAGATATTGTCAAATGGGAACCTAACTTGCTGTGTAAACTTTCACCAGAAACACAATAAAATATTATCAACCCACTTGGCAGTTAATTTGGACTGTGCCACTGTGAGTGTAATTACTGAGCAATGATACTGGAAATTGCAATACTTTTTTCATGGGCACTTATAGCACCGTGTACACCAAATCATATTTTTGTTTTAATGACTCGGTTAAGAAAGCCAATTCAATTTTTAACAAACATTTATCTCCCCCCTCAAACTGATCTTTTTGATCTTTCTTAAATATGACAATATTGGCTTCTCAGGGCCTTTGTACTTGGTCACTTCCTTATGCAGGTCTCAGCTTAAAAGTTACAACTCTATGGAGGATACACCCCTCCCAGCTCCTTCTTCAGTCTTTTGTCCTGCTTTATGTTATGCATAGTTCTTACCACTGCTTTGATTAAAAAAAAAAAACCTGGAGCAAAGTTATGTTAATGCTAATGCTTTATTGGGAGGTGTGATTGGTGGAGGGTAGGGAGGGGAGAGAAAGTAGGGCAGATAGAAAACAAATACAAAGATGGTGCCTTACAGAAGCCATTTCGTCCCCAGAAAATATAGCTTGTTGCTCAATTCTGGTTCACCTGCTGGATCCTTCCCATCTCTGTCTCTCATTGATCCAAGTTCATTCCTTAGGACGCTAATGTCCTACATTTCCCTGTTGTGTTGTGTGGTCCCTCTGGACAGCAGTTGGGCACAGGAATTGCTGTGGCCTCCCCACCTCTAGAGAGTTAGGTGGAAGCTGGGAATTTATGGCCCAGGGGACTGTGCAAGTTGATGCTGGGGTGGCTTCAGTTTAGAAGCGGGGCAAGTGGCTTAAGCCTAGGGAGCAGTGGGGCCAAGTGGATCTGAGATGTACATAAACTGGCTCCAGTACCCTGATATGTGTATTTATCTATTATCTTCTGCTCCACTTGGGAGCACAGGGACTGCTTCTTTTGTTCTTTGCTGTATCCAAAATCATAAGAACAGTGTCTGGCATACAATAGCTACTCAATAAACGTTTGTTGAATGAATGAATGAATTTTTTGAGTCCCTACTATTGTCAGGGATTGTCACAGCGCTAGAAACGACAGACATTGTGACCATCTTGCAGTTGGAAAAATTAAGGAGAAATGTGACTTTCTTAGTACTAATTAAAATGGAAGTAGTTTCTAGATTTCCAGAATTCTGGCCTTATTCTACAAGAAACAGTGTATTTCAGGATATAAGTACCCTTGACTTGACATTCCGTGTCCTTTCTGAGAAAATGACTGTTTCTAAGCTAACTTGTTTTATGGGCATTTAGTTCTTGTGCTTACTTTTCCTGATTTATAAAATAAACATGGACCATGGAATCTACCAAATGGATGCCCCCAAAATTTGTAGTATTGACCCCGGAAGAACTTGACTTTACAAAACGTAGGCTAATGTCCAGACCTGATGATGTAGTATCATAACCATGCAGCAAATTACGGCCATTCCCTGCTTTGTCTCCGGCCTTCTGTGGCTGCCTCTTTCTGCTCTTCTCCTTGGCCACAGACTGAGACCAGCAGTCAGAGCAGGTCACAGAAGGATCCAGAAATCCAAGAAGAGGTTTTTGTGCCAGTAAATAAAAGGATGTATCATTCCTCTAGAGCTCATTGTTTAAATTACCATGTTTATTTATGTCAACACAAAATACAATAAAACAACTTACAAAAAACCATTTACTTCATGTAACATAACTCTTCAGTGAACAGAAGTACTACTGTTAATGTTTTGGCCTTTTCAAGGTCCAGCCTTGGGTCAAAACAGTATTCAGAGAAATAGCAGATTCTTCTCTACCTTCCCCAGTATGCACACAACGGAAACTTATATATTCTAAAATCCCATTCCAGTAATAATACCAAAATATGACAATAAGTCCGATGTAGAAGCGAATACTACTGCTGTGCCATCAGGATTGGAACTTGCATGTTGCCATAGGTTCTCCACAGACCCTGGGCTTCAATCAGGCATATAGTAGGTACATCATCCCTGCAAGTTTCTTAGGCGATTGGTTAGTAATTCTTCTAATATAGCAGTGTACTCCCCAAGTGTTTGATTTACCTGAGTTATTTAGGCACCAGAAAAAACAGGAAGTCTCTAAGTGATCAAATATGTAGAGATCTATGTGGTAGAAGAATTCAAGAAACTTAACATAGAATACTCTGTGACAATTCAATGGATAAATATGAAGCCTTCATTCCATAATGAATTATTCGTCTAGTAAAGGGCTTCACACTACAGTTTATTCAAAGGTAATAAACATTGAATGAACGTACAATACTTCACCTCTGTTCCAGTAGTCTAAACGCGATTTGTTTAGTGTCACTACATTTTTAAAGAATTGATATCTATCATTTAGCTAAATCTTTCCATCATTTCACTGACAAAAAAGGCACTCTTGTGCAGTGGAAAGAGGAACTAGCTTGGAGTTAGAAGATCTAGATTCTGGACCCTGTTCTTCTACTCACTCTCTGAGCCTTAGTTTCCTTATCTGTAAAATGGGGCTAACATTTTCCTGAACTCTATCACAACTATGAGGATCAAATGAGATGAAAGTGCTGTGTAAAGTAGTATTAACTATAAGAAATAATATAATTCTACAAAGTTCATCTCTTCAATCAATTTATGGCTCTCTAATTATCCATATATATTTTGCAAGTAAAATTTTACTTTTAAAGCAAATGTCTGAGACATAACCGCCATGTGCAGCTGAAATGTGCAGGTTGGGTTATGCAATGTGAAAAGAATGTATCTAGAAAAGCCTATTACTCATGAAGGACGTGTATACTCTTAATGTATTTCATTTGAAACTATTTAAAATTTTATTCCCTTTAACCTATGTTCCTTTTGTATTATTGGAGCTCTCTTTTAATAAAATATCAAATCATTTAAAGTAAAATATTTTTTTAAAAATCAAAGCCTTCATATGATGATTATAGATTTTAGATGATTGTAAAACTGAGTAAAATGGATTGAGAAATACAGGAGAAGTAGTAGTTTAAAAACTCAAGGTCAAGAGGGAAACAGAATGTAGAGGTTTACTTCTCGGGTAATTAAAAATAAACTAAATGATAGGCTTCTTATTTTTGTTTTATTCTGGTAACTTCCTAATTTATAAATTACTTCATCTGGAAAACAAATAAAAACTTGTTTGTGTACCCAATTTTTACATACATACAAATCCACCAAAATGATGAACACTTACTTTTCATTCTTACATTTGGAATAACTTTACAAGAATTGCTTCTCTCAGCTGAAATAAAATCACAATTTCATTTCTCATAGATTTTTAAAACTCTCTCTTCAGGAAAAGGCAGATTTACTAAAAGTTTAGCATTTTTTGGCAAGTGTGGGTATATAATGTGAGCGATGGACTTTGTGACTTTGCTGAGACAAAGACTTTGGGTAGCTGTATTCCTGAAATAAATGAGACTCTCATTTCAAACATTTTTCAAATGCAGACCAGGCCCCCATGAATCATTGTGATTTTTTTTGATGCATTAATATAACAGAGTTAATATTCCTCAAATGATTCCCAAAGTCACCCCTTTGCTAAGGATATTCCTGTTCTTGATTATTTTGAACCTGCCAACATAGTCTCTAACTTTCATACAGACAATGACTGATCTCCAAATGACCTATTATTATCTTAAACCAACCTCATTTTGAAGGAACAAAGCAAGAAAAATTAAATAGTGCATTAACATTTCATCTCAGTGAAACAGACTTTTTCTGTGCATAAAATAGTCCTACCCATCTGTGGAAAGGTCCAGCTTTTGCTTTTCCCTGTGTTTATAGGTTACATTTTTAAAGGTACTGGTGGAGCCTCTGTACAGTGGATTGGTTCCCTAAAAAAAAAAAAAAAGGTTCACATGAAAGTATGTACATTTTTATTATGTTATTTTAATTTTCTAAATAATTTCATTGTCTATTACAAATTAGAAAGGAAAGTCAAGCTCAATACTGGAAGCCATTTGACTAATTTTGATCAATTTGATATTTCACACTTTCAGCATTTTTAAATTTATACACCTTCATTTTATTTTGTAATATGCAGAACCATCCATATATGCATTCTAAAAATATCACTCATTTTGGAAATCCACAAATTTGTAGATAATAAAACAAGACTTTGTTGTTTTGTTCAATACTGCTTTACCAGTGCTGCCAACAGTAGCTAGTTCACAGTAGACAGTCAGTGTTTATTGAATGAATAGAACGAACACTGATAGGTGATCCAAAAGTGAAGTGGAAGGTGAAAAATAGAAAATGAGGAACCGGAAATTGGTAGAGGCCTGCAAAGATGAATGATACTGCCTTTAAGGAATGTGTGGTGAGAGGAATCAAACAAGGGTGCAAATAATCTTACTTTTAAAATAAGATCAAAACTCAGAAGGGAGAGCAACTAGCTGCTTAGGGGAATTAGGGAAAGATTCCTAGGACAGCTAACATTTGCTCTGGATAGTACAAAAACTAATTTGCTCATTAGAGAATAAAAGTGTGCAAAGCAGAGAGTTGCAAGAGACTGGTGTTGTAGGACACAGGGTTCAGGTAGGAGTGCAGGTCCCAAGGCAGGTTAGGCAAGATGGTTTTACCCTGGGTGCCGTGGGGAGGTTGTGTGCTACGGCCTTGATAGCTCAGCTGTGCTGTTTGGGCTGTAGATGTGTTTCCAGGTGGTGACAGCAGTGGTACTATCACCAGATGGACCACAAGGACCAAGCCTCTCTAGGCATTTGAAGAAACATGTAGCAGGATCACCTAATTTCTTCCTTTTGGTTTAGTTGTTTCCGGCAGGTGCAAGGTGTCTGGGTAAGGTGTAGCTCTTCCCTCCCACATCCCAAAGTTGAGACAGGTGCAAGGTGTCTGGGTAAAGTATAGCTCTTCCCTCCCACATCCCGAAGTTGACCACACAAGCTTTGCCATCAGACAACCTGGGTTCAAACCCCAGCTATACCACCTGCCCTTCTTAAGCAACTCTGAGGTCCCTGGGTGGCCCTCAACTTCTAAATGTTGGTGGTTCAAACTCATCCAGTGGTATGCAGAAGAAAGGCCTGGCAACCTGCTTCCATAAATATTACAGCCAAAAAAACCTCATGGTGCATTTCTAATCTGTAAAATACATGGTCACCATGAGTTGGAATTGACTCAACGGCAAAGGGGTTTTTTTTTTTTTAAAAGTAATTCTGAGCCTTGGTGTCCTCCTCTATAAAAGAGGGATTACAAAAGTGCCTACTTCATACATGAAGAAATATACTTTAGCAGTAAGTGCTCAGTAATGGTTGCCTTATTAGTTCTGATTTATGACTTTCTATTTGGAATTTCTTTAACTTTTAGGTCCTTTTTTTTCCCCCCAGCTGTTGAGTCATTTCTGACTCATGGAGACTCCATGTGTGTAAGAAGTAGAACTGTGCTCCATAGGGTTTTCAATGGCTGATGTTTTGGAAGTAGATGACCAGGCCTTTCTTCCAACATGCCTCTGGGTGGACTCAAACCTCCAACCTTACAGTTACCAGATGAGTACTTTAACCAGTTGCCCCACCCAGGGACTCCTTATGTCCCAGAGAGGGTCATAAAGATATTTTCTCCCAGGGCTTTGGTGCTCTTAAAGTTTCTAAGCCCATTTAAGAGTACAAGTCCGATAACCACCTCTGACCATCTAAATTACTAAATTTTATACTTTGGTCTTCCAATCACCATGGATTGTAGAGTTGGTAGCAATTTATATACCTGCATTTAAAGAAACATGATTGCGTTTGTTTTCCTGGTACATTCTTTCAGCTACCATAAGAATCACACCTGCACTCATTTCTGTGTTGGCCGGAACCATTGACCTGACCTCTGACTGAGTGACAAATTGCCTTTATTCATGTTCCCTTGGGGAGAGATGGTATCTCTGTAAAGAGGGTAAATGGCTGATGCTGGATAATGGATGAAGGAAGTCACCATATTGCTTCTGCTACTGAAATCAGCCTGGATAATTCTGAGGAAACTTTGGTCCTTATTTAGTCCAGCCGTTGAAGAACTCAGTTGAGCTTAATTTGGAGGGCGAAGAAGAGACTGATGTGGTCTTAACCCAAGGGCAATTAGTTGGAGAGGCCAGGAAATGTTTTGTAAACAAAAATCATGTATGGAATTCTATCTAGTTTTAGAGACTGGAAACTTACATTGGTTACAGAAGAAAAAGGGGCTCACCTGAAGAGGAAAGATGAGCAATATAGGGGGTACACATTGGTAATAATGGTGGAGCACTGTCCCGGAGGACGAGAGAACTTTAGTGAACAGAAGACACTCTGAAAAGAGTAAACAGGCTGTGAGCAAGGCCAGCTTAGGTCTGTGTTAAGGCCTGGGCACTTTTGTAGGCTTCACTCCATATCATGTCAAACACGTTAAAATGTACCCACATCCCACACTAGATATAATTTATATGCACTATAAAGGAGGGGACATGAGTTGCAATTAACTGAATAACAGTATTATTTTGTAGGCATTTAATTAAATATTTAATTTTGATTTTACAGTTTTGATTTTATATTTTGAAGGTCTAAAATATTTTGTGAGTCCCTTGCAAAGCTAGTTACAGGGCCTAGGCACTAAGGGGGTGGTGGTGGTGATGGATGAAGCAGATCCTGCAGGAGGGTAAGATAAACGTTTAAAGGTAGAGGAAGAGCAAGTGCATATTTCTGGGGGGTAATAGAATCTTTCCTATTCTTATGAAAGGAATACACAAGAGAATGAGCTCAAACTGGATTTTGTTGGTGGAAGTATGGAAATGTCCAGAACTGCCTCCTGAAGCACCATGCAGGTCATAACCTCCCTAAATAGAATTTCCAACTGAGACGCCAGCTAGGGTTTGCCTCCATTTTGGGTGGGTCTGCACCCAAACACTGGTTTTTCCCCCAACCTTCTGATCAATCACATACGGGTGACCAGGCTGATTACCCAGGAATCTGGGGTGCTACTTTAGGCTGTGGATTCTGCAAATCCAAGGGCACATTTTTAGAGCTTGAAAAAGTGGTAATGAGAAAGGTCTTTGCCATGACCCACAGCTCCCTTAATGATTGCCTAACTGCCAAATGCAGACCTGATTTGCTTAGCACAGTACAAAATCAATCCATGGCTGCAAGAAATGTCAGGCGGAACTTTTTTTTGCCTCTGGTTAATGACTTGTCGTTCTAGAAAAAATAATCCAATCAAAGATGAATTTAAATATCTTCCCTATGTGTTTTCATAAAGAATATGGATGGGGGGTTATTTTTAAAACTGTAATAAAAAGGTAACCTTTTATTTCTATGATGAAATGTTTCAGAAGGCAAAGACAAAGATCGTTCTAGCCTTGAGCACTGCTGTCCAATGAGGGGCGATGGGTCAGGAGACTCCTTTCCATCCCTGAAGTCTTCTGGGTTTTGAAGACCAGTCACATTCACTTATTGAAGAATGAATAGGGTTTAGATAAAAACTGAATTTAATTGAAGATCCCAAAATGGATGCACTGATCAACTTTCTTTTCCCCCAAGGAAGATACATTAGTGAAATTTGAATTGTTGGAATTAAAGCTCTTTTGCATCCAAGTGAATAATTATTACCCAGTCATTATCTAGTCAAGAACATCAAACATTTGTTATTCAAAGAAACTCAATTTAACAAGAGAATAATATTTTTCATTTATGCTTTTATCTGTTTAATGCATGTTTTTGTCCCATTTTAGATGAAGAAACAGCAAAAATTCCGCATATGAATTTCAGTCATGTTCTACATCCTAAGGGAGAACAATTCATGTTTTGGGGAAATTAACCGTTAATTAAAATGTTATTTTAAAGATATTAATCATTTGTCAGTACTTATGCCTTTGTATGAGCACATTAAAATGTGCTGGTTAGTAGATACACATCATATAATTGCTCAAATGCTTGTTTGCGGAACACCTGCTTATTGTTTCTAGGAGGGTCAATCAAAGGCTGTGCCTGGAAAAGCAGGCTGCAATTACAGTTTCGACCCTGCTATGCAGGAAGAGTCTGGGAAATCTCTTCACTTCTCTGAGCCTCAGTTTCCTTACCTTCAAAATGGGAATACCAAGACTACTTCAGAGGCCTAGTGGTTGTTAAACTAATTGCTGCCATTTTGTGTGTGTGTGTGTGTGTCTGTGCGTGTGTGCGCGCGCGCACGCACCGGATTAACCACATTCTTTTGTCTGGTTTCCCTTTTGACTATTGCCAGGCATTCCTTTGACAGTTGGAGAGAGTTAAAGATAACATCTGTGGCCATGGGGTCAGGTGAAGTTGACTATCTCACAACTTTGGCCTCATTAACATGATTGTCTAAGTTACCAAGCTAACCCTTTAGGCTACATTTTACATTGTTAGGGATGGATAAATTATATTCTCATTGCAAAGCCACAATTTACTTTCCTAAGAGATCTTGCTTAATTAGGAAAAATTAATACACACACACACACAAAAGAGGAAAACTGTATAATGAACCTCCATAGATTCATCACCCAAATTCAACAGTTACAAAGATTTTGCTACACTTGCTTCAACTATCTCTCCTTCCCTTTCTTTCTTTTGGCCAAAGTATTTTAAAGCCAACCATAGTCTTCATTTCCTTTCACTCCTATATGCATTCCTAAAAAATATGAGTGCATGAAACCATGATGTCATTATCATATCTAATTAAGTTAATCGTAATTCCTAGTCCATGCTAACATTTTCCCAATTGTCTCAAAAATGTAATTTTGCAGTTGGACTATTCAAGCAAGATCCATACACTGCATTTGCTTGTTGTATCTAAAGGCATTTTTAATGGGAAGATAAAGTAGGTAGAATTTTTCACTGTCCATTGTCCTGCACCATATATTATGATTAGTTTGAAATAACTACATAAAATATAAACATCCTTTATCAAGATAAATTTATCCAAAAGAGAAAATTCCATTTGCTTTAGGAATCAAAGATATCACTATAGACTTAGAGAAAAAAAAAGGGTTTCAGCATCAATTTATCTGGGCAGGTGAACTCAAAGGAGCACTGTATCTGTCCATATTTTTCCAATGATATCATCACTGTTTTTAGAATCAACAATGTAAGATAATTGCTATTAGATAGCTGGACACACCATTAGAGATAGAGAGATGAAATTAAAACCATGAAATTGCTTCTATGGGTCTCTAGAAATGTAATTATCTCTCCGGTGGAAAAGAAACACAGAAAATTGGAGTCCTGTTCTATGTTTGCCTACTGTGAAGAGGAGACACTTAAATTATATTTATGGAGTACTTATATATGAAGGTATACCAACCTTCAAATACATGTGGCTGTTTTAAAACTTATGTTATTCAGAAAAACTAACTGGATGATATATAAAATGTCTTTTTAAGTTTTCTTTGTAACCTATTATGAGTAAGGAGTATTTCCAAGGAAATTGGCATGAACTGTCCTAAAACTCATGAACGTTATTCCATTAGCTGTAACATAACTGGTTTATAGAAATGTTTAGATACAGCACCTGTACTTTATCAAATGGGGCCTGAGGGGTCATCCTGGTGGTGAGGAAGTCCTGATAAAATATGTTCCCTTGATGTCCCTATGGAGCTAAATCATGTGTTTCATGAGACTCGCCAACAGTTACTGTTGAGTCGATTTTGACTCATGGTGACTTCATGTGTTGCAGGGTAGAACTGCACTCCATGGGGTTTTAATGCTTTTGGAAGCAGATTGCCAGGTGTTTCCTCTGAGATGCCTCTAGGTGGGTTCAAACTGCCAACCTGTAGGTTAGTAATTGAGCGTTTAACTGTTTGCGTCACCCAGACACTCCATGAGATTCTCCAGAGGGGTGTAAAGCCCCACTGCACTGAGAGACAAATGTATGTTATGAGAGTCATCTGGGTCCCCAATAATAGACAGAGGTACCTTTGCCCCAAAGCAGAAAAGAAGTCAAAGCTGTTAGGACATGGTGAGTGAAGTAGAGGAAGAACTGAACATTCTAACTCCCTTTTAGAACAGAAGAAAGTTGAGCCCCCAATCTCTTCCACAAGCCCATTCCCCCTAGACCAACAGGGGCCCCTAAGTGTTCACATACTGTTTGCCATTTGGCCTTCGATCGTTCTGCCTCAAATTTGGCGACTTCTTTACGATCATGAAATGACACCAGCAGCTTCCAAATGCACAGTAGGACAACCCCAATGAGTAGAATAGCCAGTGAAACGCCCAACATGATCATGGGGATGTTTGGAGGTTTTGGACAATCTGTGGAAATGAAGGAAATTACGTTTAGAAGGCGGTACAATTAGTATTTTGACATAGGGAAAATATTTCTCTTTAAATTTTTCATTCGTACCTTTTGTTCGGTAGAGAGGACAATATTGACACCTTTTTGTTTTGCTGAAATGAATGACTTATGAAAGATATCCTTGTTGTTAGTTGTGGTCCAGTCGATTCTGACTCAAGATGACTCCATATATGCAGAGTAGAACTGCTCCATGGGGTTTTCAAGGCTTGATCTTTCAAAAGCAGATGGCCAGGCCTGCGTCTTATGTGCCTCTGGGTGGGTTTGAACTGCCAGTCTTTTGGCTAGTAGTAGGGCGCTTAACCATTTAAGCCACCCAGGGCTCTAATATCCCTACGTTTCTTCAAAGTAGAACAAAAGATAAAGGAAGAGTTTAGTTGTGCAAAATAAATGCATATATACTTGATGGCTGACTCAGAAATGATTTAGAATCCAAGAATAACAATTAATGCACATGGGATGAGTAAAGAACCATAAAAAAGACTATAGTTTAACCATGAAAGATAGTCTCTTTCAGATACATGACAAAGTAGAAATGGAATGTGTGTCTGTAATTAGTTTTTTCACAGATTTTCTGGAATCATGAGCAATGTAGGATATTATATTAAAAATTAATTAAAAGTTACCCCTGAACAGATTACATTTGTTTGTTTCACTTACTTTTATAGACAGAAGACAATCATGACTTTTAAATATTATTTATTTACCCCTAATGCAGTGCTCTGTTGTTGTTAGGTGCCCTCGAGTTCGTTTTGACTTATAGGAACCCCATGTGACAGCCTCACAGGGTTTTCTTGGCTGTAATCTTTATGGAAGCAGATTGCCAGGTCTTTCTCCCGCAGAGTCATGTTGATGAGTTTGAATCACCAATTTTTCAGTTAGCAGCCAAGCTCTAGTGTCCTGGAAATTTCCTGGACAGTACTCAGCATTCAATTCCCATCTGAGTTACAGTTACTGAATTCCATCAAATCCCTTGATCTCTCTGAGTCCTAAGACCCTCATTTATAAAACAAAGTTATGGGACTGCAGTGTTCCCTTAGCTTCTCCAATGATAAGAAGAAGCTGAGGTGCTTATGCTTATCAAATCACTGCTTCCTATACCCCTTCCCTGGACATTCTGATTCAATGGGTGTTGGATAGGGCCACAGATTTTTTAGTCTTAAAGGTATCCCAGGTGATTCTTATCTTCAGAAAAGTTTGAGAAATTAGATGTTCTCTATGGTCCTTTCAACATTCTATAAAATGTTATTTTGACTCTATTGATGGTATTAATATAATTTTGCAATTATACAGAGCCTTCCCTCATTGACAGCAGAATGACTAATAACCTTGCAATATGCCTAGGAGATGATACATTTCTTAACGAAAGATTATAATTAAGCTCTCCTCTTACACACACAAAAAATCCACGTAAAAATCATCACTAAATATCTGCATCTCTCTGCAAGAAACGAGGCAAAATCCATGGTATCTGGGGAGAAAATGAATCATGCTTAGTTTATCCTAATTCTTACTGCTTTTAGATATTTAATAAGGAGAGTTATACACATAGGAATAATGCTGCTTTCAAGGCAAGGATCAAAGGCCAATCTGAATGTGAGCAGGACTAATGACCCCCTAACAGCATTATGCCTCGCCTCACACACTTTTATTCTTTGGCCAAAGAGCCATGTAAGGAGATTATGCAGAAATAAGTAAAGAAGCTAATGAAATAGCTACTGTAGGTATGAAGATCTAAAGACTGTAGTCTGGCATAGCAAATGAACCATGGCTGCCTCTAATAGGTTAGCAGCACTCCTGCGAAGAAAGCAGCAAGCTCGTGTCGATGGGAATATGTACTGGCCCCATCTTTGACTGAGAGATGTCTAGGGTGGGGCAGAGCACGTTCCTGCTCAAAGCAAGATGAAGCTTGCCAAGACCTTGTAGTCAGAATGTGAATCAAGGGGGCTCTCCAGTAGGGAATAAAAGCAGAACAAGTGATGGTCTGGCAGAGATAATTATTTTCAGAGCTTAAAGTCATTGGGAATCATATATTTTTCAAGAAAAGATTTTAGCTCAGAAATACCAGAGCATGTATTAGAGAATAGAAATTTTCACTTTTCATACTCTGCTTGGTATTTCTTTAGATGCTCAGACTGAAGATGTATTTCTAGGTGGGAGAAAAGGACTGTTTTCATCACTGCGTGCAGTGTTGCTTACTGAGTCCGGGTCAGTGCTACACCTAATTTTAGGTCCTGGGTATCAGAGTCCCTGGGTGGTGCAAATGGTTAATGTGCTCGGCTGCTAACCAAAAGGTTGGAGGTTGGAGCCCGCCCAAAGGAGCCTCAGAAGAAAGGCATGGCGGTCTATTTCTGAAAGAAAATCAGTCATTGAAAACCCTATGAAGCACAGTTCTTCCCTAATATACATGGGGTTGCCATGAATTAGAATTGATTTGATGGCAACTGAAAGAAAGAAGAGTATCAGACACTGCATTGTCCAATCTGGCAGCACTAACCCCAGGTGGCTATTAAGCACTTGAAATGTGACTTTTCGAATTAGGTTTGTAAAATACTCATCAATTTTGAAGACTTAATATGAAAAAACTTGTAAAATAGCTCATTGATAATCATTTATATTTATTACAAGCTGAAATGACAATATTTTGGACATAATGGGTAGAATAAAATGTATTATTAAAATTGGTTTTATTTTTTAACATGATTACTAGAAAATTTAAAATTACATATGTGGTTTGCTTAATACTTCTATTGAACAGTGCTGATCTAACATACTGTTGAGATTCAGATATTTATTATGATTGTACAGCCAGTGGGAGGCAGTATAGCACAGTGGTTAAGAAAATGGGCTACAAGCCAGACTGCCTGAGCTTCCGACCAACTCTGGCACTTAATTGCTACAAGACCTAGAAAATTATTTAACCTCTCTATGCCTCAGTTAAGGAGCCCTGGTGGCTCAATGGCTCAGCACTCAGCTGCTAACCCAAAGGTTGGTGATTCAAACCCACCAGCAGCTCTGTGGGCCAGAAGACCTGGCAGTCTGCTCCCATACAGATTACAGCCTAGGAAACCCTATGGGGCAGTTCTGCTCTGTCCTACAGGGTCGCTATGAGTTGAAATCAACTCAATGGCACACAACAACAACATGCCTCAGTTAATCTACCTGTGAAACAGAAATAATAGCAGTATCTGCTTTATATGGTTGTTGAAGGTATTAAACAAATTAATATATGTAAAACATATAGAACAATACATGGCATATGCTATTAGTAAGGACTCAACAAATGAGAACTGCTATTCTTATATTACTATTACTACAGTAAATATACCCTTTCCCCTTTTCTACCCTCAAGACCTCAAGTACCTGCAACCTCCAAGTTGGAGCCCATGGTGTGACATCCACACACTGCTTGTGGCCTCCTGGCCAGGAAGGTTCCCCAGCTATCATTCCTTGATTCTCATTGCAGCTCTAATTCTCTGAAAGTCCCTCTAGATATAAGAGAGATGAGCGAAGCTCTAAGTCCACAAGTGCCCTGGTGGTGACTCTGCATGGTTCCCTTTTAGTTTTCCTGGAGGACCCTGGGGATCATTAACCGCCCCCTCGCTCTCCCCATTTCTCATTTTGCCTCTTTTCAACCCTTGTTTCCAACTGGTCACCTTGGGATTCTCTGGTCTTAAAGCTGTGAGAGGGGAAGGCTATAGACTCCTGGGGGACAAGTCCAGGCTTACTCAGGAATGTTAACTTTTGTTGGAAAAGAAGCATCCTTGTATCTATCAGGTGACTCCTATTAAACCTCAGGGAGGTGATTTCCTAAGACAAAGCATAAAAAATAAAAATAAAAATAAAAATAACCTGTTGCCGATGAGTTAATTCTGATTAATAGAGACCCTATTAGAATAGAACAGAACTGCACCATAGTTTTCAAGCAGTGGCTGGTGGACTCGAACTACCCCGACCTTTTTGTTAGTAGCCAAGCTCTTAACCACTGTGCCACCAGGGCTCCAAGACAAAAGCATAAGGATAATAAAAAAGATGTCAGGGCATCTGAGTGTGCTCTGAAAGACTGCATGTTGATGTGCCACTAATACTGTGTGGAAGAACAAAAACAACAGCTCAGTAATGAAGCGGCATTTACCAAAGGCAGGCATGCTTCATCGTGGAAAAATATCAAACCAGCAAGTTTGTTTTTGTTGTTTGAAACAAGTTTTTCCAATAAAATCAATATTATAAGGAACAGCTTTGATTTCAAGGTAACTTGCTAAAGCCACTATCAGTCACAAACAGGGGGTAGAGTTGAAGAATTTGACTTTATAAAGCAGATAACGAGGAGGTCTTTTTTGTATTATAAGAGATTGTTCCTTGTACAGCAGAGTCACCTTATGTTTCCTTAGTAATGCATTTTTCTATGCATTTCAAAGAAGTCCATTTACATGAGAATTTTCAAGAGCAAGTCTCCAGGTGCACTCTGCCCACCTAAGCTTCAAGGCCACATTCACAGTCATCCTTGAGTTTTTTGTATTGTGCTGACCTCTACCTCTCCCTGGCCCTCGGCTCTGCAATGTGATATTTAAAAAGCAAAGAGGTCACTTTGAGGACTAAGGTGCGCCTGATTCAAGCCATGGTATTTTCAATCGCCTCATACACATGTGAAAGCTGGACAATGAATAAGGTAGACCAAAGAAGAATTGGTGCATTTAAATTATGGTGTTGGCAAAGAATATTGAATATACCCAGGACTGCCAGAAGAAGGAACAAATCTGTCTTGGAAGAAGTACAGCCAGAATGTTCCACAGAAGCGAGGATAGCAAGACTTCGTCTCATGTACTTTGGACATGTTAACAGGAGGGACCAGTCCCTGGAGAAGGACATCATGCTTGGTAAAGTAGAAGGTCGGTGAAAAAGAAGAAGACCGTCAACGAGATGGATCGACACAGTGTCTGCAACAATGGGCTCAAACACAGCAATGATTGTGAGGACCGTGCAGGACTGGACAGTGTTTTGTTTTGTTCTGCACGGGGTTGCTATGAGTCCGAATCGACTTGAAGGCACCTAATAACAACAAGTTTTCTTCGTTGGTTTATAATGTCTTTTTGGTTACCTTAGTATTGCTTTGGTTTTCACATTCCTTGTATTTTACACTCATAAGAGTTATCAATTTGATACCCTTGGTTTCAAATTCAGGACCCAATATTTTGTCAGCACATTGATACTCAAGCACACACACCAAAACACACCTGTCTAAGACACCTGCCTTACTGCTATTGTCTAGGACAGAATTTAGGCTCTAAGCTTTTGGGGGAAGTAGAAGTTTACTGACAAGATCGGCTGAGGTCTGATTTAATGCAGCTGTCATTTTTCCGGGAAAAGTTTAAACCAAAAAAAAAAAAAACAAAAACAAAACCTGGTGCCATCGAGTCGATTCTGACTCACAGCGACCCTATAGTACAGAGTAGAACTGCCCCACAGAGTTTCCGAGGAGTGCCTGGTAGATTCAAACTGCCAACCTTTATGGCTAACAGCCATAGCACTTAACCATTACGCCACCAGGGTTTCCAGAAAAGGTTTAAAGGACACATCATTTAAGGGGCAGAAAAGGTGAGGCAACTGTATCTGAGAAAGCAGCCAAAGCTGTTAGGGCAGAGATGCTCAAACAGGGGTCTTGAGACCATCTGTATCAGAGTCACTTGGGGTAGTTCTTTAAAATGCAGAGTCTAGACCACACATCGGGTCTACGGACTTAGAATGTAGGCATTTTTTTTTTAAAAAAACAAGCTCCCCAGGTGAGTGTGATGGCAACTAAAATTTGAGAACTTCTAAATAAAAGCGTCTTCGCCACTATTTTCTTCCCCGCCCAATATAAACTTATCTCTCCTCTTCCCTGAATAAGAGATTGATTTTTATTTGAGGACTTCCTGAGTCCCAAGCAGACTCCATGAGGTGGCATGGATGAAAATTTGCAGAGGCAATCGGCTCTTTGACATCCTTTATAGATCACATCCTTCCTCACTTGCTGATCAATGTCTTTTCTGATTCAGCATCACCACGTAATAACCTATCACTGTAGGTTATACACTGCCACGTTTTACATGCATTATTCCACTTAATCCTTCAGTCAACTCCTAGTAGAAAGTATTGTTTTCCCTGTTTAACAGACGAAGAAATAGAGACTCCAGGAGGCAAGTGTCTTCCAAAATGTCAAATAGCTATTAAATGGTGAAGTAGGATTTGAACTAGGTCTGCCTGATTCAAAACTTATTCTCTTTAACTGCTGTGCTTCTCCTTGACAGCCTTTCCTAAAGATAGTCCCTTTACTTGCATTTCATTTAATCAGGTCACCTTTCTACAATTCATCAGCCAAGATGAATTGATGGGAGATGATGATTGGTGCAAACACAACGCATCTTGTTATCTGATCTTATTTAGAGACACTGGAAAATATCAAACCTTTTAACAGGTGGAGCCCTGGTGGTGTACTGGTTAAGAGTTCAGCTGCAAACCAAAAGGTTGGCAGTTCAGATCCACCAGCTGTTCCTTGGAAACCCTATGGAGCAGTTCTACCCTGTCCTGTAGGGTTGCTATGAGTTGGAATTGACCTGACAGCAATGGTTTTTTTTTCCTTTTCAGTGCTTGAGAAAGTAGAGGTACTCCATCAAAAATCTGGAAATGTTTTCCTTGGCAAGCTACACAAAGTGCCTTTCCGATTGTTTTCTCCTCTCCTGTGTAGTATCACTTTCCATTGACAGTGGAAAATAAACCACCCACCTTTCTCGTTGATGCTGTGAATGATGGTTTTCCCCTCGTTATCTGTAGTTATTAGGAATGTAATGAGACATTCATTTTCTCCTTGCAGAGAGCAGGAAACAGCACTATCCTTTGAGAAATCTGCAGATAAAGGAGTCATTCACTAGGTTAAATGAGATTCCAACAGAGATTATTTTTTAAAGCAAAGTTGTATTGCGTGTTAATATGCATATGGGGATTTTCAACATTGCAGAATAGGATTAGAAAAGGCATAGGATGTTTCCCACAAAGTGAGGTTTTAGTTTTTACTCATGTTCCAGAAGAACAGTTCCAGGTGTGGTCAATCAGGACTGACCATCAAATGCACCTATCAAACTGATGGGGGCAGGATTTCAAGAGTGAAAGTACTTTAAGGCAGGTCCCAGCAGCTGCCTCGGGAATACAATAGTCCTGATTATGGTAGGGGAGTGGGGGCTATACGTTCTACTCTGAGAACATCTGGGAGGACGCCTAGATTACATTTCAGAAAGAGACTACAAAGTCCAAGCTGACACTAATACTCTTAAAGGGGTCTTTTCTACAATGGCATAGTCAAGATTGCTGGTCATGTATTGTCACAAAGGTAAATATAAATTATTATCAGGAAACTGATATTAAACTGTTATGTGGCTCAGTGACCACAGAATAAAAATAAAGCTCAGATTACTATGAACTCAGGAGGAGAGTTTGCCCACCATTCATTATAGTCCTTTTCATAAATTTGCAAAAACATCATCCAATTTTCCTCAAATCTTTTCCAAACAGAAACATTTTCTTGTTGAGTTTATTCAAGAGGCAAAAACTGAATGTCACGACAGAAAGTAGAAATAAAGTAACATTGTCAATCTGAACTATTAGGACTATTTATCAGAAATTCTAGTGGTTCAGCTCCTATGCCAAAATCACGTAGCATTTTCCTAATTTAAAAAATCTTAACAGTTCTCCTAATTTCTAAGTTGAAGACTTTTTAATGTAACGATACTGTTACATACTGTTTTTCAGAAATCTGTAACTAGAATGATCATTTGTTCTTAACCTGAAATTTTAAGACATATGGTCCAACATGAGCATGTTATGGTGCAATGGGGTCAGAATATTCAAACTAGGACTGTCCCATATAAACTTGGACATACACTTGCTACATCTACAACCTCTCTAATTAGCTTAAGAATAAAGAAGATTGTAATAAAACAGAGTTTTCATGTGTTTCTCTGATTCTAATGAAGAAAAATTAAATAACAGGCTACTTTTGGTACAAAAATACCATGGCCATAGAAAGAAATATTAAGTTGTATTTGCATTTAATATATAAGATTAAATTGCATTTAATATATAAAGCTTATGACAGTCTGTGAGATGTTTTGTATTATCTATGAAAAAAGGGACTAGTAAAACATTGAGCAGTATAAATAAGATTTATGATGAAAGTTTTAAATTATCCAACTATTTTTGAGCCTATTAACCAAAAAAAAAAAAAAAAATCAGTTTCTGTGGAGTCGATTCCCACCCCCACGTGTTTAAGAGTGGAGCTTCATTCCGTAGGGTTTTCAATGGAACCTTTCAGAAGATCTTTCAGAAGTAGATAGCCAGGTCTTTCTTCTGGGTGACCCCATTAGAGGTATCTATTTACACAGGAATGTTTGGAATTCTAGTTAGAAATCATTCTCATTTGGTCATTCCCAAATGTTTATGATCATCTAATTGACCTGGGAGTCAATACACAGATTCTGGGGATTCTCCCCTGGGTATTCTGATTTGAGAGGTCAGTGGTATGCAGAGGAACTCATGCTTTTAATAGTTGCTTAATAAGTATTTTTATAAGGTGATTCTGATTAAGAGGTTTGGGAACCTCTGGAAAACACCTGATTTTTGCATTACTTGAAATTTGTATTATTTCATATGTTCGATAGCAATAACACTACATATATAACTCATACTTTGGGTCATTTTTAGATGGACTTCACGACATCCCCTCCTGCCCCACTGTTCCAGTTAACTACGATTCACGAATTTCTTGGGAATATGCTTTTTCTTGTTGGAGTGTTTTTCTTCCCTCTGTCTCCATGACAGAGCTGGTGGTGCACACCCACTCTGTTCCTCTCGAATGTTCTTAATGGAACATTTGACTCTCAGGTAGAAAATACGTGGACTGCTTATAATACTCCTTTCAGATGTAATATTAATCCTGCTTTTTTATTTTCTCTTAAGTAGCTGCACTGAAGCAGAAGGAGGCTTAATTACTTGGCCGAGATTATTTAAGTTTTAATGGAACTGCTAATATGACCTTTGAGTCATGACTCCTATCTTGCTTTAATTACTTCACCACTCCTTTTCATTAATGTTACAACTCTAGATGTAGCCTGTTTTGTAGTGTTTGGGTATTGAAATGGTATTATTGAATGTGCAGTGAAAGGGTCCAGCTTGGGCTGCAGATTTGCATAATTAGCTACTAAGTTTTTCTTTCGTTGTTTGTAAAAAAATGGACCATTCTTTCTTACCCACGGTTGTGACTGCCAGCAGTGCTGTTCTAGAATAATACATTGAAAATAAGATCTCAGGCGTTCCATGAAATCATACTTAGAGAAGGAAGAAATGTGAGAATAGGGGTGAGGTGGCTGGGGTCTAGGAAGGTCTGGAGACGATGTGGAAAACAGAAACCTTCTGTGCCATTGCATCAAGATAATCATGTATTTGAGACCTCAGCTCTGGGGCCGAGTCAGCAGTTCTCAAAGAAAACAGTTTCTCAAGAAAAAAAAACAATAATTCTGGGGTCAGATAAATTTGGGAATCCCTTCTAATTCTTCCCCTTGCCTTTCTTGAAGATTCACAGTATACATTTAATTTAACGTGCATAACAACTTTCAGAAGTTCTGTAAAGAAAAAACAAACCCTCACTTTCCCATTTCCAAAATTCATATGACAATGGGTTTTTTTTTCCTTTCACGTTTAGCACTTTAAGAACTAGTGTTCCACAGGACACATTTTGAGTAACTATGCTCTGAGTCCATGAATTGAATTAAAAACATGTCTTTTTTAGTAAAATAGAATGAATAAGGTTAAACCACATGCCATCAGATGTGCCACACAAGACACCACAGCTCAACTGAGGAACAATTATACAGATTATAAAGTTATGATTATTGAACTATTTTACTCTCCATGTCTTTGTGGAAAGGTGAGATGCTAAAAGACCCTCTGAAAGAGCAAATATGTTGTGATAATTTCAAGGTGATGTGATCAATAACATAACTGGGCAAGTAACTTCAAAATAGAATTTATAAAAAGACTCATTAGAAAAATGACTTTTAATTCATAGGCTGACAAATATATTTTTATCTCTAATTCAACCAGATTAGTAATTTAAATAGTATTAGTAATCTAGTTATTATTTTCAATTTCGAGATAAAAATAGTTGTATCCTCCTATTTTGAAAATGATTTAGTCAATTACATAAAAGAATAATGTAAACATTTTAAATGCCACTTGAGACCTAGTCTCTCCTTTGAAATTCAAGTATTTAAGATATTGTACTCAGAAAATTGTGTACTTAAACACAGTAAGCTCCCTCTCTCATGGCATCATAATTTACATGTTCCAAAAAAGGATTTAGGCCTTTTTTCCCGCAGCCCATTAGATGTCCCATGTTTCTAGTGAGTTGAATTCTGATAATTTGCAGGCATTTTCTGCATTTTTACTCATTTCTTAGAAATGCCTGGTAAACACCCCAACTGTTTGCTATGCATTGAACTCAGAGAGTATGGCAAGACTTGTATTAGTTACTAATGTGGACAGACCACAAATGCCACCTTACTTAGTGCTTTTAATACATCTTACCTTCAGTCTTAGTGTAAGTTACACACCATCTTGTCCAATTTACTGCCATTTGGCATATTTACTGTGAGCAGCAGAAAAGCATAGACGGGGGGTTTTATGAGCAGTAACCATGCCCCTCCAATAGGATTATTCAACTGTGCACAGTCAGAAATCTCAATTCTGAAACAATGTAAATAATTTTCAAAACAATATAAATGTCACTAACTTATTCCATTTTGGAAATGGATTAATTTCTGTGTTCTAATTCTGTCTATCTAAGATACATATCCTAGAGCGTCATAAATTACTGTCTTGATTATTTCAGTTCGCCTGAGAGATATCTTGGTTGCGTCTCTAATGCCTGCCAAGCAGCAGTTCTACCGGAGCAGCATGATGATGCAGGGAGTTTGTGATTAGAGAAAAACATCCCCCAGATGGTCCCTTCACGAAGAGCCAGTCATCGTCTTTGTTTTAAAGTTCACAAGTTATTTTTTAAATGGCCTTTCCAGCTAAAATACAATCTATTTTAATATCTGAGATGACATTTTACCATTAGAAAGAATCAGATTTTAAGTAATTAAGTTTAAAATGACAGATAAAAGCAGGAGCAGAGTTTGCTTAGCAATTAAAGATAACATGCCCTTCTTGTATTTTGGGGGTGGGACAACAAGGAGGTGAGGATGATCATGAAATGCTCTGTGTTTGGAAGGTTGGGAGTAAAAAATGTGTGGAAGGATGGGAGGGAAAATGGCTGCTAGCTGCTGAACTGCTAGCTGCAGAAACTGCCCAGTATCTGATATATATATATAGAGAGAGAGATTTATATCTATCTGTCTATGTTTTTTGGTCGTATCTTGAAATAAGGTATCATGGATTGAATTACGTCCCCCCAGAAAATGTGTGTATCAATTTGGCTAGACCATGATTCCCAGTATTCTGTGGTTGTCCTCCATTTTGTGATTGTAATTTTACATTAAAGAGGATTAGGGTGGGATCGTAACACCACCCTTAGCCAGGTCACATCCCTGATCCAATGTAAAAGGAGTTTCCCTGGGGTGTGGCCTGCACCACTTTTTATCTCTCGAGAGGTAAAAGGAAAGGGAAGCAAGCAGAGAGTTGGGGACCTCATACCTTCAAGAAAGCAGTACTGAGAGCAGAGTGTGTCCTTTGGACCCAGGGTCCCTGCACGGAGAAGCTCCTAGTCCGGTGGAGCATTGATGAGAAGGCCAACAGAGAGAGAAAGCCTTCCCCTGGAGCTGACGCCCTGAATTTGGACTTCTAGCCTACTAGACCGTGAGAAAATAAATTTCTCTTTGTTAAAGCTATCTACCTGTGGTATTCCTGTTAGAGCAGTACTAGAAGACTAAGACATAAGGCAATCAGATGACAGAGTATGATTTCAAGTTTAAGGCTTAACATTTAGCTATTTCTTCAACTTTCTTCCTTTGTAGCTCAAAAAATTCAGTATTCTGGAGTTCTCTACAATTGCATTTGTTAAGCAGAGGTGAACTTGGCAACAGAGCTGAAGTCAGATTGAATAACCATGACTTTAAATTGTACTCCAAAGCATCGAGTGTTAGCCTCATGAAATTCACTCTTAATAACTACCGTGAGTAAGCTAAAGCCCTGTTACAAACTAGGTCAAGCTATTGAAAAGCCCTTAATTCCCAGAGTTTTTTGTTTTTTTTTTTTTTCCCTCTCAAGAACTATGTAAAATAAATGAAAGCAATTTAAGACAAGTAGAAACCTTCTCCTTCACTGATGGTCACACCAGCTAGTTTGCATTTGTCAACACATTCTTCTTGGGACTGGCCATCTGCAGACAAGTGGCATTCAATACAGCTCCTGTGAACATTATTCAACAGAGTTTATCAGTTCATGTTGGTGGAAAATGGATATGCAGGTTGGGATACTGCTTTAATGCTGTCATTGTGAGCCACACTATAGCAGTGTCTAATAGGTAGCATTACCTTTTGTTACCTTTAGCAAGATGGTTGGGTGATGTCCTAGATGAAATGGCTTTATTTTTAATTTCACTCCATAATTGATATGTATGTTCCCTAAACCAGCCTTAGTAATAACTACTTTCTATTTATCTGTAATGACTGCTTGTGATTGGATAAGTAAAACCTGTTTTTGGTTTTTGATTTAGCTGTGTTTTCATTTAACTTTTTTCCTAGAGTGAGTTTATACTGCTAAAATAGGGTTAGAAACATATGTCAAAAATGATTATTTTAAAAATTCACCTTTGAATAATTCTTTTGGATGAATCCAAGCCATAATAGTGGTATTTTTAAAAGCTGAAGATCACAGCCTTCATCTTTAATAATGCAGGCTTTTTAATAAAAAATAAAATAATAACAAAAAGTAAAATTTGGACCCCAAATTAATCTTTTCCTAAAAGTCACTTTACAAATAACCCTGAACAACAGAAGTTTTCTTAAGGAGGACACATCCTGCAGCCTCTCTCACTCTGGCCATGGGATGTACACTCTTTCAAGTGCTTGTAACACACCCACCCCTCATCAAGTCTCAGCTGAAACTGCACTTCCTCAGGCAAGCCTTCTCCAACCCTTAGATCAGTTAATTCCTTTGCAGTGGAAGCCTCAGAATTCTTCTACAGGAAGGGCTTAGGAACAGCCATCTATTTAGGGGTGGGAATAGAGGACTAGAATATGCATTCATCTAGATTATATATTTATTTGGAGTGGCTTTGCCGGGGGTTGGTGGAGACGGTAAAACACTAAGACCCTTTACCCCTTTGTGCATCATCACTGATGGCTACACCAGCTAGTTTGGTAGTGCTGTTTTCTGCATGGAAATCCTGATGGTGCAGTGGTTAAGCACCACGGCTGCTAACCAAAAGATCAGCAGTTTGAATTCACCAGGCACTCCTTGGAAACTGCACGGGGCAGTTCTACTCTATCCTATAGGTTTGCTATGAGTCGCAATCGACTCAATGGCAATAGGCATTCTCTGCAATATAATTTCATAAAACAAAAAACAAGCCTGTTGCCATCGAGTCGATTCCAACTCATGATGACCCCATGTGTTACAGGGTAGAACTGTACTTCATAGGGTTTTCTTTGCTGTAATCTTTATGGAAGCAGATCACCAGGACTTTCTTCTGTGGTGCTGCTGGATGGGTTCAAACCACCAACCTTTCGATTAGTAGCCGATTGCTAACCACTTGTGCCACTCAGGGCGTTATGTTGTTGTTAGTTGCCCTTGAGTTGATTCCAACTCATGGCAACCCCACATGCGCAGAGTAGAACTGCTCCATAGGGTTTTCAAGGCCGTGACCTTTTGGAAGTAGATTGCCAGGCCTGTCTTCTGAGGAGCCTCTGGGTGGGTTAGAAACTCCAGCCTTTTGGCTAGTAGCCAAGTGGTTAACACTTGGTGCCACCCAGGGATTCCCCAAGACCTGATACCCATTGCTGTGGAGTAGATTCTGACTTATGGCCATTCTACAGGACAGAGGAGAACCGCCGTATAGAGTAATGTTTATGGAAGCAGACTGGCACATCCTTCTTCCGCAGAGTGGCTGGTGGGTTCAAACCACCAACCTTTCAGTTAACAGCCCAGCACTTTAACCACCGCACCACCACGGCTCCTTCAGGGCCCAATGCCAATTGCCTTTGAGTGGATTCTGACTCATAGTGACAGAGTAGAACTGCCCCATAGGGTTTCCAAGACTGTAGTCTTTACAGAAGCTGACTGCCACATCTTGTCTCCGGCAGAGTAGGTTCGAACTGCCGACTTTTTGGTTAGCAGCTGAGTGCTTATCCACTGCACCACCAAGGCTCCTCTAGGGCCCACTGCCGTCCAGCCGGTTTTGACCCATAGTGACCCTATATAGATAGAGTAGAACTGCCACATAGGGTTTCCAAGGTGCGGCTGGTGGTTTCCAACTACTGACCTTTTGGTTAACAGCTGTAGCACTTAACCACTGTGCCACCAGGGCTTCTAGGGCACTATAGCACCCTTTATATCCCCTATTGTAACTGTCAACCCAGATATCATTGTAATTATCTTGGTAAATGTCTGTCTTTCACACTAGACTCTTAGTACCTGGTAAAGTTAGGAACTATATCTGTTTCAGCCATCACTGCAAGCCCATGGCCTAACGCTATTCCTGGCATATAGAAGGTGCTCAATACAAAACCACACCAAACCCGTTGCTGTTGAGTTGATTTTGACTCATAGTGACCCTATAGGACAGAGTAGAACTGTGACATAGGGTTTCCGAGGCCATAATCTTTACGACAAGCCCTGGTGGCACAGTGGTTAAGAGCACAGCTGCTAACCAGAAGGTCAGCAGTTTGAATCCACCAGCCACTCCTTGTAAACCTGGGTCACAATCAACTCAAAGTCAATGGATCAATCTTCATGGACTACCAACCTTTCGGTTAGCAGCTGAGTGTTTAACCACTATACCACCAGGGCCCCGTGAATACCCATTGGATAAATGAATGCAAGAGTGAATAAATGTAAGAATGGACTTATCTCAAAACTAACAAACACCAAGAAGATCATTCTATTTGATTCCTCAAATTCAAACTCCCTTGATTGTTAATTTTGTATTTCATAAGTCAGATTTAAGATCAAATCAAGCTTACATGGAAGATAAAATAAAAAAATAACAGAAGAAACAAATCTTGAAAGGACATTTGATATTAAATTATGTTCAAATAATTCTAACCATGTCCCCACTCTTCTCTTGGCATATGTCTTAGTTTGCCAGGTTACAGTGATAGAAAAATCTTGACACTTGAATGCTATGTGTCCACTGAGTGAATGATGATTTTCTCATTCTGTTTATATCAGAAATGCAAATGTCACCATTTTGAGTTTCAGAATTAATGAAAATATGAACTGCTTAAGCCTATTTGCTACATGACAAATACATTACATAACAATGTAATATCGTAACACAGCCAATTTGGAAAGTTGCTTGACTTGACCTACAAATTTCCCCCAATTCCATTAAGAAGCTAGCTGCCAGCCAGAGACATAATTTCCTTATTAGAAAACAGGAACATGTGTTTTTGTTGTTGTTCATACGGTATAAAAGAAAACACAATACACAATAATAGCTGTGTATAATGACAACTGAAGTAAAGCGCCAAAGAGCATGGGTGGTAAAAAGGGAGGGAATTGAAAGCCAAGATCATCTTTCTGCCTCTTTGCTTCCATGGGTCTATAGATAGGAAAGAATCAGTAAGGTCAGACTAAAAACTTCTAGATAAGAAAGAAGCTTGTCTGTTTCCCTTGAAAAGTCCTGATTGCATGTGGGTGTAGTCAGTCTACCTCCAGGGCATTCCTTACGTGTGGCTGGTATTGTAACCCAGAGTCAATCTGATGCTATCAGTGTGGGACATCAGCTCAACTTCCCCATGATGGACTCTCCCAGAAATGTGACATTGTGGGCCTGGAGAATCAGGATGGAGAAAGAGGCAAGTGACAGGCTGACATTCCAGGCTGAGGATCACAGGGGCCCTGTGAGTTTGTTTGTTTTAATGGCTGCTTGGAAAGCCAGCCCCAGCGAAAATAATCTGAGGTCTGAGTTTCTAAAATGCCTTTATAATTTTGAAGTGAAAACTGCTGACAAAAGGGACTGAAGAAAGGGGAGACATTACCGTTTAGAGTTACAGGGGTCCCCACAGGTAGGACATCGTTCACAGGTTGGCCCTGAGGCCCCAGGGTTTGTGCACATGCACTTGCCGCAGACGCAGTCCCCTCGCCCGCTGCAGAGCACACCGTCCTCAGAAACGCACGAGTCTGTGCTGGCTGTGCAGTTACAGTACTCGCCCGTCCAGCCGCTCCTGCACACACATTCACCACAGTCACAGTCACCGTTATCTGCAAAACAAAACACTCTTGCTTCTTATGGCCGAAACCGCTGGTGGATTTTTGGGGCCATCTTTTTTTCTTTGCCTTTAAACATCATCAAAAAGACTGAAGACAAAAAGATAATAAACAGTGATTGTGTGTGTGTGTATGTGTGTGTGCTGGTGGGTGATCATAGACAAGCTTTATGAAATGTATATTGCTAGCTATGAATTTATCAATCTTGTCTCTTAATTGAAGAGTAACTTGATGACCTGAGGTTAGAGCAAACAAAATTTGTGACCAAATGAAATAAGATAATCCAGAAAGCCTATAATAACTATTTGATAGTCGGAATCGACTCGACGGCACGTAATGACAACAATGTGTGTACATATGTGTGTGTACATATGTATGTATATATACACACATGCATGCATGTATTAGAGAGCCCTGGTGGCAGAGTGGTTAAGGGTTTGGCCTTAACCAAAAGGTTGGCAATTTGAATCCACCAGCCGCTCCTTGGAAACCCTATGGGGCAGTTCTACTCTGTCCTGTAGCATCGCTGTGAGTTGTAATCAACTCGACAGCAACGGTTTTTTTTATATATACACATATGTTTTAATGAATTGCAGTGCCATAGGGTAGAGTTGCTGGGCAGACCGACATTAATATCCTACCTCTATATCACTCAATTAATCTTGAAAGCCTCATCTACAAAATAAAGGAAATAAAATCTATTTCCAACAGCTGTGGTCAGGATTAGATGAGATGATGTGTAAAAGTCCCAACTTTGCGTTGACCAGTTAGATGTTCCACAGGGATCTCATTTATTTCACAAAATTTAATTGAACATATATCATGGGCAAAGATGTATTGAGCACAAGGATAAAAAGTTAAATGAAGCCAGATTTCTGAGCTTCTGGTCTAGTGTAAAAGACAGGCAAATAAATCATAATTTAAAAGCTATAATATAATGTGATAAGTGCTATACATACAGGGGAAGAGTTTCTAAATTAGACTGGAGATTTAGGAAAGTTCTCAGAGAAAGTGATGCTTGAACTGAATTTGGGAGATAAAGAGAGAAGATAGTTGGAAGTAGAGGCTTACGTGTGTTTCAAGGAAAAGAAAAAAATTGGTAAAGCACGGAAGTGTGTAATCATGTGACCTGCTTAAATAACCATAGTAGTTTCATATGGATAGTCCCAAAGGTGCCTATGGGGTGTGGCAGGAAGGGAAGGTGAAAGGTCAACAAAAAGTCAGAAATCAGATCATGAAAAGCCTTATGAGCTAAGGTAAAAACTTTTATTCTGAAAGCCATGGGATTTTAAGTAGGGGAGAGACGTAATCAGATAGATATATGTCTATAAAAATCCTGGCATCAGAAGAGAGGGTAAATTAGAGGAAGGCCAAACTGGAGTCAGGAAAACCAGTTAGGTAGATTCAGAAAGATATGAGACCCTGAACCATGGCAGGGGCAGTGGGAATGGAGAGAAAAGAGTATGCAATTCAGGGATGGAATGCTCAGGGTGTGGGTGTGACGGGTACTAGGTTGGAGGGTGAGGGGAAGAGAGAGAGAGATGGAATCCTCCCGGGTGAATAGCCTGGACAGCTAAATGGATGGTATGACTGTCCACTGACCTGGAATGGAAGCTAGCTCATGGTCACTGCCGTATCCTCAATGCCTAGCACAGGGTAGTGCTTGATGAATATTTGTTGAATAAATAAATGGTTACAAAACAGAGAAGGAAAAGTAGCTTTGGGTGGGGAAGATAATGAGTTCATTTTTGGCTCTGATGAGTTTGAGGAGCCTGTGAGACATCCTACTAGGAGGGTGAATATATAGGCCTGAAGTTTAGTGACACATTGTCATGGATTGACTGTGAGAGAATAAACTTCTCTTTGTTAAAGTCATCCACTTGTGGTGTTTCTGTTACAGCAGCACTAGATGACTAAGACAGAATTTGATACCAAGAGAGTGGGGTGCTGCTCTAACAGATACCCAAAATGTAGAAGTAGTTTTGAAACTGTGAACGGATAAAGGAATGGCAGTGGCAGAGGACCAGCAACAGCAGAGAACCGGAAACGGCAGAGAAGTGGCAGTGAACTGGCAGTAGCAGAACCAGGGGACCAGCACCAGAAGGCACTGGAGCTGACCCACGGAGCGAGAAAGCTGAATGCATGTGCATAAGAGGCTTCCTGGTGGAGCAGGGTGCCTCCAGGCACTTATCAGTGGAGCTACTCTTGCCAACCCATGGAGCAAGAGAGCTGAATGCCTGTGCACAGGAGGCTTCCTGGTGGAGTGGGGTGCCTCCAGGCACTTACTGGTGGAGCCACAGAGCTTTGGAACACTTGCCCCAGCAGGGCAGATGCAGATGTGAGGTCTGAGGGCTAAGAGGCCACAGGAGGCAGAAGCTGAAGAGACAAGGAACACAAAAAGCAGAGCTGCCTCAGTCTCAAAAGGTATGGCCAGGACCTCAGAGGTTTCAAAGGGTGGGGCCATGGCCTCTGGTGTCTCTAAGGATGGAGTTGTCACTCTGATGGACTAGGAGAGTGGTGTATCTAAAGCTGAGGGAGCAGATTTGCCATCCCAGTGAACCTGGAAGGCAGAGATGGGGGGCCTCCACTCAGAATCTGGAGAGTATAGCCAATACCTAGAGTCTGGAAGGCAGGGCCATTGTGTAAACTGTCTCAGAGAACAGAGGATTATTTTCAAAGCCTTGAGGGCTAATGTAATGTGTTCTGCGGACTTGCTTGGTGTCTGTTATCCCTTCTTCTCCTCTAGTTTCTCCCATTTGTAATGGAAATGTCTAGCTTGTGCCTGTTCTGCCATTGTACCTTTGGAAGCAGATAACTTGTATTCTAGATTTCACAGATGAAGAGGAATTTTTGGATTTTGGACTTGGAGTTGAAACTTATGCTGTGATATGATGAGATGAATATATTTTGCATGTTCCAAGGACATGAATTTGGGGGGGCCAAAGGGTGGAGTGTCATGGATTGAATTGTGTCCCCAAAAAATATCTGTCAACTTGGCTGGGTCATGATTCCCACTATTGTATAATTGTGTACCATTTTGTAATCTGATGTGATTTCCTTATGTGTTGTAAATTCAATCACTATGATCTGATCAGATGGATTAGCGGCAGTTATACTGATGAGGTATACAAGATTGGATAGTGTCTTCAGCCAATCTCTTTTGAGATATAAAAGAGAAAAATGAGCAGAGACACACGGGAACCTCAAAGCTGTGCCGGGAGCACAGCATATCCTTTGGACCTGAGGTTCCTGTGCAGAGAAGCTCCCAGACCAAGGTAAGATTGATGGCACCGACTTTCCTCCAGAGCCGATGGAGAAAGCCTTCCCCTGGAGCTGATGCCCTGAATTTGGACTTGTAGCCTACTGGACTGTGAGAGAATAAACTTCTCTTTGTTAAAGCCATCCACTTGT
>NW_004443972.1:15730706-15820533 GCF_000243295.1 Trichechus manatus latirostris
ACTTGTAGCCTACTGGACTGTGAGAGAATAAACTTCTCTTTGTTAAAGCCATCCACTTGTGGTATTTCTGTTATAGCAGCACTAGATGACTAAGACACATGTTATGGGCTAGAGTTTGGGATTCATCAAGTAATAGGTGGTAGTTGAAGCTATTGTGAAAGAGATCATCCAGGAAAACCAGGTAGAGTGAGCAAAGCTCCAGAGAGCACTGACACTTAGAATGTGATCAGCTAAAAGAATGCTACAGAAAAGACTGAGAAGGAATGCTGGAGAGTGGGAGGGAACGAGAGTGGTGTGGAAGAAGATTTTGGATCTGGCCATATAATGTTGGTGTATGAAATACTCTAAAATGATAAAATGTTTGAGATAATGAGCCCCTGTGTTCTTTCCTTAATATTTTTTGTGTGCTTACCATTTTTGAGACACTAAAATAGCCACTTGATGTTCCAAACAAATAACATTTATTTATAAACTCTGATAACTGATACTTCTCTTCAGAAAAAGAAATGTGCAGTTGGCATTTCTCACAAGTTCTGCTCTTCCAGCAATATTCCAAAGGTTTATAGGAATAGTGTAGTGGGTGAGTGGAGTGGTGGGTGAGTGCATAGATTCTAGAGCCATACAGCTCGGGTTTGAATCTTGGCTGGGTGAAGTTGGGGAAGTTACTTAACCTCCCTGTGCGTCAGTTTCCTTATCTATAAGGAGGGATTATCAACAGCTACTTCACAGGATCGTTATGAGGATTACCTAAGATGATATGTAACAGTGTTTAGAACAATTCCTGGTCTGAAAATAGGCCCCATGTAAGTGTTAGTTATTATCATATTTCCTAAAAATTCCCCAGTAGGAACATTTTGTAAGCAAAACTATCAGAGAATTACAATTCCTATAATCACACTAAAATCAAATAGCAAACGTAAAAGAAATCAAAAGTGAAGTAGGTTTCCACTTATACAAGACACCACCGTGTTTACTGTAGAAGGAAGACCTCTAGGTTTCCCCTTATAAACTTATGATTTAGTATAAAACCAAAAAAAACCCAAACCCGTTGCTGTTGAGTCGATCCCGACTCATGGGGACTCTATAGGACAGAGTAGAACTGCCCCATAGGGTTTCCAAGGAGCAGCTGGTGGATTTGAACTGCTGACCTCTTGATTAGCAGCCAAGCTCTTAACCACTGTGCCACCAGGCTCCGACATACATGTATATCATATATATGTCATACATGTATAAACCAAAATCAAACCTGCTGCCGTCGAGTTGATTCCGACTCATAGTGACCCTATAGGACAGGATAGAACTGACCCAATAGGGTTTCTAAGGAGTGGTTGGTGTATTTGAACTGCTGACCTTTTGGTTAGCAGCCAAGCTCTTAACCACTGCGTCACCAGGGCTCTATATGTATACATATATATATACCAAACAGGTTGCTATTGAGTCGATTCAGACCTGTGGCAACCCCATGTGTGTCAGAGTAAAACTGTGCTCCACAGGGTTTTTAATGACTGATTTTCAGAAACAGATCACCAGGCCTTTCTTCCAAGGAACCTCTGAGTGGACTCAAACCACCAACCTTTTGGTTAGCAGTCAAACACTTAACCATTTACACAACCCAAGGATGAGTGTGTGTGTGTGTGTGTGTGTGTGTGTGTGTGTGTGTGTATGATCTCATTATTTGCAGTAGTTATAATCTTTCAAGTTGCTTCAAACTCTGAATTAGTGAATACTGATCTGTTGCTCCTAGGGATAATACAGGGGTAGGTCGATGCAAGTCTCTAGTCACAACATTTTTGCCATGTGATCAATATACAACCTTGTTTTCTGTATGCTTCCATTTAAAGACAACTTATTTAATATATATTGTTGATTCATTAACACTGAATTCACTGCCAAAAGCACTATAGCTCATGCCTGAAAGAAGCTTATTCTAGAATATTTCTCCGTAACGCACATAATGACCTTCTTGTGTTTAAGAACACTAGACAGCCATTCTTCACTGCACTTAGATTTCATTTTAAACAGCAAAATTACCAATACAAGCACAAAAATGTGAAAACGTGGCACTAAGTAGACCACAAAAAGGACACTTGTTTACAATATGAGAGCTGAAACAAGAAGGCAGAGTGTCACCTTGTTCGACCTTAGCTGGGAACATGTGCTTTGGGTGAAACAAATATTTCACTTCTCTGTGTTTGTCCACAAATGATCACAAAAGCACTGTGAGTTTTGATTTTGGGTTTATAAATAAATTTTAGTGAATAGATAAATTTGTCAGTACAGAATCTGTGCATAACGAAGACAGAAGTGTATATACTAAAATGACATATACTAGTCTAATCAAAGATTAAGAGTTGAAATTCATCTGAATCCATGACATTAAGACATATTTAAACTGCATTTCATAACCTACATAATTCATAATTGAACTAATTAATTCAAAGCCAAGAATAATTAAGTGATTTAGGCCAAAACCATTAATTTAGTATTTATATGTAAGTGATCCTATAAACTACAATTTCTTTTTATTTCTTCCCCGGTAAAAGGGGAAACTTACTTTCATGATAGGTAGAAATTTCTATAGTAATTTATTCTGAAAAATTGATATGATTTATAAATACTGCCAATGAAGCGTAACATTTCCAAATGCTTTGAGAATGCCCAAGTGTCTCACTGTATATAAGAGTTACTTGGTAGAATTTTTAAAAAACCCTTCCTGGAGCAACAGAAAAGGACCAACATGGCAAAAACACAATGAGCTCCTTTCAGAATTCAGAAACCTTTCTTCTTTCTTCTGGCCTTCCAAAACTATCACCCTGGTCATGCTAATCAATAATATCCTCAAGCAACCAATTATCAAAGGTACCTGCTCATGCAGCAACAACAAAATTTTCATAATGGCTTCATGGAGAGGCAAGATGATAACCAAAGATCAAGAAAAAAAATTACCAGGCTCTTCTCCAAGGGATAGATCTTTCTGGAATGCCATGGACAATAACTGTAACTGCATAATGGCAGGAAGTTTTTCTATAATTCCATTTATCTGTTAGTTTCTTGTCTCTTAGACCAAAATATAAAATACTAATGGAATCTGAGCAAGGAAAAAATCAATGGGGCCCTATATCTTTGAGTGTTTATAGATGGATAAAAGAAGGTACATGAGAAAGACCATTGTGATAATAGCCCTTCAGAAAAGCAGCATATTGCAGAGGATACTGGTTGTAAAACAGTGAGCTCAGCTTGAGTTGTAAAGCTTTAGTGTGTTTGTTCTGCTGTTGCAAATCACCACCACAGTAGAGTGTCCCTTCACAATGCTAGGCACAGTGTGTATCCTCACACTTAGCACAGTGGCAGGCACATAATAGTATTCCATAGTTATTTGTTGAATTTGAATAATTGCATTTACTTTTATTGTACCATTTTAAGAAACATTAATTAATAATGGAGTAACATCCTTTGAGATGTTACAAAAAACCAAATTGCTTTGGAGAACAGTAATTGTTGAAGATAGTAATGTACTCCACCAGAACCAGTTGCCATTGAGTTGATACTGACTCATGGCAACCCCACATGTGTCAGAGTAGAACTGCGCTCTGTAGGGTTTTCAATGGAGTAGGATAGATCACCAGGCCTTTCTTTCAAGGCACCTCTAGGTGGACTTGAACCTCCAGCCTTTCATTTGGCAGCTGAATGTGTTAACCTCCCCATGCAGAGATGCCAAAGTACCCCACAGTATGAAAGAAACTGGCATTGAGTGAAGTGTTCTGAGTCCAGCTGAAGAAATTCTTGTGTTTTCTAAATGGAATTTCTTTAGCAACCACTGCATCTGATTCAGAGAGCAGCACTCTTGTCAAATCTTCCTAACTAAAATGCACAGATTGAGTCAGCTCTTTTTGAGTTTATTTTTATTTGTATACACGATACAAAAATAAAGTGAAAGACCATCAAAAACGGGAACTGTCTTGCTGAACCAGTTTACATTGTTCTAGGTCACCTTTGATCTAAGACTTAAAGCCCGAAATATAGGTGGTGATAGTACTGCTATTATATTTTATTAGTTTACACTTGGGATTTTTCTGAAAGGTAATTTCCAATGTTGTGAATACGCATTTTATTATAAAATACATATTAGAAATGCAATCTAGGATTTTGCCAAATGTATTCTTTCTATGACATGGTGATGTGGCCTCTGGCTGGCTTCTTGTCCCCTACAGATTGGGCCGCCCTCCACATCTTGCTAAAAGAGGACTAATGTGGGTTTGGAAATGCACTCACTAAACCAGGAAATAAACCACCAAGTGAAAGGGGAGAGAACTGTGTCTCAATCTGGACAGATCCTAAATTTTCCTAGAAAGGATTAAAAGTAAAAGGCAGCAAATGGAACAACCAGAACGGAAATAATGAGACTGCTCAAGCATTGTGAAGAATGTAACCAATGTCACTAAACAACTTGCGTAGAAATTGTTGAACGGGATCCTAAACCTTCACCAAAAACACAATAAAATACTATTTAAAAAAAAAAAAAAAGTAAAAAGGCAGCCTCAGAAGAGGAACCTGCTGGTAGCAATAGCAGCAGCAACAAAGAAGTGCAACTTAGACAGACTTCTAAGGGAATCAGATAATTTTCAAAAAGCTAGGCGTTCTTTGAGGATTCTTTTTCTCCAGTCTATTTCTAAACATTACCCTGTTTAGTATGTTCCTGACACTCTGGATCAAAAGCATAACTTGTTTAGTTTTCTATACAGATAATGGCTTTCTGTTTAGAAAATCTGCCTGCTCACACACTGAAAAAATGAGATGCTAGCACTTAAATTCAGCAGTTAGTATTTCAATTACACCGCAAATTTATATCATTTTAAAGTATATTAATATATTTTTAATTCTTGTCTGAGTAAGTTGTACTTAAATACATGTATATATATCAGAATGATTTTATAACAGTCATGTTATAGGTAATATAGTCTCAAACTACAGTGATTTTACATCTACAAAGAACATTAAAACATATTTCTATTAAAATTTTTCTCAATTTTCTAAAACAAAAAAAGAATCCAAGCAATCCTTTCCATAGCCATCTTCACGTATGTCCTAGCCTAGTATCTGGCACATAGTAGGCATCTAATAAATACTGTGGAATAAATGAAGGCCCTGAAAGTCCATTTTACATTTTTGTGTCCCTTGTCCTTGACAGCATGCTCCTTTAACTGCTTAACATTTGTATTTTTCCAAAGTAAAAGGCATTTAAGATACCCATTGAGTTAGATACCCAGCAGGCTGATCCAGAAAAGTCTGAAAGATAATAGCGTTAAGGTTACATGCAGTTTTGTAGAGTTTGGGTGATAACCAGAGAGAAGGCATTTCTATCTTTTACCTATTTATTCTTAAAATAAAAACAAACCAGTTGCCATTGAGTCCACCAAAAGGCTGGAAGGTCGAGTCCACTCAGAGAAATCTTGAATGAAAGGCCTAGCAATCTACTTCTGAAAAATCAGCCATTGAAAATTCTATGGAACGCAGTTCTACTCCGACATAGATGGGGTCCCCATGAGTCAGAGCTGACTTGACAGCAACTGGTATTTACTCTTAGGGAAACAATAATAGAGATATGAGTTCTGTCGACAGGGCTTTCACTCCAAGTCAGAAAACATACAAGAGGTCCAGTTACCCTAGGTCTAATCCCACTCAGTCCATCAGCAAATACTTATTGAGCACCTGCTCTGCACAGGAACCTGTGAAAGGTGCAAAGCATGCGAAGTACCTTCCTGATACCTGAATGCAGCAGTGTAAGGAGGATGTAGAGGAAGCTTACCTCCGCAGAGCAGCCCTTTGTGCCTCACGCAAGAGAAGTTGTCGCACTGGCAGTAAGGCCCATAGATGTTTCCATAGGGAGACAAGTGGCAGATACACTGCCCGCAGTAGCAGTCACCCCTTCCGCTGCATGAAGGGTGGTCCGGGGCTTCTTTGCAGGAATCTGTGCTCAGCGTGTCCTCGCCACACTCACAGCGAGGACCCATGTGGCCCGGGTTACAGGCACACACCCCACATTGGAAGGAGCCGTTCCCGTGGTGGCATTTGGAGCTGTTCACTTCCACTTCTTTCTGACAGTCACAGTTGCATTCCGAATGGACATGGATTTCTAGGGTGTCCCCCAGCCCCACGGGCTTTATAATTATGTGCCTGTTTCTCCTCTCGCAGTTTGGTATACTCAAAGTCACGTTGAATGAAGCCTGGAAAAAAAACCCGAAAACTAATTATCTGCTTCTTCAATCCACCAAAATGCATGGTGAGAAACAAAGCTGGGTAGAGATCAGCTTTGCCGAAAACGTTTACTAGGAAATCTGAAATTCTTGAAAGGAGAAGTCCAAATTTGGCACATTAAGCTAATTTCTGACCCGTTCGAATATTTCTTTCAGACGAAATATTGGCCATCTACTTACTGTGTCTCCCACCTTCATGTGGGAGCATTTCTTTTGGTGTGCGAAGAGGGTACTATTGTTGCAGACAGCTGTGAATGATAGGTTGAGTCCTTCTGTATCTCCCAATACTTCCAGTTCTACCTCAGACCGCAGTTCCTTTAGTCAAGACATAAAGAGTTAAACGAAGTCACAGCTAAAAAACACAGCCAGAGGAGGAAACGGTGACTCACGTTTATTGAACTATAAATGAATAAAATGAGATTGGGTCTAAAAGACATCCAGCATATTATCAAGCAAGCAAGCAAGCAATCAACACAATACAGTATGTACATACCCTATTGTGTTAAATCTAAGATGCCATCAATTGTAAGATATACCATTATTTTAATGACAGACTGGGACAAAATACCTCAAGATCGTTCTACACAACATATGAATCAGTCACAACAGCCTACCGTTGCTTTGAAAATTATTTAATCAATTCTGAGGGATTTAGCAAATTCGCCTGCTCTCAATTGAATAACTTAGCATATAAAAGGCAATTCTTCTGCTTTTTTCTCACAAAATATAACACAGCTTCCTCTACTTGTGGATGTCATCATTTCTTAGGTCCCATAAAGCAGCTGGTTGTCGCTTTGCCAGGAATACAGAATTGCAGACTTTCATCCAACAATGGATATTTGCTTTGCTGATATCAAATTTATGCCCTGCTGCTCTGTTTTGGTACATTTCTGCGTAGACAATAACTTTTCATTTCAATATTAAATCATAGTGCAGACTTTCTGAAGATATCTTAAAATGCAAATTAAGCTTAACACTTACACCACATTTTTACACAGATAACATGCGTGTTACATGTTTTTTGCCAACTGTGGAACCCCTTTGCACATTATTTTCCTAGGTGAGTTATATGTGTTATATGTGTGGAAGTGTTTTTTACGTGGGCGCGTTATTTGCAAACAAATACAGTATTACCAACAATGCACTTAACAGATTGAAGTGACTACAATATATGCAGCTATGGCCAAGTTCATATACGCACAGGCAATGAAAACTATATCATAAGTATTGCCTGCTGGCAGTGGTTCTAAGACTCCACTGATTGTGAGCTGCATCCTGATTTTAGAGATGTTAAAACACGGGAGGGAGGAACTGTGCCTTAAAATTGATATGCAATTTATTGAGTTCCTATCATACATTTAGAAGTCCCTGGGTGGTGTAAATGGTTAAGTGCTCGACTACTAGCCAAAAAGTTCATAGTCTGAACCCACCCAGAGGTGCCTTGGGAGACAGGCCTGGAAATCTGCTTCTGAAACTCTGTGGAGCAGTTCTACTCTATACACATGGGGTCGCCATGAGTCAGAATCAGCTCAACAGCAACTAACAACAACAAGAAGCTTACTGTCTTACTGAAAAAACCTAGATGGACCCAGGTGACTAAAATGCTAGTCAATGCACCATTAAGTTAAAAAAAAATTATGCAATGCAGATGAGGGTTTGGGACAGTTTAGAGAAGGGAGTGGTCAGTGAATGCTGAAGTAGTAAGGGAAGATAGGCCTTTAAAGGCTGAGTTGGATTTAGAAGTGTGGAGGGGATGACAGCGGTAGTCCAGACAAGGGAAACCAGAGGAGAGAAAGCCCAGTGCCAGTAAGGTGACAAGTGGGGCTGAGAACAAGCAGGCTCTTCTGCTGTCCTGGGTGACACCGAATAAGAGCCCCGATGTTTGGAGAGATGAGTTAAGACCTAGTGCTGTGGGAAACAGCCCCAGGAGTTTTTAGGCAGGGACCCAATCTACTGAAAATACAGCTGAAGGAAAGTTGTCTGGAGGCTGTGCAGGGCAGACTTGTGGAGGCGATAAGGACATGGAAGTGAAGAAAGCTGGGAGGTGCTGCATTCATCCTAGCCCAAGGCTTGAGGATAGGATCTGGGGGTAGTCATGGGAATGGAGAGGAGAGAATCATTGTGTGACAACAGAGATTAAAGGGAGGCAGACTAGATATGAGCACATGGGAGCCGGCAGAGCTGAAGAGAAGAAAGCCAAGGTTTTCTAGGAGGAAGAATGTCAAGGAAGGAGGAAGGGAGAGCTGTTTGTTCTGGAGAAAGACAATGATGTTATTCACATTTTCTCTATTCCTTGTTAATTTACAAAATAAAAGTCTGTATGTGGGGGACAAAACCAAATTATAAGCATTTAGAACAAAAAATTGAAATAAAAACAAATTTTAAAATATTATGAATCAAGTTATACTTCAATTCACCCAAAAGGAATTGCATCCACTTATCCTTTTCATTGTTGGCATTTTAAAAACATATTCAGCTCCAAATTTTCCTGAAGTATTATTTTACCAACTGCAGAGGAAGATGACCCTACTTTCATCTAAAATCTAAGTTGCTGACTGTAAATTCTAAGTTGCTCCTCTTTCCTGTGTTTTCATTTGCTTCGTATAGCGCCCGCTTAGTCAGCAGACTCAGGCTGGCTTTTCAGAATATGTTCTTCATCAGAGATTGAAGTGTCATTTCTCAGTCCTAAAGATTATTTCCATCTCGTTTTATGACTTCAAATTCTGCCAATTTAGCATTAAAATTACTCTTTAAGCCTGTTTAATTTCAGCTAGTTAAATTATACATATTCATTCATTCAGAAAATTTGAATGTCCAATATGTACCAGGTATGGTTCTAAGGACATGGGTAATGGCAAAGGCAAAGATACCTGACCTCTTGTAGTTCATATTCCAGCGTGAGGCGATAGGAAACACACAACATAATAAATAAGAAAACTATGTAGAATGTTAGAAGGTGATAGAGGCTATAGAAAAAAGAGCAGGGTAATGGAGATTAAAGAAGTGTGTGCAGAAGGTGTACGCTGAAATTTTAAATAAAGTGGTCAGGGTAGGAGTCATTGAGAAAGTGGCATTTGAAGAGTCTTGAAGGAATTGAGAAGTTAGCCAGCTATCTGTAGAAAGAGTGTTCCAGGAAGAGGGTAGAGCCAAAGTAAAGGCCTTAAGTGGGAGCATGTCTGGTGTGTTCTGAGAACAGAAAACCAAGGAACCAAGGGTCATTGTTCTGGAGCAGAGTGAGCTAGAGGAGAGTAACGGGAAGTGAATTTAGAGAGGTAATGTGAGAGTGGAGGAGAGCACATCAGACGGGGACCTGGTAAGCCGTTATAAGGAATTCAGCTCTACTCTAAGGAAAATAGGAAAACAGTTAGGGGGGTTCTTCATCCAGAGGAGTGTGATGATCTCACCTAATGTTTTTAAGGAAAAATTCTAGCTACTATGTTGAGAACAGAATGTAGGAAACCAAGGATGAAGGGGGTAGGGGGAGTTAGGAGGCTATTGCAACAATTCATGTGAGAGAAGAAGTTGGTTCTGACCAGGATGGAGGAAGTGGAGGTAGTGAGATTGGATCAAATTCTAAATAATTATGAAGGTAGAGATAGACTTTCCAGTAGCATTTTATTCCAATAGAATTTCCTGGTGGATTAAATGTACAGTGTAAGAGAAAAAGAGTCAAGGATCATTCCAAGCTTTTTGGTTTGAGTAACAAGAAGGATGGAATTACCATCAACTAAGGAGAAAACTATAGGTGGAAGATGTTGGGAAGAGTCTAGATCTCTCTCCTGAATTGTCAACTAATATATCTACTGACTCCTAGACATCCCCACTTGGATATCTATGAGAGAAATAAAGCATGGTTGCTGGCCAGCATTAAGGGTCTGCTTCAGGTCCATGATCATGAATTTAAAGTGAGACCAATGGTTATATGTTTTACCCATCCACATTCAGCTGTGTAGAGTGATGAAAACTGGATTTAACTAGGACTGTGGTTGGCCACTGGAAAACCTGCTGGTGTAGTGGTTAAGAGTTTGGCTGCTAACCAAAAGGTTGGCAGTTCAAATCCACCAGGTGCTCATTGGAAACCCTATAGCACAGTTCTACTCTGTCCTACAGGGTCTCTATGAGACAGAATCAACTCAATGGCAATGGGTTTTTTTGGGTTTGGTGGTTGGCCAAACAATTTCAAAGGAACAATAAGGGGCTGGGGAGTTGAGAGTGTGTCTAAGGCGTGACCACAATGATTGATCATTGAGTTTAAACTGGGGGCCCGTGCAAGAAAGGATATCAGGGGGTAAGAAACAATGAAGAGAGAGTAGGGTCAATTAATTGGAGATTCTGATGACTTCTAAGAAATATTAGGGGTACTAGAAGGAGTGAGCTAAAAAGATAGGAGGTGGTGAGCAGAAAGTGGGTGGCATGCAGTTGAGATTGTAAAGGAGTCTATTGGCAATTTCAAGGTTTAAGGTATGATGAGAGAGTGAGACTATGAGAAGTGGGGAGGGGAAAAGATCATTTAGGAGAGGAGTTCAAGAAACTGAAAGGCCAGGGTATGAGAAAGATCATCCATTCATCCATTCATCCATCCATCCACCATCCACCCATCCATCCATCCATCAATCCATCTACCTACCTACCCTGACATCATCAAGAATTAATGCAGGAGTATGAGTTGAAATTGACTTGATGGCACACAACGACAGTGTTGGAGAGAATGACACAGTAAGTCAGGAGTTAGATGAGAAATGAAAGAAATGATGACCTTCAAGTCTGTAATGACAACCATAATGAGGACTAGGGGTGACAGAGTCTGACCAAAATGATGGAAATCTCAGCATGAAATAGTTGGAATACCATACTTCAAATTCCACCAGGAATATTTTAATGCAAATTGCCCAGGGAAAGGACCTCAATGTTTCCTTGTAGATGTCATTATTTCATTTATTCATATACTGAGTATCTCTTATAAGCCAGGCAAAACCAAACAAACCAAGTCACTTCCCTCATGAAGCTTATATGCCCATAGAGGAGTTTACCCTTGGAATCACTGATATTTCAGTAGCTTTTATTATATGATTAGGGAAGGAAGAAAATTAGCTACTGATGGTCAGATGATTACAAATCTGGTAGTTAGGTTAAAAAAAAATCAATATGGCACTGTAAAATCTGAGATGAAGTTCATAATTACTAATTACAAACACAAATAGTCTACCTCTGTCCCACTAGAAGTCAATTAGAAGCATTTTGTTTTATCTCGATGTATTTTTTCCTTCATTCCTTCCTTCCTCTTTTTATAGACTGGAAAGAAACTGAGCCCACAGATCTCCATATTATAAAGACCTTTTAGAATACATCTAAAAATAACAGTAGAAAAATCATTTAAACTGGTGCCAAGATCCTCTGCGTGTGTCATTTGTGAATCATGAAGTTTCAGTAAAAATCCCAGAGCAAGATTGTTTAGTATAAGAGATATAAGAGTAATAGACACTTCTTAGTATTTTTGAGACAGTAAAACAGGAGCATGAGATTTAATTCAAATGTTTAATGCCTTAATTTCAACAACTTTAAATTATATGAGTGATTTGGGACCACTAAGCTAGGTTTGGAGCCCTGGTGGCGCAGTAGTTAAGAGATCAGCTGCTAATCCAAAGGTTGGCAGTTCAAATCCGCCAGCTGCTCCTTAGAAACACTATAGGGCAGTTCTGCTCTGTCCTATAGGGTCGCTGTGAGTTGGAATGGACTCTCAACCACCAAGGGTTTGGTTTATTTTATCTGGAAGCTAGACTTAACCTCTGGCAGGGCAGCAGGGCCATGGGCGGGGCTGGTCAGATGCAAGAGGAAATATTTTTGACAATTCACTGTTTTCTAATTTGCTTAATTCTTTTGAAGATTTTAGTGGTCAACAGTTTTGAGAGTGTTGGGTTAAAGGAAGTGATATGTTTCTAATTCAGTGAAGGATTGCCGTGTGATTTTATTTGATTCCACACATTAAAACTTTAATTACTGCATCGGAGGGAGCAAGGTTTTTACAGTGTTTTGTTGACAAGCTTTCCTGTCTGGAAGAATTTCAACCATGAGGTAATGTGGTGATTAATTTTTGATACGAGCTAAGAAGTTTCTGAGGCTATCGGTGGAAAAAACTCCATCCTCCTGTAATTTTAATGGACACATCTGTATTTTATTCTTTGATGAAATGAAGGGTTTGAAAAGGAATTCCCTGCTTTTTCCTCTTAAAGTGACTTTCAAAATTGGTAGGGTGATATCAAAATCACTGGGGAATTTTTTTCAAAATATGTAGCTCGTCCTGTTCAAGTTCTCTTAAAATGTCTGTAAGAGGATTCTGGACCTGGCTGTTTTTAAAAAGCTTCCCAGATGATTCTGAAATGCCATTTAGTTAAAAAACAAACAAACAAACAAACAAACAAAAAACCCTGGTTCAACATATACTAAGTATTAGCATACACTGCATATGGGTCATTTATTTGTGATTTGAAAACATTAAAAATTAGGACATTTTATTCATTTATTATTGGGTTGCTTTGTTAACAAATGTTAGATTTACAGCTTGTAAAATTTTACTTTTTTTGTTCTTGTCTGAATTTAGAGCATCATCTTTTTTTTTTTTCTTTGTTAGTAAAGGCAGAAGAGGGCGATGATATTTAGAAATCAAAATAAAAAGAACAGGCAACTGGCTATTGCTTGTTAATTAATTTAGTCATGAAATAAGGATAAAGGAAGAGAGCATTATGTAACCCTGTAGGTATGTATCTTATTTCAAGGGAGGCGTTCTGTCCTCAGGTACTAATTCACAAAATCAAGGCAAATAATCATATACATACTTATAAAACCAAGGAAAAATTTCCCTGGTTCACCAAAGTAGAGCATCTCAAAATTGGTGTTCCTGGTGATTTTTGATGCTTTGTTGTGTAGCCAACACTTGCGTTTTTTCTTGAGTTCTGTCCTTGTCTCAGGAAGGCTGTGGAGTTACTTCTCCACGTAGCTCTGTTACTCACTGGCAATTTAAACTTAGGTTTTTTTTCACACAGATAAGAGGGGAGCTTAATTGTATGACTCATGGAGCCAATTGAGTAGAATTAAAATTCTCCCAGGTGACTGTCATAAAAACCACCTAAACTTTATGATCCAGTTTATGATTTTTCTAGCTTCTGTTCCATCTTTCAGGAAGAATATCTTCAAATTAAGGGTACAGAATTTATATTTTCACTGCATTAGTGCAGAGAGATTTTCTTTGGAAAAAAAAGAACTCTACCAACAAATGAGAGTACTCGTAACTGCCCAAAACACATCTTAGTTTTGAATACCAAAAAAATGTAAAAAAGAAGAAAACTGTAAAATATCATACTTCATAAGCTGAGATGATCAGCTGGAGAATGTTTCCAGAGTCCTTCTGAAGTAGCCCTACCGTGGCTCCAGGAATAAGTTTTGCGTAATTCTGTAAACAAAAAGAATAAATCAGTCTTTGTTTGCTCACTGTAATTGAGAAACGTTAAGTGTGGGATTCAACTTGCTGACTGTGATTGCCTCTGTTTAACTGGCTGGTGAGAACAGGCTCCTGATAATCAACTGGCGTTTCTCCTGAAACTGTAGCTCTTGCATCTGTGCAGCTTCCTGCACTCAAGTGGGAAATGCACTGGCCCGAGTTGCCACTGGGGAAATCTGGTGTCTGTGGTTGCGTTAGTCTAGAGCCGTGGTTTATATCACGATGGGAGTTAGGTCTCAAATAACAATAGTAACATTTATATAACGTTTTCCATCCATGGAGCATCTGTGTCCAAGGATTTCTAGCATGCTTTTGGGAAATATTTATTTTCTCTTTTTGTAATGTTTAGAAAACAAGGTTCTGTCCATATGGGTCAGTGACCAGGTCACTCTGTAAAGTCATTCAGTCCAGGCGCCTTAATGAGCAGTCACTTGGTGGAGAAAAGGAGTGAATTATTCTGATTCTTGCTGTTAACTCCCCCTTTCCTATAGCTAATGGGCACTTCTTTAGGACCTGGAGCTGCGGAAGTCAGCGCTGTGCTGGGGGCAGTCGGAATCACTCCCCATTGCGTCAGGACTGGGTGAGTCAGAACTTTGCTCTAAATGGTACGCATTCTCCATTTATTGCCTCTCCTGAGATGCCATTCCCAATCAGGGAGAACTCACAATACTAACTCGTCAAAGCTCTGGGTATCCAGCATGGCCAGGGAAAGAGGCATTGCAAAGAAGGGAATTTTCCAGAGAGCTGAAAATTTCCACATCCTTCTCCTGTAGAGCAGCTAGTGGGTTCGAATCGCTGACCTTTTGGTTAGCAGCTGAGCACTTTCACCACTGTGCCACCAGGGCTTCTCTTAATTTTTAAGTTTGAAAACTATTATTTTTAATCAAAGGAGACTGGATAGAGCAAGCAGTTTGCGATCAACTGCTTACTGAAAGGTTGGCGGTTGAAGCCAGCCAGCAGTGCTGTGGAAGAAAGTCCTGGCAATCTGCTTCTTCTGTAAAGATTGCGGCCAAGAAAACCCTATGAAATACAGTACTAGTCTGTAACATATGGGGTTGCGACTCCACGGCAGCTAACAACAACGTTTTTAAGCAAAAAGTCTTCTAAAATGTATAATACACATCCCTGCCTTCTTAAACAAAGAATCCAAGCATATTTTGACTTTTTTTTCTTGAAGAAATAGAGCCATATTTATCAATATTAACTATTGTTCTATAATCATCAAAGACTTCTAAAATCCATGGAGAGGTTCCCAAGTGGACCCTGACTGCTATGCTTTTACTTCTTGTATTTTTTTAAAAAAATATTTTTTATCTTCTTGTTAGGCTGTCAGGCATCACTTGCCTACAGGTATATTCATTTATTCTTTTACTGTTACATTCAACCACAGCTATTAAGTAGGTTTCATATGTTGTGCTGTATCAAGAGGAGACAACCATTCTTTGTCAGCGGTGTTCTTCTAAGTTACTCTGTGTTGGAGAAAACCAGATGACTGAGTTTATTAAAATGTTGAAAAGAATACATAAACTTTGAGTGAAGGATTTAGGGCATCTCCTATAGAATTTTAGTAGCTTAGAATATGCACAAAGGCACGTTAGAACTAATAATTATCATTAATTATAATAGTGATACGAAATAAATAAATCAGGATAAGAGAAACCAAGGAGAGCAGTAAATAAAACCAAGATGAGGAGAGAACACAGAAGGTATGTAGGAAGTCGCGGGCAACTTTCTAGAAGTGGGCACCTGGGTAAGTCCAAGTTTTCTACACCCCTTGTATGGAACATTTGGAGATTCGAACCTACCCAGAAGCGCCTTGGAAGAAAGGCCTGGCAATCTGCTTCTGAAAGGTCACAGCCATAAAAATCCTATGGAGTGCAGCTCTTTTTTGCACCACCTGGGTTGTCGTGAGTCAGAATCAACTCAATGACAACTGGGTTTTGCATGGAAAAATAGGTTTTGGTTTTAATTTGTGGGTTTTGGCATTTTCTACTTATTTCAGTGTTCACGATTGTATTTAAGTTTGAAGTTGCTAGAAATTTGAACTCTTGAATGTGTCAGATGTTGCTCCGCCTTGACATTGTGTTTTATTATTGAGCAGGCTGCGGGCAGAAATCCAGACAACATTCCTCACCTTTCTTCCATGCCCCATGTCACTGCCTGTTGACTGTGGGCCCCACTCTGTTTCCCTGAGCTGGGTAGAACTTGTAAAATACAGGGAAGGCACCACTTCATCGACTTACCTTTTCAAATAAACACATGTTATGGAGAGGCTGTGAAGCGTGAGAACTGTGGTTAACAGCAAATACCTAAATAGGAACTTGGATTTCACTCAAGTGGAGCAAGAATGTGCGTAAATTTGACTGATCCCAGAAGAGAAGACTGAAGGAAGCCTTAGAGGCTGACGAAGAAAGGTTCAGATCTTTTAGAAAAAGAATTTCAGGGTTCTTAACTTTGAGTGACACCGCTATCCTTGAAAAGTGCGGTGCAAATGGTTAACGTGCTTGGCTACTAACCGAAAGGTTGGAGGTTGGAGTCCGCTGGTAGCTCAGAAGAAAGTCCTGGCAATCTAATTCCGAAAAATAAGCCGTTGAAAACCCTATGGAGTGCAGTTTTACTCTGACACACATGGGGTCACCATGAGTCAGAATCAACTCAACGGCAACTGGTGGCTATCTCCAAGGCCGAGGTGGAATGGGTATTTTCTACAAGCACAAGTTCAAGTAGCCTCCAAGTTTTGGGTTAATTCTTGGTTAACAAAGCCAAACCCATTCACTTCCTAAAGCACAATTATGATCATGTATGTGGTATGACATTAATGTTGGCTATTAGGATAGTGGTTAACATGAATCACATTTGCTGATCACCACTAGAATGAAGTATAAAGGAGTTGGCAGCCAGTAGCAGTACTCCATGAAAACACTGACAATTGTGTAGAGAAGAACTATTGATTTCGGGATGCTGACTCCCCCAGAAACATTTCAAATAATTAACTACAAACATGGAAAATTTGGCTTCCTGTTCTAGCACTGTAAAAAATTGCACTTTAAATCTTGTAGTATTATGATGACTTTAAATGTAATGTATCATATGCCTTCCTTTCATTAAAGTCCTATAATAAATCGTCATGATTAAACATGTTTAATGTTAGAAAAAAGATGATTTTGCATGCCTGGATATGATGAATTATAGCATTGTGACTCTAAAAGATGACTCTTGGATATTAAAAATGGTGAGTTCTGTAAACATAATGCTGCACAAGCTGGTTAAAATGCAAACTCCTATGCTTGGGCTTGAATTTCATAGGCTTCAATTCTGTGTTATCTACTCATGGATTATCCTAATTATGGATTTTCTTGCCTCCTCCCTCCATGCCACCCAGGAGTCCTGGAGTTGCTTTTCTCACTCATATTTGCAAGGCTGGTTTTCTTCTGATTGCCTTAGTTTTCTTAGCTTCTTTTTTAAGCCCTGTTTATTGGTTCACTCTGTCCCCATCTCAAAAAATATTTACTTGTCCAACAGTCTGCATTCGCTCCCTGGAAACCTCTTCTTCGTCAAGGATACAGGATAAGAAGTGAACAGGAGGTCATTTAGCAGACAGGTATCAAAGAATGCATAGGGAAGTACCTAAATTCCCACCTGCAGACTTGGATTCCTCTCAGAGAGTGTGTCCAAGTTCGTTGCCTTTTGGTGTCTGTTTGCTGGAACCACCTGTCAGGTGTGCATTCCTGCTTGGATCAGGGCAGAGAAACCTGCAGACACACACCTGCTTCCCCAGCTTGCCTTGGACAGGCTGTGGGTTGGCTTTTCCTTCAAAGAGACACAGGCTGAAGACCTTGGCAGACCCTCCTCTACTTTTGGTGATATTTTGGTGTTCTCCCCCATAGAAAGGATGGCTCCTGATATGACCTGTGCTCCTGTTGGACAGACTTCCTGTTTGGTTAACTCTTCTTCTTCTGGTTCCAAGCCTGGCTGTGTTCTGGGATAGTGTGTAGTATTAACTGTATCCTTGCTGGGCATTTGGACTTGGTTTCTGCCTTGGATCGTGCCGCTCCTCTATGGGTGTCCAGACCCTTGTGTGCTATTCCTGCGACATTTTTGCTATGGCCTCAAGGACACCTCAGAGCTCTTTAGCAACCATTTTATACAAACCACACTACTCATGCCCCTCATTAGAGGGTAGGAAGTCAGAAGCCTGCTTGCCGCATTTCAGCTAGCAGCATTTTAATAAAGACTTTGTAAAACCAAATGTTTAGAGCAACCTGCTGCCAGTTATTTGACACAAGGTGTAATCAATTTCTACCTGAATTCTATCTACCTGGATAAGGAGCCGAGGGAGGTGTATACCTGGGCAGCATCCTTAGCTGTCACAGCATAACTTGGCTCTGTCTGTCTCTCTCCCCACCCTCAGGAGCTAGTCCCAGGAACAAGTCCTCATAAGCTGCAGTTACGGATTCACGGGGCCTGGAAACAGGATCAAGAGGTCCTCATAAGTTTCCTGACATTCTCAAGCACCTCCTGCCTTTCAACACCTGCATCCTCAGAAGCCCAAGGCTCCTGGAGTATCTATTGTTGGGGGACTGTGGGACAGCCTCAGGGATGTGGCGGGAATGCTCTCTATCTCCTCAGGTTCCACACAGCTCACTGCGCGGGTGCAGGGAGCCTATCATGTAGCCAGGGCTAAAGGTGGCCAGAATCAGCACCCTCCCATCACCTGGGAAAAGAATAACTCGAGCTAACATTTGTACCCAGTATTATGCTTACTGCTTTGCAAGTGGTATATCTTTCATTCCTCCAAGCAGCTCTATTATTTAGGTACTATTACTATCCCTGTTTTACTGCCGAGACACTAAGGCCCAGAGAAGTTAGTTAAGCTGCCCAAGGTCATCCAGCTAGGAAGCGGTAGAGCTGGGCTCACCCCTGCCATCTGCTTTAGAGCCAGACCTCTTAACTAGACCACCTATGGTAGGTGCCTGGCAGTGGCTACCCCCGAGTTTGTGTCTGTCATTGGTGAGCCTGAGAGAGGTTAATGAGTTAGCCTGAAAACTGGGCTGGGGTTCTTTTGATTTCTTTAAACTTTTGTTATTGTTAGCTGCCGTGGAGTCAGCCCCCAACTCATGGTGACCCCATGCACAAAGGAATGAAATGCTACTGGATCCTGAGCCATCCCCATGATCATTTGCGGATCTGATGGTTATGATCTGTAGGGTTTTCATTGGCAGATTTTTGGAAGTAGATCACCAGGCCTTTCTTCCTACTTCATCTGCTGAAACTTGTTTAGCATCATAGTAACATGCAAGCCTCCACTGACGGATGTGTGGTGGCTGTGCATGAGATGTATTTGCTGGGAACAGAACACGGGTCTCCCATGTGGAACTGAGAATTCTACCACTGAACCACCACTGCCCCCCTTTAAACTCTATACCCTTAGTTTTAACTGGAGAGGCTAGTACCTCAGAAAATAAATGGGAGAAGCTGGTCTTGACTCTAAAGCCAGTGCTCACTCTAGCCTACCAGGGCACGGCTGGGCTGTACCAGGAACTGGTGCAAATGCCAACAAAAAACTAGGGTAGGAGTCTCATTAGAAAGTTCAGATGATAATGCCTTAAATTTATATATAGAGGCTGAGAGATTATAGAACAATTTTTGGAGCCCTGGCAGCATAGTGTTTAAGAGCTCAGCTGCTAACCAAAAAGGTCAGCATTTCGAATCCTCCAGCTGCTCCTTGGAAATTCTATGGGGCAGTTCTACTCTGTCCTATAGGGTTGCTTTGAGTCGGAATTGACTCCACGGCAATGGGGCTTCTTTTTGTTTGTTTGTTTGTTTGTTCCTACCCAAAGAAAAAATGAAAGGAGAAAAAGAGTTGTGGCTGTAATCGTTTTCAAACCAAAACACTACATCTTGAAAGAAATGTAGGAAGTAGTGAAAGCATAGAGGCAAAGAATAATTTCCTGGGGACCGTATTGTGCTATTTATCTGGTCGAAGGAAAACAGCTCTTTGCTGGCAAAGCCTTGCTTTTGTCAAGCAGTACGCTGCTTCCAGAGCTAGAGGCGGGCTGGGCCTGCTGAAATAAGTCCTTCTTCTGAAGGCAATCAGAAGGCTTTCTTCCCATGAGGTCTTTCATTATTGTGGGGTTTTATTCTACTGGTTCTCATGTTCATTATCAGTAAATGGAGGGCTCCCAGTTTTATGCAAAAGTTTACCCCCAGGCTTGACTGTGTTACTAGGACAGCCAGGATTCCAAGAAGAACAGGTAATTGTTTCTGGCATAAGGGTGGCATGAACGCCTGTCTCTCGGTTGCATGATATGTGCTTTGCCTTCAGGCTTTCAACTGTCAGCATTCCATAGCCAGGCAGGTAGGGATGGGAGTGTGCTAATTAGATCAAGCGCTTGATCTTGAAGTCTGCATCAGCAATGACTAGGTAGTCGGGCTTCAGTACTTTTAGCACTACCTGTCTTTCTCCCAGTCTGCCCCGGAATGTAATTATCTTGTCAGCCAAGAAGCTGCACTGTGCAGCTGAGCGAGTGCTCTGCAGCAGTAACAGTGATAAACGAAGACGAATGGACCCACGGTGCATGACTGTTCGGAGACAAACAAATTCACAGAGAGGCATTCGAGAATGGAGATTTAGAGAACAAAGAGGCTACACTGAGTATTTGTTGCTGAGGATCCTTCAGATCTTCTCTTAATAAGATTACCCTGCCTTCTGAGAGGGTTCACAGACCTTTCCTGGCATTGCAAGTCCCAAAGCTTTAGAAAGCTCTTTATAAAATGGGAATGGATGTGGGATTCAGTAGCAGCCCATAGGCTTTGCTGACCAAACGGCAGCTAATAAAACTTTGAAGGATAACTCGTAGGAAGCCAGTGAAGGGGGCAAGAAAATAGAAAGCAGGTATATGTGTGAAGATTGCTAAAGAAGTAGAGGCCGTTGCTAATTGAAGTGTGGTGGGTGGATTCGCGGCATCAGCATCATCTGGGAGCTTGGTAGAAATGCAGACTCTCAGGATCCAGCCCAGAACTCCTGAATCAGAATCTGCCTTTGAACAAGGCTTCTGGGTGACTGGATATACCAGAAGAATTTTAAGAAAACACCCATGGCTGGGTCTTAACCCCAGAGATACGCATTTAATCAGATCAGGGTGTGCTCTGGGCATTGAGATTTTTAAAAAAGCTCCCTAGGTGATTTTAATGAGCAGCAAAGGAGTCATGACAATGTAGAAAATAAAGGAATTCTGTTTTTAAGCCCTTATATTCACAATGCATAAAGTGTTCTCAAGCCAGTCACACACCTGTGACATCTATTCTCGGCGACAAAAGTGGTGTTTGGAATGCCTGCTACCCGTGGAATAGCACAACAGCTTTTTTCCTTGGCCTTCAAAGCTGAGAGGTCTAGTTTCAGCCTAACTCTCCCACTCCCAACCTTCACTGCCAGCTCACTTCAGGCAGACTGGCCTTTTCTCAGTTAGTAAACACACTGAGTCCTTTCCTGCCTCAGAGACTTTGCACATGAGTGTTCCTCTTGAAAACCCCTCAACCTCCAGGTTGCTGCTTTGTTAACACCTCTTAAAAGGCGCCTTCCCAACACATTCTATCCAAGGAAGGTCTCACTCTCTTCCCCTCCATTATTGTCCATTGTTATACGCTATTCTTTCCTATTTCCTTAACAGCACTATTAAAAGTTGTAATTATATTGTTATGTATTCATTAATTATTTCTTACATGTTTTTCATTCACTAGACTGTAAGCCCCTCGAGAACAAAAATGGGGCCTGTTTTTTATTCTTCACTGTATTCCCAGTACCTAGTTCAGTGTTTGGCACCTGGAAAGCATATAAATACTTGTAGAAGAAATGAATGAATGCAGGGGTCAGTAAACTGGCTTGTGGGCCATATTTGGCCTGCTACTTGTATTTATAAATAACCATGCTCATTCATTTATGCTCACTCATGGCTGATTCATGCTACATCAGTAGATTTGTCATGACAGAGACCATATTACCCTTAGACTTAAATTACTACCTGGCCCTTTACAGATAGGACTGTCAGATAAAATACAGGACACCCAGTTAAATTTGAATTTTACAGCAGAAATGAATAATTTTTTAACATAAGCATGTCTCAAATATTGCATGGAACATACTTCTACTAAAAAGTTAGTTATTGTTTATTTGAAATTCAAATTTTGTAACCGGACGTCCTATAGTTTTATGTGCTAAATCTGGTTACCCTACAGAAGAAGTGTGCCAGCTCCTGAATTAATGAATAAAGTGTGTCCAAATGTGTAAATCTTGAAAAGCTCAACGTATAACTTCCAAAACTTTCTGTTTACTTTCTGAACATTCAACACTGCAGGGGCAACAAAATATTGAACTATATTCTAATTAATACTAGCCCCTTAGTAGCATATTTTGAGCTCTTTCAGATAATTAAACTTAAAATTAAAAAAATGTACTCCCAAACACTTCTTATGTCCTGGAGGCTATGAATTTAACTTGTCCGGATCCCATATGTTATTGTTGAAAAGACTGCTCTATGGAGAAGGCTTGGATGCACTTAGACTTGTTCACGGGGATCCGAGCTGGGGCTATTTCCCTGTAAGCATATGCTATAATTTGGGCCAGACTTACAGACACCATCACAAACAGAGTGGGCAGCCAGAATCATGGGAAAGACTTCAGGGTATGGATGAGGAACTGAATTAACCAGGAATCACTTTGCCCTGTGGGGCCCTGAGAAACCGTGCAGAAGGGTAATTACACAGGTTTTAGCGCTTTGCGGGTATGGAGAGAAAGGCTTTGAAGAAGCCGAGTTTGCTCACAAATCATAGGTCAGAGCCCTCACTAAGGGGTATTTTTAGGGATAAGAAAACTGAGACTAGAAACAATTTGTTGGTCCCATTAAAGTTATCACATGAAGGTGTAAAAAAGTAACCAAGTAAAAATTACCACGTGTATATGTAAAAAAGTAACGGGATAGGTAAAAACATAGTAAATGTGGAGGTTTTGGGGGCTGTGGGTGGGAGTGGGAGCAAGTTTGATTTTATTCTCTAGTGGACACCCTATAGTTACAGTAGCTATCATTATATTTTCAGGATCTAGGATTTTGTACGATGACCCTGTTTTCATCTAATGTGACTGTCAATAAAAGTGATTGTTCAATGTGTAACTAAATGAAATTTAATTTTATGCTTTTATAAGATTATAAATATATAAACTCGTTCAGAAAGTTTGGACGTACTTAATATGTACAGTATGAGGCTGTTATGGATTGAATTGTGTTCCCGCAAAAATATGTATCAGCTTGGCTAGGCCATGATTCCCAGTATTGTGTGTTTGTTCACCATTTTGTAATCTGATGTGATTTTCCCATGTGTTGTAAATCCTAACCTCTACGATGTTAATGTGTCTTGGAAGAAGTACAACAAGAATGCTCCTTAGAAGCAAAAGACTACATCTTACATACTTTGGACATGTTGTCAGAAGGGATCAGTCCCTGGAGAAGGACATCATGCTTGGTAAAGTAGAGGGTCAGTGAAAAAGAGGAAGACCCTCAATGACATAGATTGACACAGTGACTGCAACAATGGGCTCAAGCATAACAACGATTGTGAACATGGTGCAGGACAGGACACTGTTTCGTTCTGTGGTACAGAGAGTCATAATGAATCGGAACCAACTCCAGGGCACCTAACAACAACGACAACATGATGTTAATGAGGCAGGATTAGAGGCAGTTATGTTAACGAGGCAGGACTCAATCTACAGGATTAGGTTGTATCTTGAGTCAATCTCTTTTGAGATATAAAAGACAGAAGTGAGCAGAGACATGAGGGACCTCATACCACCAAGAAAGAAGTGCTGGGAGTGGAGCACGTCCTTTGGACCCAGGATACCTGCAATGAGAAGTTCCTAGACCAGGGGAAGGCTGATGACAAGGACCTTCCCCTAGAACTGACAGAGAGAGAGAGAGCCTTCCTATGGAGCTGGCACCCTGAATTTGGACTTCAAGTCTCCTAGACTGTGAGAGAATAAATTTCTGTTTGTTAAAGCCATTTGCTTGTGGTATTTCTGTTATAGCAGCACTAGATAACTAAGACGGATGCCAATATGCTAAAATACATAAATATATGCAAAGAAAAAAAGATAGGAAGGACATATTCTAAAATGTCAACAATGGTTAATTATGTCTGAGTGGTGGATTTACTTGCGATCTTTATTTTCTTCTTTGTGCTTTTCTGTGTTTCTCTCTCTCTCTCTTTTGAAAATGACATGTATTAATTTTATAATTAGAAAAAGAGTAATTTAAAGATTTTATCTCTCTTCCTCTCTTTTTTTTCCCCATGTTCCCACATTGCAGTTGGGAGAGTAACTAGTATATCACTTTGGAGAGCAAGCTGGAAAAACTCAGTAGAATTGAAAATGCCATTCCCCCATGATCCAGGGACTTCACTCCTAGCTAGGGATTGTCAATCGAGAACATGTGTACAAGGATGTGCGTGGCTGCAACATTTGCAATACTGCACAATTGGAAGCAACCTAATGTCCATCAACTGCAGAACAAATACATAAGAGCATATATGCTTAAGGGAATCCGTATAGCAGTGAAACAGAACAGACCAAAGCAATATGTATGTCTATGAATAAGCCAAAATCATAACAAGTGTGTTTGACAAGATACAGACTGCAAAACATATATCTGATAAAGGACTTGTATCCAGGATATTCAAAGAACTCTTACAACTCAATAAGAAAACAAACAACTCAGTAACAAAATGGGCAAAAAATCTGAACAGAAACCTCACCAAGGAAGTCATACAGATAGCAAATAAGCATATGAAAAACATGTTCAAAATCATATGTCATCAGGGAACTGCAAATCAAAACAAAAATGAGATACCACTACATACCTATTAGAATAGCTAAAATCCAGAACACTGACAATGCTAAATGTTGGCGAGTATATGGAGCAAAAGGAACTCTCATACATTGCGGGTGGGAATGCAAAATGGTACAGGCACTTTGGAACATAGTCTGGCAGATTCACAAAAAACTAAACATAGATATATCATTCAATCCAGGAATTGCTGCCCTAGGTATTTACCCAAGTAAGATGAAAATGTATGTCCACATAAAAATCTGCTCACAAACATAGCTGCTTTATTTATAATTGCCAAAAATTAGAAACAACCAAGATGTTCTTCAACTGGTGAATGGATAAACAAACTGTGGTTCATCCATACAATGAAGGATTATTTGGCAATAAAAAGAAATGAGCTATGAAGCCATGAAAAGACGTGGAGGAATCTTAAATGCATACTGATAAGTGAAAAAAGCCAGTTCAAAAAAGTTACATACTGTAAAACCCCAACTATAAGACATTCTGGAAGAGGCAAAACTATAGAAACTGTGAAAAGATCAACATTGCCAAGGGCTCGGGAAGAGGGGAATGGACAAATAGGTGGAGCACATGGCATTTTTATGGCAGTGAAATTATTCTGTATGGTACTGTAATGGTGGACACATGACATTAAGCATTTGTCAAAACCCATAGGGCTATACAACACAAAGAGTGAACCCTAATGTGAACTATGGACTTTGTTGTTTGTTTGTTATTAGGTGCCATCGAGTCGGTTCCAACTCATAGTGACCCTATGTACAACCGAATGAAAGAATGAAACACTGCCTGGTTCTATGCCATCCTCACAATCGTTGCTATAGTTGAGCCCATTGTTGCAGCCACTGTGTCAATCCATCTCATTGAAGATCTTCCTCTTTTTCAATGACCTTCTACTTTACCAAGCATGATGTCCTTCTCCAGGGACTGGTCCCTCTTGATGACATGTCCAAAGTAAGGGAGGCGAAGTCTTGCCATCCTCACTTCTAAGGAGTATTCTGGCTGTACTTCTTCCAAGACAGGTTTGTTTGTTCTTTTGGCAGTCCATGGTAAAGTCAATATTCTACGCCAACACCACAATTCAAATGCACCAATTCTTCTTCAGTCTTCCTTATTCATTGTCCAGCTTTTGCATGTATATGAGGCAATTAAAAATGCCATGGCTTGAGTCAGGTGCACCTTACTGCTCGAAGTGACAGCTTTGCTTTATAACACTTTAAAGAGGTCTTTTGCAGCAGATTTGCCCAATGCACTACATCGTTTGATTTTTCTTTCTTTCTTTCTTCCTTTCTTTTATTGTGATTTAGGTGAAAGTTTACAAAGCAAATTAGTTTCTCATTAAACAGTTAATACACAAATTGTTTTGTGAAATTGGTTGCCAATGCCACAACGTGTCAACGCCCTCCCCTTCTCCACCCGGGGTTCCCTGTTTCCATTCATCCAGTTTTCCTGTCCCTTCCTGCCTTCTTGTCTTTGCTTTTGGGCTGGTGTTCCCATTAGTCTTATATACATGATTGAACTATAAAGCACATCCCTCACATGTGTTATTGTTGGTCCTATAGACCTGTCTAATATTGGCTGCAGGGTGAATCTCAGGAGTGACTTCAGTATTGAGTCAAAAGGGTGTCCAGGGGCCATACTCTCGGAGTTCTCAAGTCTCTGTCAGACCAGCAAGCCTGGTTGTGTTTTTTTTTTTTTGTGAATTTGAATTTTGTTCTATATTTTTATCCTGCTCTGTCAGGGGCCCTCTATAGTGATCCCTGCCAGAGCAGTTGGTGGTGGTAACTGGGCACCATCTAGTTGTTCTGGGCTCAGTCTAGTTATTGTGGTCCATTAGTGTTGTTTGATTTCTTGACTGCTGCTTCCATGGGCAATGACTGTGGATTCAAGTAAAATGAAATCCTTGACAACTTCAATATTTTCTGCATTTATCATGATGTTGCTTACTAGTCCAGTTGTAAGGATTTTTGTTTTCTTTTTGTTGAGGTATAATCCATACTGACAGTTATAGTCTTTGATTTTCATCAGTAAGTGCTTCAAGGCCTCTTCACTTTCAGCAAGCAAAGTTGTGTCATCTGCATAACACACTCCAATCCTGATGCTGTGTTCTTCTTCATATAGTCCATCTTCTTGGATTATTTGCTCAGTATATAGATTGAATAGGTATGGTGAAAGGATGCAACCATGGTGCACATCTTTTCTGATTTTAAAACATGCAGCATCTGCTTGTTCTGTTCAAATGACTGCTTCTTGGTCTATGTACAGGTTCCTCATGAGCACAATTAAGTGTTCTAGAATTCTCATTCTTTGCAATGTTATCCATAATTTGTTAAGATCCACACAGTTGAATGTCTTTGCGTAGTCAATAAAACAGAGGTAAACATCTTTCTGGTATTCTCTGCTTTCAGCCAAGATCCATCTGACATTAGCAGTGATGTCCCTCCTTCCACATCCTCTTCTGAATCCAGCTTGAATTTCTGGCAGTTCCCTGTCAATGTACTGCTGCAACCATTTTTGAATGATCTTCAGCAAAATTTTATTTGCGCATGATATTAATGATATTGTTCAAAAGTTTCCACATTCCGTTGGATCACCTTTCTTTGGAATGGGCGCGTATATGGATCTCTTCCAGTTGGTTGGCCAGGTAGCTGTCTTCCAAATTTCTTGGCATAGGCGAGTGAGCGCTTCCAGCATTGCATCCGTTTGTTGAAACATCTCAACTGGTATTCCATCAATTCTGGAGCCTTGTTTTTTGTCAATGCCTTGAGTGCAACTTGGACTCCTTCCTTCAGTACCATTGGTTCTTGATCATATGCTACCTCCTGAAATGGTTGAACATCAACCAATTCTTTTTGGTATAGTGACTCTGCGTGAACCCTAATGTGAACTATGGACTTTAGTTAATAAAAAAGTATCAATATTGGCTCATCAGTTGTAACAAATGTAGCACAGAAACGCAGGATGTTAATAGAAGAAACCACGTGCAGGGGCATGGGGAGCATAAATGGGAACTTTGTACTTATTGTACAATTTTTTCTATAAACCTAAAATTTCTCTAAAAAATAAAGTCAATTAAAATATACGGGAATGATAAACACTGAATTCAAGATAATTGGTTGTGTCTATGGAAGGAAGAAGGAGAATAAGTTTAGGGCCACACAATTACACAGGCAGCAACCGTATCTTGGATTTTGGATTTCTTTTAGAATATTTAAAGCAAAGATGTGGGAAAATGTTAAGATTTGAGAAGGCTGGGCAGTAGGTATGTAGGTGTTCATTACATCACTCTATTTTTCTGTGTGCTTAAAATATATCATCATAATAAACACATAGCCTTGTCAGACCATATGTCCTCCTTTACTTGGAACTGTGATTACCACAGATAGTGGTTGCTTTAGATGGCCTGGCCAGCGGTGTAGTACTCCCTGGCTGTGTGGCCTGTTCTTATCACTCAGAGCTGAAATAACACACAGGGCAGAACCAAATGTGTGTCTACACCTTTTAAAATTATTCTGTTCATCTAAATTAACGGCAACAATAAAGGACCCTAGATCAAGTGTTTACTGGCCTTGAAGGACTCTACTATTGATAAGAAATTGATTTATTGGTTCATCTGTCAAGCAGCTCTTCTTCATCCTTGGGCTCTGTGCTTTTACTGCTCAGTGACTTTTAAAGTCTGTTATTTTATTTAAAAGGCTTCTCTGGTTGTCCAGTGGTTAGGAAATGGCATGCTCATTCACTACTGCAGTCCACATTCAATCGTAACTTAATATTTAAGGCTGTGGACTTGGACTGTCTGGGTTCAAATCCTGGCTCTTACATGTAACTCATTTTATATTTTGGGTGCTATAGTCATAACTTAGAAATGCTAAAATGAGTGTAAAACATTTAACACCCAGGCTGCCGCTTAATAAGCCCTCAGCGAATGTCACCTATTATTATCATAGTCATAGCTGCATAACAACTCTGGCCCTCATTTCTCACAACTACAAAATGAAGGGCTCAGTGCAATACTACGATGCTATTAGCATCAAAGGTAGTTTTATGATTGCCAATTGATTCACTGTCCCGCCTAACAAAAACGGTAAGCAGAAAAAACACTGACAGGCATGAAAACTCTAGCCCCTCATCAAAACTCTGCCTTGGGGTCTCTTTCCAGCACAGAAACCCCAAAAGCCTCTCACTCTGTTCTTTAGGCAAATTATTGGTTTACAAGTCTCTTAAGCTCTATGAGCTTCTCAGACAGGAACTGTGTCTTATTCTCCTATCTATTCCCAAACTCTAACCTGATTTATGGAAGATGCTCATGAAATGTTTAATGAATAAATGAATGAATGCCTGTGCGATCAACAGCACTTTGGTTCCAACAATATGCCAGGCATTCTGGGTGTTGTGTGACTCTTAAAACATTTAGGCCTTGTATTTGTGAAATTTCATTGTTTCATATTTCTACATGGGTTGGCCAAATAAGGCAATTCATTAAAGCCCTATTTTCAATCTGTACCTTTTTTCTGTGTGTTTATTTTCTGAATTATGAGGTTATGAGTTCTTTAGAAGAAAAGTACTATGTGGAATCTAAGGGGTAACTACTGTTGCTTTTCATAATTGGGATTTATTAATTAGCCTGGAAAATCTTCCTAATGACTCTGCCCTGGTAATCTGAGGACATGGGTTTTATTTCCAAATCCTCCCTCTCTGAGGGGTGTTTTCCTTAATGAGGGAAGTGTAGGCAGCTGGCTCTCCTCAGTCTTTGTTCCCAGATACTATCAATTAAGGAGAAGTCAAAATCCTTTTCCATTACACTTGAATTAAAAGCAATGTATTAACTCCATAGAGATTTCTCATAATCCAGAAGTTGTCTTTTTATTGCCAGATGATTTTATTTTCACTCAAAGCATAGGTTTAGAATAACCCATTACAAGATGAGACTGATAGGATAAAAAACAACTTTTTAGACCGTGGCCTAAAATTACACTGCATTACAGTTAATATACTTTGTTATCTATACGGAGATCATTGGAATTAGCGGTACTGTCCCCACGCCAGAAGACGCTGGCTCAGAGCCATTGACTGTTAAAGCTGGAGGTCACTGGGTCCAGTCCTCTCATTTTGTAAAAACTGATGCCCAAGACATAAAGTGATTTTCATCAGAGCAAAATAGTTTTGATCATTTCCAGCAGTGAACATTATAAAACAAAACAATAATAGGACAGACTAACAAACAGCAAAAGTCTTCACTATTAATTTGATCTCCTTTCTCTGCCTCTTTTCCTCCCTTGCTGCGGTGAAAAGCTAGAGAGATGAACACAAAGAAGGAAGAAGGAGTAAAGTAAAAACTATGTTACCGACTCCCAAAATATTCAAACTTGCATATGGGAGATAATTTTCACATGCCACATGAGAACGTTGAGCTCTTAGCTCATTGCGGCTGTTCTTTATGCGTGTTTTAGATTTCATGGGTAACTGCTCAGGGATTTTCCTTTCATAGCCTAATGTTATGTTATGGATTGAATTGTGTCCCCCCAAAATATGTGTCACCTTGGCTAGGCCATGATTCCCAGTATTGTGTGATTGTCCACCATTTTGTGATCTGATTGATTTTCCTATGTGTTGTAAATCCTAACCTCTACAATGTTAACCAATGGTACTGAAGGAAGAAGTCCAAGCTGCACTAAAGACATTGTGAAAAACAAGGCTCCAGGAATTGACAGAATACCAATTAAGATATTTCAACAAATGGATGCAACACTGGAAGCGCTCACTTGTCTATGCCAAGAAATTTGGAAGACAGCTACCTGGCCAACCAACTGGAAGAGATCCATATTTATGCCTATTCCAAAGAAAGATGATCCAACAGAATGCAGAAATTATCAAACAATATCATTAATATCACACACAAGTAAAGTCTTGCTGAAGATCATTCAAAAATGGTTGCAACAGTACATCTACTGGGGACTGCCAGAAATTCAAGCCGGATTCAGTAGAGGACACAGAATGAGGGATATCATTGCTTATCTCAGATGGATCTTGACTGAAAGCAGAGGATAACAGAAAGATGTTTACCTGTGTTTTATTGGCTATGCAAATGCATTCGACTGTGTGGATCACAACAAATTATGGATAACATTGGGAAGAATGGGAATTCCAGAACACTTAATTGTGCTCATGATGGACCTGTACATAGATCAAGAGGAAGTCGTTCAAAAAGAACAAGGGGATACCGCATGGTTTAAAGTCAGGAAAAGTGTGTGTCAGGGTTGTATCCTTTCACCATACTTATTCAATCTATACGCTGACCAAATAATCCGAGAAGCTAGACTACTGTATAAAGAAGAATGGGGCACCGGGATTGGAGGAAGACTCATTAACAACCTGTGTTATGCAGATGACACAATCTTGCTTGCTAAAAGTGAAGGGGACTTGAAGAACTTACTGATGAAGATCAAAGACTACAGTCTGCAGTATGGATTTCACCTCAACATAAAGAAAACAAAAATCCTCACAACTGGACCAATAAGCAACACATGATAAATGGAGAAAAGTTTGAAGTTGTCAAGGATTTCGTTTTACTTGGATCCACAAGCAACACCCATGGAAGCAGCAGCCAAGAAATCAAATGAAGCATTGTATCGAGCAAATCTGCTGCAAGAGACCTCTTTAAAGTGTTAAAAAGCAAAGATGTCGCCTTGAAGGCTAAGGTGCACCTGACCCAAGCTACGGTGTTCTCAATCACCTTATATGCATTTGAAAGTTGGGCAGTGAATAAGGAAGATTGAAGAAGAATTGACTCCTTTGAATTATGGTGTTGACGAAGAATATTGAATATACCATGGACTGCCAAAAGAACAAACAAATCTGTCTTGGAACAAGTACAACCAGAATGCTCCTTAGAAACAAGGATGGCGAGACTTTGTCTCATATACTTTGGACATATTGTCAGGAGGGATCAGTCCCTGGAGAAGGACATCATGCTTGGTAAAGTAGAGGGTCAGCAAGAAAGAGGAAGATCCTCAGTGAGATAGATTGACACAGTGGCTGCAATGATGGGCTCAAGTATAATCACAATAGTGAGGATGGCACAGGACCAGACAGTGTTTCGTTCTGTTGTACATAGGGTTTGCTATGAGTAGGAACCTACTAGATGGCACTTCACAACAACATGATGTTAATGAGGCAGGAGTAGAGGCAGTTATATTAATGAGGCAGGACTCAGTCTACAGGATTAGGCTGTATTTTGAATCAATCTCTTTTGAGATATAAAAGAGAGGAGCAGAGAGATGAGGGACCTCATACCACTAAGAAAGAAGTGCCGGAAGCAGAGCGCATCATCTGGATCCAGGATTCCTGAGCTGAGAAGCTCCTAGATCAGGGGAAGATTAATGACAAGGACCTCCCCCAAGCGCGGACAGAGTGAGAAAGGCTTCCCCTTGAGCTGGCACCCTGAATTCGGACTTTTAGCCTCCTAGACTGTGAGAGAATAAATTTCCGTTTGTTAAAGCCATCTGCTTGTGGTATTTCTGTTACAGCAGCACTAGATAGCTAAGACACCTAGTAAGAAGGCTCTGGAGCTTCTCCAAGAGTTTGGACCTAAGACTGATGACAGTGTTTCCTTCCTCTCTGGTGCCATCTGGGTCCAATGTGGAAAGCATGGAGGAAGGGACAGCCAGGAATGCAGAGGAATGTGGCAATGGGTCAGGTACGCATCCCCTGTTCTGTGTACATCGGCTCCCTCAACCTTGACAGGTATTTTCCGCTCAAAACTCCAAGTCCTTATTTAGAACATTTGAAGAGATGAGGTGCTTGCATTATAGTTTTTTTTTTGTTTTTTTTAATTCATTCAACAAATATTCAGAGAACCTACTGTGTACCAAGCACTGGGCTAAACAGAAAGATGAGCATGACCCATCATTCTCTTCAAAGAACTGATAACCTAGGGCTTCTTGTCTGCAGAGGCAAGTGACCTTCGATAGTACAAAAACCTGCTTGTGCCCCCTGTACCTGTGTTTTTGATCCCTCACTGTGTGCTAGAAACTGTTGGGACAGAAATTAGTGCTTATAGATGTTAGTGAGTAAGCTGGAAGTTTCTATTACCAATATACTTCATATTTACACTCTATGTGCTCTATTTCAGCGTTGTATCACAAATACCAGGTCATACAAAAATAATTGTTATTAACTTCACAAAAGTCATCTTTTCCAGCCAGATGTAGACATTTTGAAAAGATATAGGATATTTTAAGGAGACTTGGTGGTGCAGTGGTTAAGCACTCAGCTACTAACAGAAAAGTCGGCAAAAGCTGCTCCGAGGGAGAAAGATGTGGCAGTCTGCTTCTGTAAAGATTACAGCCTTGAAAACCCTATGGGGCAAGTCTACTCTGTTCTATAGGGTCATTATGAATCGGAATTGACTCTATGGCAACCGGTTTTTTTTTTAGTTTTTTATAGGATATTTTAAAAAATTTCGCAAATAACCCCAGATGATTAATAACATGATTTGAAAATGTAGAAAAGAACACTGATTTAATTGTTTTTTATCTCAATATCTTACTCAGAAGAAACAACTAATCAAATTAGACTATCGGGGCTTAGTAGCCTGATACTGTCTTCATGCAAATTAACAGTAAGCATTTAAAAACAACAGAGGAAATCTGATTTTTTTTTTTAACTTGAGTGATTAGAATCCTGATTCAAAACGGTATTTAGCACTAGAATGTAATATACTACCTACTTCTTACTCTATTATCTATCATTATCTTTTAAACCCTATAATTGGACAAACAGGAAACTATTTATAATAATAAGCTTGCTCAAAATCATCTGTTTGCTGGAGGCTGGGGTGCACATTATAGTCATATTGAAGTGAAGGCAAAACTGCTTACTTTATTCTTTCCATTGTTTGTTCATCTCTGTTACAATTTACAGCAACACTACACACCTGGCAGTCCAAAGCATCTTACCAAAATTACCGAAGAAAAAACCCCAGTCATTTAGACTGCATTCCATGAGTGGGCAGCATCAATCTTATTTGCTGCAAGACAGGGCCACCATTGAGCCTACCCTATTCCCTGCCTGCTGTGCAGGCACATAACTATGCTTAACACAGAACTCTCTGGCGAACAATTTTCCTTCTGTAATTTCCATTAGAGCCACCACTTAGTTGGTTTATTTATCTTATTGCTGGTTTTACTTTTCAGTGATTTTTTTGGTACTCATGTTCTGTATATCACAGCTATCTAAACACGAGGCTGCACAGGGCTCCTGTACATATACGGCTCCTTCTAACAGATTTAAATTGAAAAGCAACGCAAACCATTATCAGTCTATTTTCAGTTTTCATTATCAATAAAACAAGAGATCAGCATTTTCATGCTGTGTGAAGCCTTCAGGGAAGTGTGATGTTGCTGTTATTATCTTTCAACCAGGCGGCTGCCTGCCCCACTAATGCAGATGGAATGATGAGACCGTCAAAATAAAAATAAAATAATGAAACTATCAGAATCATAGAGCGGGCTGCTGACCTGGCCCACGGCATGGCTCCCTGAGAATGTCCGTTTGAATATAGTGGAGCCTGGATGGTAAAAGCCCACAGATGATGACAGGACATAAATTCTCCTCATAATGAGATTAGTGGGCAGGCAAAATAAATGTCCTGCTGTTACATTTGAGGCAGGCTCTAATCTGGCGTTCTGCTTGGAAATGATCATTTCCTTTGCAGCAGGGGCACCACGTATGCAACTAGCTTAAATCCGACAGGTTCTGTTTGGCCGTGCAGTAGTTTTTCATCTTCTTCTGTCTTTTTAATAGCAACTCAGAGGAGGCGTATAAATGAATGGTGGGTCTTAAAGACTATTGCCAAAGTGAGCTATAGGAGTCTATGTTTATGATCATCAATCACGTTCCCCAGACTCCCCTCTTAGGAAAAGTTCTGTGTACCTCCCTTTCTAAACAGGAACCCTGCTGCGGAGGAGGTGTTGTGACCCCCAGGGTCCTCTCACTCTAGCCTTAAGGATCAAAGGCAGAATAGACTCGCTATTGTATTTGGGGGTATTTTTTAAAAAATCTTTACCGCAACTCTACTACTTAAAACCACGGGAAACAAGTATCACATACTAAAGAGCCTTAAAAAAATGCCCAGATCAGGTGAAACCACATGGTCTGTGCGTAGAACAAAGACCTCGAGTATGTAGTTTGATTGCAAGGGACTTCCTTGGCTTTCAACGGAAGGCAATTTCGCCTTGGAGTACAATACCCTCCTCTCATTAGAAATGCAAGATAGGATCTCCTCCTGGATCCTTTCTACAGAAGCTGATGCAAGTTCACGGGCTGCACCATCCTTAGCGGCTAGTGGCATTTCATCAAAGCCTCCTGTGAAATAATCTCACAGTTTCCCGAGCCCTGCAAAGTCACCAAACAAGCTAAGAGGTCCTTTCAAAAGGAGCGGGAGCTCCGACTCTGAATTTAGGAGAATTTGATGATGCTGTATAGAAGGCACAGGCAATTTAATGTAAACCTATTTTCTCTACACTTTCTAGGGCCCGTGTTAAAGGCTCCTTACTTCTCGGAGAAATTGGAGATCGGGAGCAGATTATTTGCTAGTACCCTAATTCATGGCATTTTGACACATTGTTTTTCTTAGGCTGAAAAGAAACCGTAGAAGTCCCTTAAGTTCCCATGTGCATCGTCCAGTTTGCAAAGTGGTTCACAAACATTATTTCATCTAACGACACATCTCCTTTTCCGCAGCTGGCGCTTCCATCCAAAAAGTTGAACTACAAATCCAGCTACTTTAGGGGAGAAATTATTCTTTTGGCCCGATGTAACAAGTTTTTTCTTTCAAATTTCCACTTCTTATTGCGAGTTGTGTTTCTAGTTGTGTATTTTCTACGTGTCTAATTTGCAAACCTCACGGAATGTACGGTCAGCAATTCTCCTCCCAGGCCCAAGATTTTCTCTGCCCTCTGTTAACTACCTCATCATCAGATGAAATAGTTCAAGGGGAGAAAGACTCTTTTCCTTTTAGTCGGTAGTCTTGTGTTCATTGTACTCTCTTCCAACTTGTTTCATTTCCGTAACTCTTTCTTCCTTGTCCCATCATATCTATCCACTCACCCCCCACTACACCTTCCTGTTTATAATTTAAATTGCAAGCAAGTAACCGAATCTACTTTGTCAAGGGTCCAGTATATTTGGAATGTGTTAATGTTTATCTAATGACCTTTCTATGTGTTAAACTTGCAGAGTTAATGTTAAAGTTTCGTGACGAATAATCTCCCGAAGGAACTTCCTGAATTATGTTTGCTTACCTCATATAAATGTACTTGTTCTTGGGTCACAGCAAAGATCAATAACACGTTATTTTGCACCAGCTTATCAATGAGTTGTCCAATTGTCGGATATTCCTAAAATTAACATATAGATTTTAAGTATCATTTTAACAAAAGGACGTAAAATGAAGGAGTAGTTATTTCAGAGATATCTTACTGAGTTTGGCATTTCAAAGCTCATATCTAAGTAAGCAAATACACTATCAGTGTCCTTCACTTAGTTGGTTTAATAATGAGTTGTTAAACTGTAAGTCCAATTAGATTTTCATTCCTAAGAGTCAGTTGCAGTTCATGTGGTATATTATGCTCTGCCACTTCTAAGCTGAGCATTTGAAATTTATTTAAAGACTTAAAATGCTTCATATTTTCAAGGGTACAGAAACATTTCTGCTCTTTCTAAGTGCCACTTGCCAGCAGGCTAAGAATGTTACGGCTGAGGGAGGGGCTGTTAGATCATGATGTATGTGGCTGAGGTGACTCTCATAGCTCTGAAACTCTTAGTGAAATTGGAATGAGGTGTGATGAGGGTTGAGGAAGGGACAGCCTGCTGAGGAATGACATACTGCAGTCCTACATCTACCTAATTTGAGACATTCCTTGTACCAGTTCTTGGGTTTGGTTTAATTGCCTTTTTGATGTCACAGATTTGTTTTATGGGGTCCTGTGATATTTTTACAGGACAATTGAAAACACATTACTTCTGTTTCATTGATACATTTATTCCAAGTGATATGAGCACTTTAAAAAAAATAAAAGAAGTCATTCCTATCAATTATCAAATTTGGAGTTAGCCTCTATTCTCTGAGGCTCGAAAACAGAGCATATTCGCCTGTTACATCCAAGTATGGATAGTGTACAAAGAGGAACTCAAATGAGGGAATTGCTTGCGAACAAACTAAGGATCTGTCAGTTATGTCTGAAGGCCACCGGAGTGCAGAAACACTAATAAATAGGCCCTCCTGCACACTTATGTGGTACAACCATATATTTTCAGCACTTCTGGAATGTTTCTGCCTGAAGTCTTCTTTGGGTACAAGATTCAAGTTGAGGAAAATGTGTAATTTTGCCTAAAATACTCAGGTAAATTACCCAACTGCAAATCTGGCTAATACATGCCTTCTATCACGTTTGGATTTTTATTAGTAGAGATACCATGTCATATCAATTTTCCTGAGCCTGACATTTTCCATCTCCCTTGATTTTCAACTGCCCAAACATTAAGCATCCTTCATCCTTAAGCATCAAGACTTTGGGACCCTAGATGATTACTATTCTGGTCTGCCTCCCCACCCCCCGCCCCCGCCATTTCTGGGGGCTGTGGTAGAGAACAGAATGAGCTGACTGTACTGCTGTCCACAGGCCCTAAGATCTTTGAAAATTTGGGGAGGTTCTAGGATCACATGTGCCACAGAAGATCCAAACTTCTCACACAGCGCCACCACTCTCCTGTCCTCCTGTGGGAACCTCTAATGGTGGCGAGGATGGAGAGGAGGTAATTCGTAAATCTCAAATCAGAAAATATGCACTCCTATTACCAAGCATGGAGCCCTGGTGGTATAGAGGTTAAGAACTTGGCTGCCAACCAAAAAGGTCAGCAGTTCGAATTCATCAGCTGCTCCTTGGAAACCCTATGGGGCAGTTCTACTCTGTCCTATAGGGTTGCTATGAGTTGGAATTGATTTATCGGCATCGGGTTTAGTTTTTTTTTTTTTAATCACCAAGCATGGGTTATTCTGCTTTGCATTACAGCAACTGTTGCTTCATTCGCTTACATATAGCCCTGACAACAGTACAGAGGGCAGGTTACACACCAAAACAGTTGACATGGAGTATTCATTCTTGCTGTCCAAGTGACAGAGTCCGTCGTTAGGAATCACGATGCCTGCCAGTTTGCTGTCCATCCCAAAATGAGAATCTGCATCACTCACAAAGACCAGGAGGTGAAGGGAGTCATTCCGCCAGCCAATTTTTTCCTATAGTGAGGAAAAAACATTTGGGTGGTATTGGACATAGGTAGGCATTTCCTGAGTGTGGATTAATTATGCTTGAACACATTCAGATTAGTAAAAAAATAGTGCTGGCGTACCTGTTTCAGCTTTTTTGCATCTATTGTGAATTGATAATATTAATATATTAAAACCATGAAATTCTGTGACATTTGCTTTTCCTGGGTAACATTTTCAGATGATTTATGTTTCCGAAAAAATAGTTCCACTACAATCAGTATTCAGTTGATCTTGACTTTTACATAGTTAATCATTTTTACTGTCCAGCTTTCAATTCACCAGAAAAATTGGGGGAGAGGTGGCGGGAGGTCATAGATAATCACAAATCCAAGCTAAAGCAAAACTAGTCAAAATGCAATACAAAATAGACTCATAATAAGCCTGTTTCATTAAAACGTCATGCGGTATTTGGGCACATATTTCTCTTTCTACTGATATTATCTAAAAAGCATAAACCTAAATATAAGGATAAGAATTTCTTATCAAAACATGGCCCCAAAGCACTATTAATTAAGATGGTCTGCTGTCTACCTCTTAGCAGAGCACTCACCTTTAATTATTAGTCCAGGAACTAGCCGAACAGAAACTCATCCTGGCGGCATCATCCCACCTTATCCCTTCTCTTCTTCCCCTAATTCCTCTGCCCTTACATCTTCTAGGAACTTCAGCCCTGTCCGTTTCCTGACATTTTCAATATAAAGGGACATTGTCAGAAGACAGGGGCATTATTTTCATGGATACGAGTCCGGTTGTCAAAAAGGAGTAGTATTCTTACTGTTGTTGAGATAGTGTAGCTTCTGAGGCTTATTTTGTTCGTTCAAAACAATAAACGTCTAACCATATGTAGAAGAATATACAGGACGTTTTTACTTTTTTCATTGATGTTCACTCGATTTTTTTTTTAATGGTTAATTCCAAATCGGAATTAATCTGATCCCGATCTTTGAAAATTAATCATACATGACTATTGTTTCAATAAATTTTTCCTAAAGCTACTGCAATTTTCTGAGATAATTCAAATTTTAGGCATAAAGAGCAGTCCTCACTTCAACATGATTGGATTAAGTTGCAAAATTTTGTGTTTTAAGAAGTGTCGTATGTAGAAATTTGGTTATTAAATAAAATATAAATTCAGCTCAGGTTTTTCGAAGTAGATTTATTAATAAGAGATGAATTTTATGTTAACAGAGTGAAACACTACTTCCCCAGCATACCTTACACACAGCAGCTTGCATGATTGCATCAAATCCACCTTCCGGTGTGTCAATATTAGCAGAAATTTTCTGATTCTTCACAATTTCATTGAATCTTTCAGCATCATTTGTCAGTGGCAAAATATGCTTGAATCCAAATGTAGGTAAGCAGAAGTATGGAATACTACTGCAAAAGAAATGTAAAAAAATTCTTGATAAAGTATGATACCGTACACAACGAACGGATCTGGTAGCCGAGTAACATTTCTTTAAATGAAGATTAATTTTTCTAAAGTGAGTGACTCTGTAATTTGGTTATGAATCTCACAGTGAAAGTTGCTGTCATCATCCCCCATCCCATCCTTTCCAAACTGGCCACATCAGCTAATATTTATTTAGAGCTTATTGTATGTCCTGCACTGATTCAAATCCAGATAATAAATAATCAAGTAATCAGACTCTTCACTGTGGAGTGTTTCTGTGTACGTGTGTGTGTGTGTGTGTGTGTGTGTAATCACTATTTTCTAATGCCTTCAAACAAAATCCACCCTTAGGTCTACATGATAACAATTCCTTTGTATTCCAATATCTTAAGCTATCATGAAGTACGTGTCACCTGTAACAAGACCTGGAGACAGACTTGTCTTCCTTCTCCTCTATTCTCGCCTGTATTCTCAGTCTTGCCTTTCAAGGATACCAAAATCAGGACAGCACTCTGCATTCTAGGGCCCAACTCTACTGTGGATTGAATAGACTGTTGTAGGCCAGCCTGGGAATAAAACCACCACTAAAAATATTTTACATGTAAGATGAGGTCTTCATCAAAAGGATTGCGTTAAAATAATAGAAATCTGATGGATGAATTCAGCCACATTTGATTCTGAAAGCAAGTTACAGACCTTGGACAAGTTATTTAACCCTTCTAATCTTTGAAGTTTTCATTTGTAAAATGGGAATAATAGTATGGAGCAGTGGTTCTCAAAGTGTGGTCCCTGGACAAGCAGCATGAGCATCACGTGGGAAGTTGTTAGAAATACAAGATCTGAGGCCTCACCCCAGACCTACTGAATCAGACCACTGGGAGTGGGGCCCAGCAATTTGTGCTGTAACAAGCCCTCCAGGTAATTTTGATGCAAGCTAAAGATTGAGAACCACCGAAGCAGAAGTAAAAAGAGATAAAAAGGAGTAGCCTCCAGTTGAGATGTTCTGCCTAGGAAGGGCCAGTTGACTCTCTGGAGAGCACAGGCAAGGCCTGAGCCTCAGTTTTGCAGATTCAACGGCCTATCTTGTTAGCAAATGAAAAGAAGGTGCATCTTTAGGGGTTGGGCTCATTTCTTCCTGTGAGTAGTCTTAAGAGGAAAACAAGTCATAATCCGATGTGTCCTCAGGCTGTAGAATAAGGGGAGCTTGGGGACCCCGGTGCTGATTGGCACAGCCCAAGGTGTCCCAAGACAGCCATCTCCAGAACAGATGCTCTTAGGCACACCTGCCCCCTCCCCCATGTTTGCTTTGTGTTACATATTTTACCAGGTTTTCCCCAGCGAATAAAATTTAGGAACCTCTGGCGGCCAACAGAACTGGAAATTCCGGAAGTGCCTTGACTAAGGCTCTTGGGCAGATGTGGCCCACACTTGCTTCTGTGCTATCCTAACCCACCAGGCCAGTTCATTCGTTCAGCTGTGTCAAGAGAGTCTGGGGGACCCAGGACCAAGTCTGTGTCTGTCACTTCCAGGTACTTTTTCAAATTTCCTTTCTGATTTTTCTGTTTAAATCTCAGAAGGCAATCTTATTCTCCTATTTTTAATATCTTACGTCAAGTTTCATTGAAACTCTGAAGTGTTGACCACAGATAGTATCTACTAAGCAGGGTTGTTATGAGGATTGAATGAGGTAAACTATGCAAAGCACACAGCACAAAGAGCTTTTCTAAGTAAGTCATTTCTTAACTAAGTCGCTTGGTACAGAGTCTAGCAGAGATCTGAGGACAGAAAATGGTTTTGGCTAATAGCTCTAGAATCATGTATTTTTCCGTGATTAAAATAATAATGCCTGTTCCCTGAAGAAAATCTAGATTTTGCATAAAAGTGTAAAGAAAAAAATAAATTTTAATGATTGTAAGATGTAGCATAGTTTATTTGATCACTCCTCTATTGCTGAAAATTTGTTTCTAATATCTTTATGTAATTAAGTAATGGAGTAATCCCTCTACATACATCTTTACAAACTATTCTATATCTTTTCTTAGATAAATTCTTGATGGAGAATTGCTGGGTTACCTTTTGATACATATTAACAAATATCTTTCCAAAAGTTTGCATTTACTGCCATTTCTGATATTACTGTGTAAGACTACATTATTGGAAAAAAAGAGAACTGTACCAGTCCATTAGTTAAGAATATCAACTTAATTTTAATTTGCATTTTATCACTACTAAGTTTGAGAAGTTGTCTCTACGCTTATTGGCATTTCGTATTTCTTCCTTTGTCAATTGCCAGCTTATATCCTTTGCTCATTTTCTTATTAGGGTATTTTTAATTTTCTAATTTAATTTTAAGAACTCTATGTCAAGAATATTCACTCTTTCTCTTTGCCATTTGTCTTTTAATTTTGTTTATGATGTTTTTGGATATATACCTTAACTTTTTTTTAATGTAGACAAATCTTTTCCCACGCTAAAATATTAGATGTATTTTAAAGTGTGAAATGAGGAAGATGTCTAATTTTTTTTTTCAAATAGTTAACCTATTAAATGAGTAATTTAGCATTCATTCTAATTGCCCCTACAGTGTTTAAAATAGCTGTGGGTAATAAAAAATGCACTAGATTTACAGTAAAAAGACTGAACAGTTATCTATCTTTGGGCAAGTTACCTAACCACTGAGCTTCAATGTACTCATCTGTAAAATGAGAGTTGTTATAATACCTACTTCATAGGTATACCAGTATCACTGGGACTTCAGTGTTCTTGGAAAATGTTTGCTTAATTTTCTTGGGGGAGGCTGTTGGTTCACAATATACCCAAAATGACATTTGAGCAATTTCTGCCTTCTGCATCCAAAAGGTAGAACTAGTAGTCCTATCTTGTTGTAATAAATTTTCATCTTTGTTTGATTAGAATTATTTGTTATGTAAATGTTACTAGAACTCTATGCTTTTGGAAAGTAGAATGAAACTTTAACTCACTAAACAGATTCATGTGATGGGAGCCCATGCAGCTAAAACCAAGCAGAATGTCAGAGCTGGGTCACTCCAGGTGTTTTTGAGTGGAGACTGCCCATGTTCTTGTCTGAATTCTTCCTCTGACAAAGGTCAGATTTGGTTGTTAATTTCTTAGCAGAATAATTGAAGGGAGTAGGTATTTATCACCAAATGACCTGATTCTGAGTCCCTAGACAACAATAATTTGCATTTAAAATGCAGGACAAATTATGAAGCACACTGTAGAGAAGTACTACTTATGGTTTTTGTTAAAATTCTAAATAAATATTCATTTAAAAAAATCTCTAAGGATATATACCAAAATGTTAACATTATCTTTTCTGAGTGGGATTAGAAATGATTTCCGTTTTCCTCTTTTTGTTGATCTGTATTTTCACACTGGCTTGTATTACCTTTGCAATAAGAAACTATATACAGTATACTCATATACGTTTATGTGTTCATGTAGTAAATCCATTTAAGCATTTCATAGTATAGTTTCCTCTTTTTGAAAAGCTACAGTGAATTTCTCACTGTTGGTGTCAAATTTAAAAAACAACACACAACATATATGGAATGATTTTTTTAAAAATCTCAAAATGTTTGATAGAGGTAGACAATTTAACCGTTGTGCTGTTGAATGTTTAAAAATGCACATTACAACTAATCTACAAATATTAAAATGGGTAACCATGATATTTGTTGCTGAATTTTAGGCAACAGTATAAGGGAACTTTTTTTCAGAAAAGTAAACCACTTTGGCATTCTTACAGGATGAAATCAATTTTCAGTGACTCTCCTTCCAGAGAAGATAAAGAGAGAAAACCACCGCAAAAAGCATTAGAGATTAGATTAAAATGGCAGGTTTTTAAAGTGTGGTCCACAGACTCTTGGGGGTCACTGAGACCCTTTCAGGGCATCTGCGAGGTCAAAACTATATTCATAATAATACTGAGATGTTGTTTGCTTTTCCACCGTGTTGGCATTTGCACTGATGATGCAAACGCAGTAATGGTGTTAAACTGCTGGTGCCTTAGCACAAATCAAGGAATAACACCAGACTGTAGTAGTTAGTCCTTGTATTCATTAGCATCAAGCACTCTAATAAAAATAAACACCTTGATAAAGCAGTAAAAGTTATGAAGTTATTAAGTCTGAACCCTTGAACACATTTTTTTTTTTAATATTCAGTGTGACAACATGGGAAATATGCAAAAAGTACAATGTTTATAGAGGAAAAACAGTTGTGCAGTTATTTGAGCAGAACTGGCTTTTTATCTATTTATTATTATATGTATGTAAATATATTTTTATGGAACTCAACTCCATTTTTACATGAAAGAACGATTGACAGCCAAACTATTATTCCAACCTGAGTATTTGGCAGACATGTTCTTAAAAATGAACAAAGTGAAACTGTCACTTCAAGGAAAACAACTGTCAGTATTTTCCACCATTGACAAAATTCAAGGTAACAACAGAAAATTAGAATTTGGGAAAACTTTTATCTGTCATTCATGAGATTAACAGCTTCCCTATACTTAAAGACTTTTCTCACAAGATTGTGATTTTTTTTTTGATACTGTATCATGAATTTGGAAGATCTGCATAACTCAGTGAACGAGTATTTTCCAAATGACTAATTCATTGTGTTATAAAGTCACACATGAGTAAGAGTCATTCAAGTAAAAGACCATTGGATTTTAGTGTAACAGAATATGAAAATCTCCTTGATATGGTTTCAGATTCCACCTTGTAACTAACCTTGTCTTGTTTTGGTGTAGTATCAAGGAAGAATGGCTGCAGTCATCTGAAAAAGCTATTAAATGTTCTTTCCTTTTCCAACTACATATCTACGTGAAGTTTGATTTTCTTTATAGAATTCAACCACAACAAAATATTGCAACAGATTAAATGCAGAAGAGATATGAGAATCCAATTGTCTTCCTTTAAACCAGAAGTTTAAGAGATATGGAAAAAATGTAAAACAGTACCACTTTTCTTGTTAATTTTTTTGTTTTGCAAAATATACTTACTTTTTACTAAAATGTATTATTCTATTAATATATACTGGGTTTCTTATTGTAATTGCTAAATGAATCAATACATATTTTAAAGTTTTCTCAGTTTTAATTTCTAATATAGTAAATATGAATAGATACAATCCATATAAACTAAAGCTCTATGGAGTCTTAATAATTTTTAAGACTGTAAAGGGGTCCTGAGACCAAAAAGTCTGAGACTATTAGATTAAAACAGTTAGAGTTAAATTAATCACTGTTGATGAAAGGAAGAAAATTAGTATTTATTTTGAATGCCTGTTATGTTCTGAGCTCATCTAATAATAATTTAATTCTCCTGATTACCCTGTTGTTGTTGTTGTGTGCCATTGAGTTGATTCCGACTCACAGAGACCCTAGAGGACAGAATAGCACTGCCCTATAAAGTTTCCTAGGCTGTAATCTTTATAGGAGAAGATCGTCGGGTCTTTTCTCCCTTAAAGTGGCTGGTGGGTTCAAACTGCTGACATTTTGGTTAGTAGCTGAGCACTTAACCATTGTGCCACCAAGGCTTCTCTGATTACCCTACAAGGTGAATATTATTATCTTCATATATAGGTGAAGAGACTAAGCTCAAAGAGAGTAACTTGTTTTTCCAAGGTTATGATGTAAACCCAGGTCTGAAAAACCCAACACTCTTTTCTCATTACCTCCCTACTAAAGAAAAATTGATTCTATAATTATAAGATTTGAATTGATCACAGAGTTGACTTTTTGTGTTTGGTGCTTGGTTCTTGGTTTGTACATGTCTGTGTGTGTGGGAGGTGGTGGTATCTAGACAGAGAACCTGGAAGAATTAGGGATGTGATGAGAAAGGGGAAAATATGTTGCAGTAAAAAGAGAACTTGTCATTTATAACTTCAACTAATGGTAAAATTTGCCAGGTAGAATAAAAGAAACATCTTTAGAAAATAAGAAAATATTGACCATTTCTAGAGATCAAATATATGATCCTCCTTTGGGTCCCCATTCACCACACCTTGTACACTGCTCTAGTCTCCTCCTAACCATACTCTATTGTTGATAGTAACTACTATTTGTTGAGAGCTTATCGTGATCAGCCCCAGTGCCAAGTGTTTCCATTCATTATCTCATCCAATCCTTACAACCATTCTGTGTGATTGGTATTGTTACTCCAAACTTACAGATGAAGAAACTAAAGCTTTGAGAGGTGAAATGATTCATCTAAGGTCGCATTACAAGTGAGTGGATGAATCAGGACCTAAATCCAGGGTGACTCAGAAGCCCATGCTCTTAGCCACCATGCTACATCTTGTGTCTACTCCCCCAAAGAATTTCATCTCCTGGAGGACTGTAGTTTCCTTCCAGATAACCCCATGTCTAGCACAATGCTTGTACATAGTTGGAGCTTAGTAACTTTGTATTGATTGAAAGAATAAATGAATGCATGAATGAAACACACAGCTAACTAAAGAGCTAAACTGCAGTCATTTTCTAGAAGCCTGATTAAGAATAGGACGAGTTGCCCCATTGTTAGTTCAAGATGCTGGACTGCCAGTTTAGCTGAACTATCCTAGCTTGCAATTTTAATTGTTTTCTCTAGTAATATTTCATATCCATTGTTTTCCATGGTCATGATTGTACTTCATGCTGCTACATCTTATCTGGCCTATGACAGGAGGAAGGATTTTAAACACATTCCATAGAGCAGAGATAGTACTCTGTAATTCTAGATGAGATTTCCCTAAGAGACTTTCTATTGAAGATTATTGCAGAAAAATATATCAAAGAACTAAATAAAAATTTTAGATAGATGCAACATTCTCTGGTTAAAAAATAAAATAAAATCTCAGAGCATTAGAAATGCTTTTATATTAAACAGGAGATTGTTAATACCAAGCTTATTTCCATTTAGAAGTGAATCAAACAATTAATAATACCTTACTATTACTATCCAGCACTTTTGAGAGTATAAACCATTATAACTGTTTCTAGAAATATGTTTGTTTACTGTGGCAGAAATTGCTAGTCATCACCCAGTATCTATTCTTTCCTTCTTCTCTAGTAACAGAATTCTGATTTTATTTGGGGTAGCAGTGTACTTTCCTTGCAGCTAACTGTGGCTATGTAACTGAATTCTGGTCAATGAGATGCAAGTATAAGGTGTTGGATAAAATTTCTGGCAGAGCTTCTTAAATTGGGGAAATAAAATTCAACATGCATTTACAATTAAATAAAAATCTTGCCAAACTAAGAACAGAAGGAGACTTTCTTGTTTTGATACAGGGAATCCAAAAACCTCTAACTAATAGCATACTTAATGGTGAAACATTAAAATTTTCCCCTTAAAGTTATGAATAAGACAAGGTTATCTTATCTCACCACTTCTGTTTAAAATTGTACTGGAGACTGTAGCCAGTGCAATAAGACAAGAAAGAGAAAGAAGAGGCATAGCTGTTGGAGATGCAGTTGTTATTCACAGATGACATGATCATGTACATAGAAAATCCCAAGAAATCTACAAAAAGCAGATTAGAACTAATAAGAAAATTTAGCACAGTTGCAGGATAAAAAATCAATATGCAAAATCAATTGTATTTCTTCTACATGTTATCAACAAACAATTGGAAAATGGAATTTTAAAAAACACCATTTACAATAGCATCAAAAAATCAAATACCTAATGTCTTAGTCATCTAGTGCTGCTATAACAGAAACACCACAAGTGGGTGGTTTTAACGAAGAGAGCTTTATTTCCTCACAGTTAAAGTAGGCTAAAAGTCCAACTTCAGGGCATCAGCTCCAGGAGAAGGCTTTTCCTCTCTGTCGGCCTTCTTCTCTTTGGTGTTCCCCCAGACTAGGAGCTTCTCTGCTCAGGGACCCCAGTCCAAAGGACGTGCTCTGCTCCCAGCACTGCTTTCTTGATGGTATGAGGTCCCCCTGTCTCTCTGCTTACTTCTGTCTTTTATATCTCAAGAGATTGCCTCAGGACGCAAGCCAATCTTGTAGACTGAGTCCTGTTTTACTAACACAACTGCTACCCATCCTCCCTCATTAACATCATAGAGGCAGAATTTACAACATACAAGAAAATCACACAGTACCAGGAATCAGGTCCCAGCAAAATTGACACACACATTTTTTTGGGGGGACATAATTCAATCCATGACATTCCACCCTGTGGCCCCCAAAAAATCTTATCCTTGCAATGTGGAAAACATATTCACCCCATCATAACACAGCAGAAGTCTTAACTCCAAGTCCAAAATCCAAAAATTCCTCATTTGTGAAATATAGAATACAAGTTATCTGCTTCCAAAGGTACAACGACAGAACAGGCACAAGCTAGACATTTCCATTACAAATGGGAGAAACTGGAGGGAAAGAAGGAATAACACCCGCCAAGCAAGTCAGCAGAACACATTACATTAGCCCTCAAGGCTTTAAAAATAATCTGTTCTCTGAGACACTTTACACAATAGCCCTGCCCTCCAGACTCTAGGCATTAGACACAGTCTCCAGATTCTAAGTGGAGGCCCCTCGGCCCTGGGCTTCATCTCTGCCTTCCAGGCCCAAAGGGACAGCAACTCTGCTCCCTCAGCTTTAGGTGCACCGTTCTGCTAGTCTGAGTGGCAACTCCAGCCTTAGAATCACCAGAGGCCATAGGTCCACCCTTAGAAACCGCTGAGGTCATGGCCATATCTTTTGAGACTGAGGCAGCTCAGCTTCTTGTGTCTCTTGTCTCTTCAGCTTCTGCTTTTGTTTCCTGTGGCCTCTTGGCCCTCAGGCCTCACGCCCGCCTCTGCCCTGCTGGGGCAAGTGTTCCAAAGCTCGGTAGCTCCACTAATAAGTGCCCGGAGGCACCCCACTCCACCAGAAAGCCTCATGCACACAGGCACTCAGCTCCCTTGCTCCATGGGTCGGCTCCAGCACTGTCTGGCGCTGGTCTCTTGGTTCTGCTGCTGTTGGTTCTCTGCCACTGCCTTTTCTCTGCCATTGCAGGTTCTCTGCTGCTGCTGGTCCTTTGTTGCTGCCACTGCTCTATCCATTCACAGTTTCAAAACTGCTTCCACATTTTAGGTATCTGTTAGAGCAGCACCCCACTCTCTCGGTACCAAATTCTGTCTTAGTCATCTAGTGCTGCTATAACAGAAACACCACAAGTGGATGGTTTAAAGTTGGCTAAAAGTCCAAATTAAGGGCATCAGCTCCAGGGGAAGTCTCTTCCTCCCTGTCGGCCTTCTTCTCTTCAGTGTTCCCCCAGACTAGGAGCTTCTCTGCTCAGGGACCCCAGTCCAAAGGACGTGCTCTGCTCCTGGCACTGCTTTCTTGATGGTATGAGGTCCCCCGTCTCTCTGCTCACTTCTGGCTTTTATATCTCAAGAGATTGCCTCAGGACACAATCCAATCTTGTAGACTGAGTCCTGTCTTACTAACACAACTGCTACCCATCCTCCCTCAGTAACATCACGGAGGCAGGATTTACAACATACAGGAAAATCACACAGTACCAGGAATCATGGCCCAGCCAAACTGACACACACATTTTTTGGGGGACATAATTCAATCCATGACACCTAAGAAGAAATCAGACAAAAGATGTATAGGATCTTGATCCTGAAAATGACAAAACATTACTGAGTGCAATCAAACAAGATCTAAATGAATAGATATGTATACCATGTTCAATGACTGGAAGACTCAATATTTTTAAGCTGTTCATTCTTCCTACAGTGAATTATGGTTTCAACACAATCCAACCCAAAATCTCAGCATATTTTTAAAAGAAATTGACAAGCTGATTCTAAAATTTAGTGGAAATACAAAGGCTGTAGAATAGTTAAAACAACACGAACAGTAGTCAATAATCAAAACAAGAAGTTGAAGGACTTACACTCCCCAATTTCAAGACAAATTACAATTACAAAGCTACAATAAAGACAATGAGGCATTGGCAGCTACACGAGTGTATTCAATGGATCAATGGGTTAGAATAAGGAGTCCAGAAATAGACTCACACATGGATGATCAATACCAAGAAAGGCATCAAGGCAATTCAATGGGGGAAAGAGAAGTCTTAACAAACAGTACTGGAACAACTGAATATCTTTATGGACAAAAAGATTAACCTAGAACTTTTTTCCTCGATTCAATTACAAAAACTAATTTGATAACATGGTTTAGCATTTTGCTGCTAACTGAAAGGTCGGTGGTTCCAACCCACCAGCCACTCCACAGGAGAAAAAACCTGGTGATCTGCTCTCATAAAGATCTCAGCCTCGGAAACTCTATGGGACAGGTCTACGGAATGGACTTGATGCCACACAACAACAGCAAAGGTAAAAGCTTTAAAAATAAAGCTGCTAGAAGAAAACATAAGAAGCATCTTTGTGATGTTGAGGTAGGCAAAGATTTCCTAGAACAAAAAATGCAATAACCATGAAATTAAAAATTGATAAATTGGACTTCATCAAAATTAATTTTTTTGCTTGACCAAGAACATTGCTAATAAAATAAAAACAAAAGCTACAGACTGGGAGAAAATATTTGCAAAACATATATTTGACAAAGAACTTGTATCCAGAATATATAAAGAATTCTTACAATACAGTATTAAGAAGACAAACCAAATTTGAAAAATAGCTGAAAAATTTGAGAGGTTATTTCACAAAATAAGATGTAAGAATGAAAAATAAACATGTGAAAAGATGCTCGGCATCATTGGTCATTAGGAAAATGCAAATTAAAACTACAATGAGATACCACTACACACCTGTTAGAGTGGCTGAAATTAAAAACACTGACAATAGCAAGTGTTAGCAAGCCTGTGGAGCAGCTGGAACCCTCATACATTGATGACAGAAATACAAAATGGTACAGCCACTTTGGAAAAGAGTATGGTAGTTCCTAAAAAAAATTAAACATATACTTTTCATATAATTCAGCAATTCCACTACTAGATATCTGAGAGAAATAAAGACATCTGCACACAAAGACTAACATGCAAATGATCATAGTAGCTTTTTTCAGGATAGCCAAAAATGGAAGCAACTCAAATTTCCATCTATGTGAGAATGAATAAACAAAATGTAATAAACGCAGACAATGGACCATTTCTTAACAAAAGGAACTGTTACTTAGCAAGACCCAACATCACAGATTAATCTTAAAAACATTACGTTGTGCAAAAGAAGGCAGATATAAAAGAGCACACACTACATCATTCCCTTTCTATGAAGTCCAAGAATAAGCAAAACTAATCTATAGTATGGAAATCAGAAAGTGGTTGCCTCTGAGGAAGTGGAACTGACTGTAAAAGTGCATGAGGGCACTTTCGGAGATGATGGAAAGGTTATGCATCTTGTTTTGGGTGGTAGTTGCATGGGTATATTCAATTGTCAAAACTTGTTGAACTGAACACTTCTAAATCTGTGCATTTTAGTGTATATCAAGCATACCTCAAAAGGAGAGGAGGTACAGACAGACAGCTGGCATGTACGATTTATTGATATTTCCCTCTTTTAGTCTTCCTTCCCGCCTAGAATGAAGAAGTGATGATTAGCACCCCAGCAGCCTTACTGGACCATGAGAAGAGAATCCAAGGTCCATCGATGGTGGAGCAGAAAGCAGAAAAATCCTGGAACCCTGATGTCTGTGGCACTACTCTGCCAGTCCTGAATTGCCTTTCTCTGGACTTCTATGTGTGAAAGAGAAAAGAAAAAATCTCTCTCTGTTTAAGCCGCTGTCTCTGATACTTGCAACCAAACATATTTCCTGACAGTTACAATCAGTGATGAATTCCTTTCATGGTCAAATTATTTTTGGCTAGGTTAGATTGTAGTTGGGGACTACACTGGAATGTTTTTAAAACGATATTATAAAAGCTATTTGTCTCTTATAGAGATTAATGTCTTTGGTGTACAAAAATATTAAAAGCCAATATATGTTCGGGAAATCATTTCATATATATCAGATGCATAGTGGCTAAGGGCTTGGTTTGAGACCAAAACAGATCTTGGTACAGATCACTGATAAGTTATCTAACTTCGGACAAGTTAATCTTCCATTGACTCATCATGTGGCCTTGGGCAAATTACTAACTCCCATAGTCTCTGTTATTTCCTGTGAGTATAGGAATAATGAAACCTGCTTTAACCTGTGGTTATGAAGATTGAATGAGGTCATGTATGTAAAAGCTTCAGTACAGAGTCTGGCACAGAGCAAATAGTAGCTCTCTTAAATATGCAGTTGACTGTGCAGGTAAGCCATCAGAAAGCAATTTGCCCTTGATCATCACCTGGATAATACTTAGTTTTACAGTTGACAAGTATAGCCACCACCCATCTGTCAGTGGAGGCTTGCACCTTGCTAGGATGCTGAACAGGTTTCAGCAGAGCTTCCAGACTAAGAAGGACTAGGAGGAAAGGCTTGGTGATCTACTTCCAAAAGATCAGCCAGTGAAAACTCTATGGATCATAACAGTCCAGTCCCACTGTGCATGGGTTGCCATAAGTCGGGAGCCGACTCAATGGCAGCTAACACCAACAATATAGCATGTTATAACAGAGTTATTGCCTAATTTACTAGTGAAGGCTGCAATGACCTTTCTCCAAGCAATAAGAAAAACCCACATTTCCCAAAATATGTTACAGGAAGCTGCAAAAATTATTATTTTGACAGAAGTCACTGTAGTGGAGAAAGATAGTCTAAGGAAGTATAAGTCACTGTCAAATAGCCTCAGAATATGGTAGTCATTGTGGATAGAGTCTCTGAGGGCTGGGGATGGTCACAGTCCATCTGCACACTCCACTGCAGCGGACCCTGTAGTGAAGAACTCGATCCCTTGTCTGCAGAACACAAAGCCAAGTTTGCCACGTTCTGACCTACACAGGGAGGCAAATGCTGCAGATGCTGCAAGCGCCCAAGGCTAGAACCATGTAGTTAAGATGACATCACCTTGGCTTCAAACAACCCAGGCAACTGAGACAGCCGCTGAGGTCCAACCAGACGGGAGAGAAATGCCAGGGAATTTACAAGCTCGCGGCAAGCACAGTTCATTGCGCAGCTATCTCTACAGAAAATCAGTGCACAAAGATGCCAAAGGATTATTTACTTACCTGCAAGGGTTGGCAATTTCTTCTGGTGTTGTTTTCATAAAAGGTGAGACAGGTTTTTCCACAAAAGAGCCGAAGCCGAGTCTAAAGTTGCTGGTTAATTTAGACATCTCCTTGGAAAGCAGGGAGCCCAGCTCTTTGATTGTGTTAAGGTCGTCATCCATGGAGGCTGAGAGGTCCATGAGGTAATACAAGTCCACCGGGTAATCCTCTGTCTGGCGGACATTCACCTGCAGGGTCTGTTCACCACCTGCAAAGCCCCCACAGGAAACACGAATAAATGAAAACATAGCAACATTTATTTGTAACTAGCCAGTCACTGGGCCACCTGGCTATTTCATTTCGATAATAACTTACTGAAGATAGTTACGATTTCATGAACTATGTGGTAGTTTGTAAATGAACAAGCTCATGAAAATCTTTCACTAGTGAGTGTAGAGCCACCGAAGGAAGTGTACTGTGGGATATTTTGTATCTCCTAGGGAGAACTAAGATCCATTTAGATGGAAGATAAGCGGATTTTGTGTGCATGTGTGTGGTTTTAGAAAAAGACAAAATAAAGGGGATTTTAAAACTATGTTAAACCCTTGAAGAAATGTGAAGTAACCGTTAACAACATCTGGGTAATTGAAATGGTTACTACTAGATAAGTGTTTTTTAGTAACTCATTTAGAGTGTAAGTGATCAATGTGAATACGGAAAAGTGTTAACCTAGCAACTCTATTTCCTTAAGAATGGGAAATTTGAGTCTCGATAATTACTGATATGTAATATGGTGCAAAACATATTAGCAGAATAGTCATATTACCATATGTGAAATTATTTTTATTTACGAGCCAACCAAGAATAGAGGTTCCCTCTTGCCATCAAGAAATTATAACATACCTGGTCTTAATTTAAGAATCAAGCTTTGAGGTGTAATCTGAACAATGTTGGAACTATTTTTCTGTCTGCCAACACTGAGAGGCTTATTCTTAAGTATTTCTACTTGAGAAACAGGGTTTTCGATGAAGGTTAATTGACATCCTTTAGCTAAAAGATTTGCTGGGGTATCACATCTTTCACCAGCTCCAGAAGGTTGGGAAAAATTCTAAAAGCGAAAAGAACAATAAAGAGAGAGAGAGGAAAAAAAAAGATAAATCTGCATTTTTTATAACAGAAATGGACTTTTTTTTTGGTTAGGCGTCTTGCCATACTCACTGTAACATATTCTTACATGCCTGGCATCGATTGTAGGTCTAAAGTTAAGTTATAGCAGAATAACCAGAGAATTCTGCGGGTAGACTTCTGAGTAAAATTAAAGCCTTCCTTTAATTATATCCAACTGAACTCACGTTAACAGTTTTTTTGTTTTTTGTTTTTTTTTTAATGCTCACTTCTCTAAAGCTTCTCCTGTACCATGACCAAAACTTTGAAATAGCTGGATTTGTAGAATAGACACCATCTGTGAATTGATCTACCCAGGACAACCTCTAGGTTCATGGACTTCTAGGAAAGTGTGTCAATCCAAATCCAGTGACAAAGATAGCCTTTTCTGTGGGTTCCTAAAGGACAGGGATTGTAACATCTCTCTACCTGGTGCTCTGTACCAGTCTTTATTCGTTGATGCATTACCCTTATATTACAACATTACTTCACTATGGTTGACCTCTTGGGGACTTTAAACTCAGTGCCTGAAAGTGTTTTTGGTTCGATGTGTTTTAGAACTTCCTTCAAGGTTTGAAGACGTGGAGGGGAAATAAAAGAGAAGGTGGTTGAAAAGACTACTTTCCGTGTAGTAACCAGGATTTTCTCAGGCCCGCTCAGATCCTCCTGGGCAGCAGAGGGCAGTGAGATGCAGCTCTTCTGGGCCAAGGAAGGCCAGACCAAACGAAGCCTGTAAACCCTGCAATGCCCAGAACAGAGAGGGGAACTGAGGGAGAAATACCTGTCTTACCTGGTAGCCACAGCTGCTCTAGAGCTGACAAGGCTCTAGGCAAAGTTGAATTGGAGGCCTATTGACTCTCATAGTTGGAGAGGAAGCTAACGAATGCTTGTGTTGCTTTTTCTTGTCCCTTAGAATTCCAAGTCACACTTGCTGTTTTCACCAACTAGGAAAATTACATTTCTTCTGAAATTAATTTATTTTTAAATTTGTTTATTTTGGTGTTGTTGTTAAGGATATATATAGCAAAACATACACCAATTCAACAGTTTCTACAGGTATAATTCAGTGACATTGATTCCATTCTTTGAGTTGTGCAACCATTCTCACCCTCCTTTTGAGTTGTTCCTCCCCTATTAACATAAACTCACTGTGCCCTAAGATTCCTATCTAATCTTTCCAGTTGCTGTTGTCAGTTTGATCCAAGATAGACAGATCGTAAAAGAGCATAAGTAATGCTCAAGGCAGACATTTTTTACTAGTTAAGCTAAACTGTTGTTTGGTTTTAAGAAGTGAAATTAATTTTTGAGGATATAATTTGTTATTTTGAAGTTAAGCTTGTGCATATTTAAGGCTCTAGTAAGGAAGACTGAAGAATTGATACCTTTGAATTATGGTGTTGGCAAAGAATATTGAATATACCATGGACTGCCAGAAGAACGAATAAGTCTGTCTTGCAAGAAGTACAGGCAGAGTGCTCCTTGAAGAGAGGATGGCTAGACTTTGTCTCATGTACTTTGGACATGGTATCAGGAGGGACAAGTCCCTGGAGAAGGACATCATGCTTGGTAAAGTAGAGGGTCAGTGAAAGAGAGAAAGACCCCTAATGAGATGGACTGACACAATGGGTATAACAACGGGCTCAAACATAGCAATGATTGTGAGGATGGGGTAGGACTGGGCAGTGTTTCATTCTTTTGTACATAGGGTCACTATGAGTTGGAGCCAACTGGACGGCACCTGACAACAACAGGCCAGGCATAGCAAACTCTGTAAACTCCCACGATGTAGCCAAGGCAAACAGGGGCAATGGTAACCACATTCTCTCTCACTGAGCTGGACAAGGTCTCAGAATCCTTCCCAACACAGTGTCACTACTACCAACTGTAGTCACAGCTTTTTCCAAAAGATCAGAGGTGGTGTTCACTATAGAATTCATTTTATATCTGCTGTAAGCAGAAGCCTAATTTATTTTTTGTTTACTTTAACTGCCTCAACTGATATACTGATAACTACTTCTATTATTAGAGTGGAGTCTTAGAATAATCTGGCCGTAGAATTTGATAATTCAGCTACCAAGTATCATCCACAAGTAGAGCTGATTCAAGAAACTCTCTTAAAATAATGCTAAAAAAGCATTTAAATGAAAATTCTAGAAGCAGGTATTTTGCTAGATTGATTTGTTAATTTACATCTCTGGCATAAAATTAACACTGTCTTCCTCAGGGAGTTAAGATCCAAGAAACATGTGAATTTTATTCTCCTTGTGTGTGTATTCTCAACCTGCTTTCGATACATGAGCTTGGAAAAGCGTGATTCCTTAGCACTTTTGTTTGCGTCCCATTGGTCAAGGCAACAGTGTGGGAGTGAGCGCCACATGTGTCTGTGAGGCCTTCCTCCGTGAATACACATTAAACTTGGAATTGAGTTTTCAACAGTGACAGCCAGTTCCTGATTTGGGCATCCGGGTTTGCTCCCCTTTGAGCTATGCTACTCAGGTGTTGCTGAATTTGTTATTTATATGGTTTGATTTGTGTTTAGATTCTCTTTTTGAGATTCAGTCAGTAGAGAATTGTTTTAAATCCAGAAAGCTAAGGCAACTCTCTCTTACCATGAATCATTTCCAGATTGCTCTATAGTGTCAACAGGACAGGAAGCATTTAGGATGACTTGTTTTAGGTTCCCCAATCATCCTCATACTACTTGCACTTCACTTTCGGTTTGACTAGATAAGGAATGTATGTTTGGGGCTTTGTCACAGCTGTGGCAATGAGTCACTGAGCTCATGAAAATACAGTTGTTAAAAGAATTCAATAATGTCTAAACAGTAATGTTTACTCAAACTTAGGACACTTGTCCTAAACTTGTCTTAGAACCTAGCAGTGGTTCAGAATGAACACTTGTTCTCAGATGGAAAACAATTATCGTATTGTACTCAAATGTATGTTTAACTTTAGAAAATGTCACCTCTGTGATTTCTGATTATCCAGAGAGCCTCGACATTTTACACGTAACCAGTTAGAAATGGCTTTAAAATGATAGTAAGGAGTCAAGTAGAAGAAAAGATCCTGAGTTGAATATTGTTCAGACTATTTGACATCTACTTCCTTTGCAAATTGCTTTTTAAAGTAATCACACAAATGACTCCTTGATCTACAGATGCTTACATTTTCCTTTTCTGACTGGTTTTACTCATGCAACCCCACAGAAGTCAGGAACTAGCAGAGCTATCGCTGATGGAATTAACATGAATATAACTGCAAACATTTTTAAAAATCTGATTGAGCTCATTTGTTTTACCTCCTGAGAACACCAGGCACACTGAGGTCCAATGAGCAAGCAGTCTTCACAGGTCTCTGCACCTCCGAGAGCACACCCACCTATGTTTAAACCCAGCAAGATGCAGGGGATTAGGTGTACATACAGTTATTCCATTTACGAGACATATGGCTCTTAAAACACTTAAACAAAACAATATTAAAGTTTATTTTAGCCTTCAAAGATCAGTGACAATAAGTTAGCAAATTCATATAAAAGCTTATAGTTTACATCATTACACTGAAAGTATGTATGTTCTATGAGCCAAAATTATATTTCTTTTTTCTCAAAATGTGAAAATAGCTAAAATGTTCACAAATGTAGAAGCATCATTTTTATTACCCTTACTCAATATCTGCCACTTTAATTTTTAAAAATTATTTGCACTCATCAAAAATGCTTCTCTCTTAAATGTAGTCTATGTTTAAAATAAAATCCTTTTTCTCTCTCAAGGTTATTTATTACTTTTAAGTGGATGTCCTTGTCGGACAATAAAAGAGTTAGAAAAGTTTCCAAAATGGTTGTCACAATGTTAGTAAGAAATCCTATTATGTAGTAATGCCCTTTAATTCTCCTCATTAAAATCTCTATGCAACCTTTGTATTTATTTACCTTAAGCCTAGAGCATTCATTGTGGGAACACCCCCTGTGTCTGCCTGTAATTTGTTAAAAGCGTTCACTCAATAGCAAAAGAGCAATTGAACAGATCTAATAAAAAATGACTTCCGACTTAGTTTCTGAGCCAAATGACAGGTTTGTCAAGGATACCACGAACATAATATATTAGAGAACTTCAGTCTTACCTTGTACGTGAGCATTCCTTTCTAGAAATAGAAAGAACAGGCAAAGCAGTTCAATCCCCATTCGTTTTCACTTCTCGCTGTGCAGACAGATTAAAAAATGAATTACGTTCAACATTACAAGACCAAAGCTGAACATCGTTAAAGTCTTTCTTTCTTGAAGCGTAAAATTTTAAATACTACTTACACTGCTTTGAAAAGAAACTTGAGAAGTAAACGAAAAAGTTTTCATTAAGACTGAAATGAAAACAGAGGCTACCTGGACAGGTAAAGAAGAAAAGCTGTGTTTAAAAGCAACTTCAACATGATTCACTTCCTTGTTCTCCTTATAAGGAAGGCAGGTGTACAATCACCAAGAGGTGGGGAAATTCATTCAGGAGAAATTTTGTGTAAATTCTATGAGTCTCTCTGCATCCTAGAGAAAGTTAATATCTTTTGTGAAATATTGATCAATGAAATGTCAAAAGAAATTGAAATATGATCTAAAGTTGTTTCTAAAATAATTGTAATTTAATGTAAACAGTAAAGATGTTTAAATAAAACACAGTTAACACACAAGAAAGCTAAAAAAATGAACGGAATGAAAATACCTGAGATTTTTGTATTCCATAGTTAAATTATTTGCAGAGAATTGAAATGAACTCTGAAAAATAAAAATCATTATTTTACACTCAAATTGGAAGGCAGGCAAGGGAAGCAAAACACTGTGTTCCCTTGTTTTTCAAATTGGATGAAAGATGTTTTTCTGTAAGTACAGAATTTTTAAAAAGAAAGTAATATTAGAAATAAGTAAACTATGTAAAATATTTAAAAATTAAACTAGATCAAAGTCAAATTTACAAGCTAGTCTCAAAACAACAGGAATGGAATAGAAACAATGGTGCCCAAGATCCTGAATCCCTCAGGTTAGCAGCTATGTTCTCCATCTTGCATTCAGCCCCAGGTTCTAGCTCACCACTTGACACACTGGAAGTATTTATTTGTGAATGAATTGTCTCTATTTCATTACATTTCATATATATAATTTATGGCTAAATTCATGAGGCTGATTGTATTTTTTTTCTCAACATATTCAGGCAAGTGTTTTGGGATTTGTAGAAATTGTAAACAAGAAAGACTCAAATACTCACTTTGTCACTCGCCAAACTATCTGACCTTAGACAGGCTTCTTTGTGACTGGGCTTATGTCTCGGGAAGTTATCTTTCAAAGTATATTCTTAGGCAAGCATATATGAAACCTATGAAGAAAGGAAAACTAATTATGGACAGCTCAGGTTCCTCTCAGAAGGCTATGTTCAATTTTGAACTCCATCTTATACAAGAATATGGCGAGAATCCTGAAGACAGAAACCAGAATTATTAAAGAGTTAGAAAATATGCCTTTTGGGAAAAAAATATGGTTATATAAACTCAGGTGGCTTAGCTTGAAGAATATCAGGGTAAACTTTATCCATGTCCCTAATATTGCCTCCATTCTTATATCCAGTATTAGCTGCCATTCATTCATTCGTTCATTCATTCATTCAACAAATACTTATTGAGCATCTACTTTGTGCCAAGTAGAAGCAAAGGATATGTCAATAAACAAAACCAAGTTATTGACCCATGCAACATATACACCTACTCCTCATTTATCGACTGTCTCGTTATCCGACATTTCTCATTTACGACAACAGTAAAAGATCTACTATCCTACTATTTTGCTCATTAACGACATACAACTGACTGTAATGAGCACCAAGGTGGGAGGCAAGAGTAACGCTTGCTGTGATGGTTAAGGTTATGTGTCAGCTTGGCTGGGCCATGATTCTCAGTGGTTTGGCAGTTATGTAATAATGTAGTCATCCTCCATTTGGTGATCTGATCTGGCCATTCTTCATTTTCACGTAATGCCAATTTTCACATAACAATCTGGTCTCTGGAACCTAACCATGTCGATAAGTGAGGAGTAGGTATATTCTAGGCTGGCCAACGGTGGGGTTAGATAGATTCTAAATTAAAATCAGGTAGTGATAGGAGCTATGAAAAATGATAAAGCTGGTTAAAAGGAAAGAGAATGTGGGGGGAGAGTGTGTTATTTTATTCAAGGTAGTCAGGGAAGATCTCCTTGATTACAGTATTTTTATGCAAATAATGCATGCATTATACATTTTTTGCCAACGACACAACCCCTTTGTACATTATTTTCCTAGGTGCACTACGTGTGTTATACGTGTGGGCATGTTATTTACTTCAGTGCGTTATTTGTGAAAAAATATGGTAACTGACATCTGATAGAGCCCTAGATGCCTTGGGCAATAAAGCCAAGTGCAAAGGCCCTGAGGCAGCTCTCTGCTAGACAGTGTCAAGGACTGGAGTGCAGGAAGGGAGGAGAGGGATGGTGGAAAAAGAGGTAAGGTTTGGAGGCAGAGGTCAGGTCGTAGATAGTCTTGACCTTGACTTTTATTATAAACGTGCTAGTATGTCATTGGAAGGTTGAAAGCAGGGGGTCATATTATTTAACTTACATTTTAAAAGGATCTCTCTGGCTGCTGTGGAGGTTAGAGTTTATGGGACAAGACAAATTAGGAATTCACTGCTGTAGTCTAGGACAGAGAATGGTGATTTGGGCTAGGATGTTGATGATGTAGAATGTAGGTGATATAGGCGGTCAAATTCAGGATATATTTTGAAAGCAGAATGTGCTAATGACTTGGATGTGAATATGAAGTAAAGAGGTTTTTGGACTGAGAATCTGAATAATATTTATTACTGAAGTAGGTTACACTGGGGAAGGAGCAGATTTCACGTGGAGGATTGAAATCAAGAATATATTGTTTGAGGTGCCTAGAGGAAGACCAAGTGAAGCTACCACGTAGATAGTTAACATATGAGTCTGGAGATGACAGTGGTATTGAAGTGTAAACTATAAATTTGGGACAATTGGCATGGATATGCTATTTAAAGATATGAGGTAGTGAGTATAGATAGGGAAGAGCTCTGAGGACTGAGTCCCGGGGCATGCCAATGTCTAGAGGTCAAGAAGAGAAGGATTCAGTAAAGGAAGTTAAGGAATACCGAAAAGAAAAAGAAAACTCATTGCTGTAGAATCATTTCTGACTTGTAGCAACCTTACAGGACAGACTAGAACTGCCCCCTGGGGCTTCCAAGGCTGTAATCTATATAGACTGTCACATCTTTCTCCCATGGAGTGGCTGGTGGGTTCCAACCAACAACCTTTCGGTTAGCAGCCAAGCACTTAACGACTGTGCCACTAGGGCTCCTATCTAAATACTTCTTGCTAAATAGAAACCTATCTTTGTTGGCATACAATTCTCCAAGGGCCTCTCACATTTCTGCACATCTTGCAAGTAGAGGCACTGGCAGCTTTAATTCCAGACTATCTTTTCAAGGATGTTTGTAAACAGCCTTTGAAGATAGAGATGGTGTCTCTCTTCAAGGCATAAGGCAAATTGCTTACAGCCTTGAAAGACAGACATAGTGTCTTCCCCCCAGAGCAAAGGTCAGGTATGCTTACTGGCCATTATAAAAGATCCACATTTCCTAAGATTGGGATTCCTCTCCTGTACAGGTATCACCTCTCACCGTTTGTGTCACCCTGGGCTTGGGGAAATGGAGAAAGAAAGTGCTGATATTCTGGCTACTGCTATTTCTGTGAGTTACAAAGTCTTTTGCCTCTGACCCAAGCATCTCATGTCTTATGTTAGCACCCATGAATCTGTGTCAAGCTAACTTTCTACAGGCTGGACATATAATTTCACTTTAAGGAAAAAGATCTTGCATTTCACAGCATTTCCTGAAGTACCTTGGACTGACCTGTGCTGCCCTGAGCCCTAGAGGCTTTCCCAGATCTCAAAGAGCCTACCTTCCCACTGACCTCCCTGGCAGCCACTGTGAGGTGCTTTGGATAAACTAGGATCAGGGAAGCCTGCACAACTCTTGATTTGCCCACTCCCTAGAAATTTTTCTTGCTGCCACCAAAAATCTGTTTCCTATTCTTCCTGGGAACACTTAGACTATCTCTCCCAACCTGTCTTGCAATTGAGAACCCCAACAACTAGTTCTTGCCAATGAAAAATGAGCTGGAGCAGTGGGTGCCATTTCCAGACCATCTTCAATCTCCTTAGTCAACCAGATGTGTACAACAAGGTATTAGGGGAACTCAAAAAGCTCAATTTGGCCATGTGTTTAAATTGATTCCCCGTACTCTATTATGTACAGACTTCCATCTTAGTCCCTAAAATCATAATTGTACTTATTTATTTACTCTCTCTTCCCTCTTTCAGCCCCTCCGATGTTCATTCTCTCCCATATCTCCAAGCCTTTACATGTCCCTTCCATCATCTAATTCCTTTCAGTTGGCTAACTCAACTCACCCTCCAGGTCTCAGGACAGAGATTAGTGTCTGCAGAAATACTGTTTTGATTTCTCAAGGCTTCTCTTCCCATGGACCTTCCCCAGGATAGCTCTTTTCACGCCATCTTGTAATTGCTTAAATACTGAGTTGTCTCTCCCACTAGGCTATGAGTTCCTTTAAGACATTCATTGATTTAACAAATATTTATTGAGTATTTACCATATATCAGGCAGGGACTATGTCTTAGTTATCTTTGTATTCTCAGTAACAAGCAATGTCTGGCACCTAGTAAGTAGTCAATGAATATTTATTGAGTAAATGAATGAATTTTGTATCCTCATTGTCCAGTCTTTTACCTGTTACAAAGCAGGTACTTGATGAATATTGAGTAAACAGTTGAGTAAATGAATAAATGGTTTAGGAAGGTACATACTGCAATTAGGAGAGTGAAAATGTGTCCCTTGAGCTTGAGCTTGGGTTGTGATGAAAGCTGAGAAAAGGCTTAAAATGTAGGGTGGAAAAAAGGGGCAGTATGTAAAAGAAAATATAAGGTAGAAGAAAATTACAAGAAAATATCCATCTGCTCTGTTTTCATCTCACCAATGCTCTGGATAATTTTTACCCAGGCTATAAGACATAGGGAAAACATATTCTTGCTTCTTGAAGATGCAGTGCCTGCCACAGCCGCTGACCTCGCTCCTGGAAAGTATCTCGTCCAAGCCCCTGTGGATGGAGGCAGCCCTAGTTGTTATTTGATCAGCCAGTCCATGAGCTGGCCAGCACTGCAGGAAATGCCCTGGGAGGAAAACTGTGTCCCCTTAGCCATGCCAATGAGATTAATGACTTCTTTTTCCATATGTGTGGAATTTGAACTGGGAAATACACACTAAAAATCAGGAATATGGTAATGGGAGCTGAAGGTGGGAGGACGTATACACAGAGAGTGCATTAGATTGGCTCACGAGGGAGTCAAAGTTAAGAGAAATCAGCAGCTATGAGGAGACAGACTATCAGAGGGAAGCTATACTGAGTACAGGACAAGGTAGTGGATTGAGAGTATCAATTGCCAAAGCAGTAAAGAAGGGTCCCTGGGCCTCATTAACTGAAGAACACTGGAGTCAGATCCACAAACTCACTTTGCTGTGGGGAAAGGAGCCTGGCCCAGGCCTAGCACTACCATGGATCCCGAATCCCTTCCAGGTCAGATCTCTCTGAGGTCAGGCTCTTCTGGTTTTCCCCAGGATCCTGCCTCCTTTAGAGTAAAGTGCATTCTTACCACAAATTCCCTTTACTTGTAGGGGCCTGAGGGGTAGCATCTCTATATTCCTTAAAAACAGAAGGTCTTAAGTCACACCATCTGTATTTTCAGACAGACCCACAGGGTGGAATCCAACTATTCCACTTGCTCAGAGTCCCAGACCAGGAGCTGTGACTACCTCATGGAGTCTGACCCTCTCCAAAGGACCAGGGGGAGTAGACAAAACACCACAGAGCCCAGGGAAGCATCACCTTCTCCACTTTGTCCCCAACTGGCCTTTGCTTCTAATATTAAGAAATGTGCTGTCTTCAGCCATGTCCTGACTTCAGGAAGTCATGCAAACCCATCTGACTCATTGCATTTAGCCTGGGTCTCTCCCTGGACCCAGCCACTCAGCCACTTCAAAGAATGGCAGCGTAGGGCCCAGCTGGGCTAGCCCCAGGGCAATTCAGAACACTCCTGGGAGAATAAACACTGAGAAAACCTGGCTGGGAGCCAATCTGAATCCCAGGGATCTTAGTAATGACTGTCAGCTCTTGGGATGGCCTTCCGGTAGTACTTGCTTTATTTCAAGTAGCTGCGGACAAGTCTTCTATATCCAGTTGTCCTTCTATGAAAATACTTCATAGTGAGTAGCTAAAAGAAGACTGTTTAAATAGATGTTTTGTCCTTGGGACTGGCTGGGATGTGACCGTGTGTGATGCTACACCAGGGGTTGTGTGCAGAATTCTGTGGCTGGCTTGTGATGTGTGTCACATGGGAAGCAGGGAATCTGGAAGTAGGTACCGTTGTCTCACATATCAAGAGCTTCTAAAAAAATTCTTCTAAAGAAACATGTGCAACATTTTTCCATCATCCTACTGCATGACACCTGCAGTGTGCTAAGTGCTAGAGAAATTTTCTGTGACCTAGACTTACATTCTTCTGGAGTTTATTTGTTAAATCTTTCATGATGCTCATGATAGGGGGAAGTAGAAGTGGTAGGAAGAGTCTGGAGTTTGGTTGTAGAGAGACCTAGTTTCAAATTCCAGCCCTGCCAGGTCCTACTGTACATCCTCGGGGATAGCATTTATCTCTCAGAACTTTAATTTCTCGACTGTGAGATAGTGATACTATCCACCTTTCAGGATTATGGTGAAGATTTAATTACACCATCCAGGAGAAAAAACAGATTTCATGGGGCCTGAAGATTATATGATTTGAGGGGTCTTCTTTAAGAAAAGGAATGCAAAATCGCGAACAGTATGAAAGTGAATATTAATTTAAAATTAGAAAAAAATGACAACAAATTACTGAAGCCTTTGGAGATGCCATTTTATTTTTTCTTGATATCTCCTTAGGCAATTTACTGGAAATGCTTACCTAGAAATGCTTCCTAATTTTAATCTGGCTTTCCATTCCCACACGGAACCACCTGTAATCCCAGTCACTTCCAGCACTGCCAGGAGCCTGTGCAAATGAGGGGCCTGGGCTGAAGCTTCATCAGTGTCATCGTAGTCCCTCCTCTGATTTTGCCCAGGATTCATGCTTATTGTAGTTAGCTTTACTGAGCACTTACCATGTGCCAAACCCACCAAAAAACCAAATCCACTGCTGTCAAGTCCATTCTGGCTCATAGCAACCCTGTAAGACAGAGCAGAGCAGGATTGCCCCATAGGGTTTCCAAAGAGCGGCTGGTGGATTCAAACTGCCAGTCTTTTGCTTAGCAGCCAAGCTCTTAACCACTGTGCCTCCCAGGGCTCCTACCATGTGCCAGGCACTGTTAAACATTTTTTTAGTATCGCCTTATTTTATGAGTTGAAATCAACTTGACGGCAATGGGTTTGTTTGCTTTTTATTCTCACAATTTCCCTATGAATTAGGTCGTATTTTACTTCCATGTATCAGATGAGGAAACTGAGGCTTAGAGATGTTAAGTAACTCCCAGGAAGCACAGGCCTGGGAGACAGGTTGGTATTTAGAATCACTCTGTTCAGAGTTCAGAATCGCTATGCAAACAGACTTCTGGTAGATAACAGATGTCCATAAACTTGGGTCACTATTGGGCATGAATCATAAAGAAGATGTCATCAAGAAAAGAAATTCTATAAGGAACTTTTTAAACATGCTTCTTTCTCTATATATCCCTAGTTCTGGCTCTAGCTCTGTAGCTAGCCATCTTTTTTTGTTTGTTGCTCATGTGGTGGATAACTCACCACCAAACAATGAGACGGACGTGTGGCCCTGAATCTTACAATGATTTTTTATTCCTTCCCTGACTTAAGTCCAGTACAAATCACTTAAAAATAAAATAAAATATGTTGCTCCATCCTTCAGGGGAAACCACAACCGCTGGTCAGCAGCCGAACCTGGCATTCAGTCCGGGAGGGGGCAGTCATGGGCATTTCCTGTGGCTGGGAGATGACTCAGGATTAGCTCTGGGTGCTATGTTGGCGACCATCCCCACCCTTCACCCCACTTTGGAGCTCAGTAAGCCCCTGCTCTCATCATTAGTTAAATGAAGCTGGTCCTCACTTGGCAAATCTGATGCAAATCTTGTACGTTAGGCCTGCTTGAGAAAACTCCTAACCTGGAGTTTTGGAAATTATTTTTAATTCTAAAAAAATTGAATTACTTCTTTTGTTTAGTTTGTGGAATAAATCCAAAGGCAAGCTTTTCTAGAAAATACCAGTGAAGGTAAGTTTTTATAACACTCTGACTTGGTTCTGAGAACTGGACTCTGTCTTCATGCCCCTATTTTTCTACCAATGAAGCCATGGCAAGAAGTCCATGAGAACAAACAGAAAAACTGATTACCAAAGGACTCACTCATTAACAGACTGCCGAACTGCTAAGCTTTCTTTTTAAAAGATAATTCAAGCAATATATCCAGGAGTTAGCATTATTTTGGTCAGAGCAAGTATTTTGTCTGATGAGCATCATCTTCTTTCTTCTGGGGCCGCAATGGGCAGTGGCACTACTAGAAAAGATGAAATCGGATTCATTTATTCATCTATTCATCCATTTATTCATTCTTCCACTATGTGCCAGACACTGGCCTGGGAATGCAGCGTTGTTTAAAACTGTCAAAATTCCTAACTCAGAGTTTACATTCTAGTGAGAGAGACAGACAATAAGACACAAGCAAATAAAGATGTCAGGTGGTGATAAATGTTAAGAAAAATAAAGGATAGTAAAAGGTCAGAGAGTGGCCATGGTGGAGTGGTCAGGGAAGCCTCTCTGATAAGGTAGCATCTAGGCGGAGCGCTAGGGAGGTGAGGAAGAGAGTTGTGTGGCTATCTGACGGAAGAGCAATCCAGCCCAAGGTAACAACAAGTACAAGACCCCAGGCCAAGACAGTATGGAGAAGAGCAAGGTGGCTAAGGTGGCTGGAGTAGAGTGAATGGGTGAGTGTGAGGAGGTAATAGGAGCCCATGTTAGAGAGACAAGGGGTCTGCAGTGTCGCTCATTAAGGAGGGCCCGTGGGCAATGGTAAGGACTTTGTGTTTATATTCTGGGTAAGACGGGAAGCTTTTATAGGGTTCTGAGTGGACCTAATGTAGCATATGTTTTGAAAGGCTCACTCTGAGCAGACTGTAGAAGTGGCAAGGATGGAAGCAGGGGTAACTATTGGGGGCTATTTCAGTTGTTGAGGTGAGAGATGTTGATGGCTTGCACTAGGATGGGAGCAACAGAGGCAGTGAGAAGTGGTTGGATTCTGGATAGACTTCTAAGATAATCAGAATTTACAGATGGATGGCTTGTAGGGAGTGAGAGAAATTGAGGCCTCCAGAATGTCTCCAAATGTAATGGAGGCCCCTAGTCAATGACCCTTGCCAGTCCCAGAGGTTCCTACAGACATATCGAGAGACATTGTACAGTATCTGCACATTATAAAACTCATAGTGAGCTATGATCTACTCTAATGACTGAAGGAGCCATAACTGTGCAAAAGGCATTTTTTAGGAGAATAGAAAAGGGCAGAACTATGCAGGCAAATGGCCTATTATGAGACTGTCTACATGCCTGTGTCAACATTTCTTCAGTACAATGAAAGCCTGATTAGCTGGCATCTTGTGTTCTGGAATTCCCCATGACTTGGCATTTGGAGAGCACACACACACACACACACACACACACACACACAAAAAAAAAAAAATCTGGAAAATTCTCGTGGTTCTACAGTCCTCTGTAGCTGCACTGGTAGACTATTGAGGTCAGTTTCAGTAGTAAAAGAATCTCTACTAACAGGTTTTCATTGGACCACTGTAAAAAGGCAGGTAAGATGGGCATATTATACTTGAGGAAAAAAAAAAACCTCTCAAAGTGCAAGGATTTCAGATTTCTTTTAATCTTAAAAATGCAATTTATGCAACTGCAACAGCAGGGAAAGTTGTTATTCTTTAAAAATCTTGGAGAAATGGTGACCAAGGATTATATTTGAGAAGAATCCTTGAGAAGGTCTCTGGAGGATTTATTACTTTTAGCTGCCATTGTATGGACGTTTCTGATTGTAATTGATGCTCATTCACTGACTCTCATCAGCGAGTTTACGTGAAAGCAAATAGAGAAAAGGATTGAACGTGATGTCAACGCCCTAATCATTAAAAAAGCTAAACAATAAATTATTCAAAAAGTGCTCAAAAAAATGCCATTTACCTGGTGATGTCTCAAGAGTTGGAAGAGGAGAAAGAAGAAAGGCCTTCAAAGCAAATTCAGTTGGCATCAATTAAAGATGGTAGATTGGAGTTTTACAGCAAAACAAAAATAATGAATCTATATATTGTTTGATATAATTACTTTCAAACAATAAGTGGCTCCAGTGAGCTGTTAGATGTGAGAGACTTGTCTGAGGCAGTGTGAAAACCATCTGCCCTTCTGTGTCTCCATTGTCTCATGTTACTGTACATAAAGCTGTGGTTGCAGATAATCCTAAAGTCCCCCTTCCCCATGCTAGGTAGTGGATGAGAATATAACGGGGTGTTCTACCAATGCATAGCACAATGAAAGGCTCAACAGTGGTTTCAACATTTATTAAAGGAGTGAATTTTGTTTATATCAAGGAGTTCAAAGCTTTAAAGTTCCAACCAAAAAACTTACAATAAAAGTTTTTTGATAGAAGGAAATTGCTGTTAGTTGTAAATGTTTTGGAAGATTATTTGGGGCAAACGTTTCTTATACACTGATGAAATTAAGGTATCTTGGGTATTAATAGAATATTGCCAATGGCATGGAAAAGGCAGTTGGCAGATCTGTTCCCAGTCCAGGTCTTGGATGGATTATTGGAAGTTTGTTGCATGGTGTAAATTAATCTTGTAATTGTTTATGGCCTAAACCTTAGGCAGTTAAGGATTAGAAGGAGAAGATTTAAATGTTAATACAACCAACAGAATGATTTATTTTTATAAATTTCTCTGGAGAAGAGCACAGCTTCCCAAACTGTGTTCTGAAGAGAGAATCCCTGTCCTGATAATGGAGTGTTCCTATAGTTTATTTAATAGAGACTATCAAATCCCCCCATTAGAAATTCATGATGCACATTAACTTATTAAACACTTTAAGAAGCCCTACAGGGCAGAAAATTGCTTACCTTTGTTTAACAGTTAAACAAAAAAGTATTTGTGCAGGAAAGGCTTTTTTCTTCATTGAGTTATTAGCATTTCTGAATGTGTTTTCACCTAATATGGTTTCAGAAGTACTAGAGGAGAGCATAGATGCACTGAAAGTTGTATGAAATTTTACCTATTCTACTGTCAAGGAGACCCAGAGTCAAATTTAAAAATTGCATTTGGATAGTCTTATAGCAGATTTTTTAAAGAAACCCAGATGTGAATTCATTTGTTTACTGCTGCCTTTTGAATGCATAACCCAATTCAAAGTCCTTTTAAGACAGATTTTGCTGGAGAAAATTTTCTTTCTAAGGAAGTCCCAGAGGAGGTCTGTATTGATGATGGTTCTGGATGAACCACTTAGGGCAGTGATGAATCATTATAAATCTCTAAACTCAGGCTTTGACCTTGGCTACTTAAGGGCTGGTTTCCTTTATGAAGTGGATTCTGAGTATAGCTATATGTATTCTCTCAAGGAAGTTGCTGCCCTGTGATGCGCTCTGAAATGTGCAGAAAATCCCCATTGCTACTTGTGTCTGCCCTCTGCCTGTTCCTTTTTAGTTGATTTTTTGTAGTGTACCGTTTTGATTCCCTTCTTTCTTATTCTATGAATTTTTTAGATTTTTTTCTGCGGTTACCTTGGGAATTAAAATTAACATCTTAAAGTTATAAAAATCTAGCTTGAATATTACCAACTTACTTTCGATAGCAATACACTCTGCTCCTATACATCTCCATCCCTCCTCCTTTGTACTATTACATGTCACAGATTACATATTTATACATTGCATGCCCATTGACATACATTTGTCATTATTATTTTATTCATTTGCCTTTCAAATTATGTAGGAAACAATCAGCAACAGCAAAAAAGAACTGCAAACCAAAAATGCAATAGTACTAGTTTTTATATTTACCTATGAAGTTACTTTTACTAGTGTTCTTTCTTCTTGTGGCATCAGGTTACTTTCAGAGTCTTTTCATTTTAGCCTGAAAGACTCCCTTTAACATTTCTTGTAGGGCAAGTCTATTGATAATAAACTCCCTCAGCTTTTGTTTATCTGGAAAAATCTTAATTTTTCCTTCATTCTTGAAGGATAATTTTGCTGGATACAGAATTCTTGGTTAACAGTCTTGTTTTGCTTTTGTTCAGGACTTTAAATATGTCATTCTCTTCTTTGGGTAGAAAAGCAGCTCTTAGGGTGAGAAAGTATGCATTTAGTTCCTAACGTGCTTTCTTTCCTATTTTCTCTGGACCTTTGGATGCATAAGATTAGGTATGGTGGGAAAAATCTACTTAAATCTGTATCTCCTCTTTTGACATCATTCTCGTGAAAAACCTTCACTTCTTATAATGACCACTTCTATCAAAAGTTATTATTTCATGGTGTATCTTTAGCTATGTATATTTTCACCAAAAAAAAAAAAGGTAGAGAAGGGAGAAGGTTGACAAGTCGTGGGGTTGTTAACCAATGTCATAAAAGAATATGTGTACTACTGTTTAATGAGAAACTTTTTGTTCTGTAAACCTTCACCTGAAGTACAATTTTAAAAAAAGTTATTATTTCATTGAGGTGGGAATTTAAGTGAATACACAAGAAGTGGGTAATTTTTCCACCTTGTGAGACGTCCAAATGGTAAAAGAGAGAACCACTACAATTCATTCTGCTTGCTTTTCCAGAAAAAATGTAAAATATGATGTAGGTTCCTTAAAAAAAAAAAGGAACCTAGTAGCAAATTAAAAGAAAAAAGCACAAAGACATGTTTTGAAGGTGTATTTTCTGGCCTCTTTTTTTTTCTTCTATTTCTCAGGTAAGCAAGCTACATCTTATTCCTTTGAACTGCATGTAATATTAAGATGGTAGTCAGAAAGCATCATTTGGAAAGATCTAAAACTAGGACATACTGAAGAATGAAAGAATGTTTAACTACTTCATTTAACTATACCTAGTTGTGAAATGAGACAAAACTACAGATACAATAACATTTTTGGGTAACCTTACTCTAAAATTAACTTTCAACTTAAATTACTTAAGTTGTCAGTTCAGGTATCAGAATATATCAGAGTGGTGAGCATACCTGGCCCATGTGTCCCCTCCAGTAGTCTATGATCCGGCCATAGTCACTTGGGAAGTTTTCAGTAATAGAATGACAGCTTTCTGATTCTTAGAGCCTTGAGTGGATCCTAGAAGCATGCTCTCCGGGTGGTTCCTTCTCAGGACACTCAGGCATGTCAATTGTGTACCTTGGGCAGGTTATCGTAAACTCATCTAGCTCTAGTGTCCTCACTGTAAAAGGGGGATTTATTAGTTTACTGTGACTGCCATAACAAGTGACCACAAATTTGCTGGCTTAAAACAACAGAAATTTATTCTTTCACAATTCTGGAGGCCAGAAGTCCAAAATCAAGACAATGGAAGGATTAGTTTCTTCTAGAGGTTCTGAGGAAGAATCTGTTCCATGCCTCTCTCCTAGATTCTGATGCCTGCTGGCAACCCTTGACACTCATTGGTCTGTAGATGCTTCATTCCAATCTTTGTCTTGTCACATCACCTTCCCCTCTGTGTGCTTTCCTTCCTATATGTGTCTTCTCTTCTTATAAGAATGTTGATCATTGTATTTAGCGCCCACCTGGATAATGTAGGATGACCTTATCTTGAGATTCTTAACTTAATTACCTCTATAGAGACCCATTTTCCCAACAACGTCACATTCAAGTGTTCTGAACATACTTTTAGGATATTAAACCCTTATCAAATATGTGACTTCCAAATATTTTCTCCCATTCTGTAGTTGTCTTTTCACTCTCTTGATAATGGTCTTTGCTGCACAAAAGTTTTTAATTTTTATGAAGTCCAATGTAATTTTTTCTTTTGTTGCTTATATTTTTGATGTCATATCTAAGACTCCATTGCCAAATACAAGATTTGTCTCTATGTTTTCTTCTAAGATTTTTATAGTTTTAGCTCTCATATTTAAGTTGTTGATCCATTTTAAGTTAATTTGCATATATGGTGTGAAGTAGGGGTCCAACTTCATTCTTCTGCATGTGGAAATCCAGTTGTCCCAGCACTGTTTGTTGAAGACAGTATTTTCCCCCATTAAGTGGACTTGGAAGCATTGTTGAAAATCAGTTGGTAGTACGTGGGTTTGTTTCTGGATTCTTGATTCTATTCCATTGGTCTGTGTCTATCCTTATAGCAGTACCACACAGCTTTGATTACTGTCACTTTGTAGTAAGTTTTGAAATTGGAAAGTATGAGTCCTCCTACTTCGTTCTTCTTTTTCAAGATTTTTTTCGGCTGTGTGGGTCCCCAAGGATATATATTTCAGGAGGCCATCATTCAACCCAGTATAGCAGCTCATAATGCACACAGGGTTGTTACAAGAGTTAAATGAGATAAAATTGCATCAGGTACCTTATTTAAAAAATTGTAGCCATTATTATTATTATTAATTTTTTGTACAATATAAAGCCTCCCAATACAACAGTGTTGACTTGGATAAATGTCCCAAATGACATTTTTTGATGTCCAGTTTAAATGACAATCATTAACCATAATAATTGCTTTAAATTATGGTCTTTTTAGTTTCTAACACTTAGTCCTGCCAGCAACTTCACAAGGCTGTGTGATTTCAGCCTCTCTTCTTCCTTTCCTTGGTGGTGATGGTGATAGGTCATCCCTAGTCAACACTTTCAACTAATAACACTTGGCAGAAACACAAAAGATCTTTAAGCTTACAAATGATCTCCTTATCAAAAGAACTATAAACCAGGGTTTTAATAAATGAATTTCTGTCTATCGCCCATGCTGATGGGCATGCTGCAGACAAAAAAAACAGCTGGTCAAATCTCAGCTGTTTCTCTGCCTTGGGTTACCCTCTGTGAGTACTGGATGCAGCACACTCACTTTCTGCTCTGGATCTTTATCTCAGAGACAGAAAGACAACTTAGCTGTGTGCATCCTCCCCCATCCCACCCCCAGAGCTTTGCATTGTCACTGCACCACCAGCCTGTGCTGTCTCTTGTGGTCACTTCCTGGCAGCCCCAGGACTCTGAGCTGGCTTCAGTGAATTCACTCTGCATTTGTCATAGAGCCACAGAGCCTCAGAATGTTGGGATAAGAAGGGCACTTAGAGAAACCAGTCGAACCTCATTCAATTGTTTCTCCATTCGTTTCTTTATATAGGCCATGCACTGACATGCAGTGAACATCTACTGCAAGTAAGGCATGATGCTAAGTGCTAGTTACAGTGGAGAGAAAGCTCAACAGACAAGTTTACCTGAGCCAAGAGAGTCTCACTTCTATGCTGCTTGAGTAAAGCTCTGTATGGTCTCTGTATTAGTCATCTAGTACTGCTCTAACAGAAATACCACAAGTGGATGCTTTTAACAAAGAGACGTTTATTTCCTTACAGTAAAATAGGCTAAAAGTCCAAATTCAGGGCGTCAGCTCCAGGGGAAGGCTTTTTCTCTCTGTCGGCCTTCTCATCAATGTTCCCCCGGACTAGGAGCTTCTCCGTGCAGGGACCCCAGGTCCAAAGGACACGCTCTGCTCCTGGCACTGCTTTCTTGGTGGTATGAGGTCCCCCACTCTCTGCTTGCTTCCCTTTCCTTTTACCTCTTGTAAGGTAAAAGGTGATTCAGGCCACAGCCTAGGTAAACTCCCTTTACATTGGATCAGGGAAGTGACCTGGGTAAAGGTGGTGTTACAATCCTACCCTAATCCTCTTTAACATAAAATTACAATCACAAAATGGAAGCCAACCACACAATTCTGGGAATCATGGCCCAGCCAAATTGATACACACATTTTTGGGGGGACATTATTCAAACCATGACAGTCTCCAATGAGTACTGATACCTTATGTGCTACCTAGAGATAATCCTTTCGTATATGGGTTCTTAACCTGAGGTCCATTCACTAACAGAATTTGTGGGGCCCAGGACATGGTGGCCACAACAATGGGCTCAAGCATAACAATGATTTTGAGGACGGTGCAGGACTGGGCAGTATTTGGTTCTGTTGTGAGCTATGAGTCAGAACTGACTCAGCAGCGCCTAACAACAACATAACATGACCTTGGATCACTTTACATCTTAATTTTCACTCATCTCAGACTGAAATGTAGCATTTGCTTCCATTATCAATGAAGGCAACAAACCACTGTAATATTAACAGTATCTATAACTCTCACCAAGTTAAATTGCACATATTTCCGTATCCCTTTGCTGCTGTTGCAGATTTCTAAAAATATTGTTAACACTTATCACTGCTTCAGAATACAGTAGTCATTAGACCTACCACCAGGCCTTGTTATTTAAAGTGTTAATAAAGAGGTGCACGTGTTACTATAACATAAATTTGTTTTTAAATATTTTGTTAACTGTTTTTGAATCTAATTTGTTTTCTTTCTAATTGTATGTTTTTCATTTTATGAATTTTAAAACATCTTTCTGAAAAGGGATCTGTAGGCTTCATTAGACTGCCAAAGGGATCCATGCCACACAAGAAATTTCAGAACTCCTAAGGAAAGGGGGCTAGTAACGCAAGCCAAATACTTTTTTCTGGACAATTCCAAACCACTGAAATATTTTTTATTCTTTTATCCTTGAAATGAGATCAAGACATCAGACATACAGAAGTAGGTGGCAAAATTGTTCCTGGATCATCCAACTAAATGTACAAATTGGCCCTGTGGAAATTAAAATGATCATAATCTGGGGTTTCCACAACAGGGTACAGTATTTGGGAGTATATGGTCAACTTTTTATTACCTTTGATGTTAGTTAGGCCCATACCCACAGAACTTTCTGGACTCCACATTAGGAGAGACTTTGAGTTTTAAGAAAGTACAGAGATAGATTCCAGCACTGATTCAAGGGTTGAAAACCAAAACCTCTTAAAGAAGGGTTTAAAGAAACATAATTTATGCATAGTGTCATGGTTTGAATTATGTCCCCCCCAAAAAATGTATCAATTTGGCTGTGCCATGATTCCCAAAATAGTGTGGTTAGCTTCCATTTTGTGTTTGTAATTTTATGTTAAAGAGGATTAGGGTTGGATTGTAACACCATTCTTACCCAAGTCACATCCCTGATCTAATGTAAAGGGAGTTTCCCTCGGGTGTGGCCTGCACCACATTTTATTTCTCAAGAGATAAAAGGAAAGGGAAACAAGCAGAGAGTGGGGGACCTCATACCACCAAGAAAGCAGTGCCAGGAGCAGAGAGAGTCTTTTGGACCTGGGGTCCCTGTGCAGAGAAGCTCCTAGTCCAGGGGAACACAGAAGAGAAGAAGGCCGACAGAGAGAAAGCCTTCCCCTGGAGCTGATGCCCTGAATTTGGACTTTTAGCCTACTTAGCTGTAAGGAAGTAAACGTCTCTTTGTTAAAACCATCCACTTGTGGTATTTCTGTTATAGCAACACTAGATAACTAAGACAGAACTTGGTACTGAGAGAGTGGGGTGCTGCTCTAACAGATACCTGAAATGTGGAAGCGGTTTTGAAACTGTGAATGGGTAGAGGAGCAGCAGTGGCAGAGAACCAACAGCAGCAGAACCAGGAGACCAGCGTGAGATGGCGGTGGAGCCAACCCACAGAGCGAGAGAGCCAAGTGCCTGTGCACCCAAGGCTTCCTGGCGGAGTGCGGTGCCTCCAGGCACTTATTGGTGGAGCTACCTAGCTTTGGAACACTTGCCCCAGCAGGACAGATGCAGGCTTGAGGCTCGAGGGCCGAGAGGCCACAGGAAGCAGACGCTGAAGAGACAAGGAACACAAGAAGCCAAGATGCCTCAGTCTCAAAAGGTATGGCCATGACCTCAGGGGTTTCAAAGGGTGGAGCCATGGCCTCTGGTGCTTCTAAGGGTGGAGCGGCCACTCCGATGGACTAGGAGAATGGTGTGCCTGAAGCCGGGCAGATGCGGGCTTGAGGCCTGAGGGCCGAGACGCCACAGGAAGCAGAAACTGAAGAGACAAGGAACACAAGAAGCCAAGATGCCTCAGTCTCAAAAGGTATGGCATGACCTCAGGGGTTTCAAAGGGTGAAGCCATGGCGTCTGGTGCTTCTAAGAGTGGAGTCGCCACTCCGATGGAGTAGGAGAATTGTACGCCTGAAGCCGAGGGAGCAGAGCTGCTGTCCCAGTGGGCCTGGAGGGTGGAGCTGAAGCCCAGAGCTGAGGGGCTTCCACTCAGAATCTGGAGAGTGTGGCCAATACCTAGAGTCTGGAGGGCAGGGCCACTGGGTAAATTGTCTCAGAGAACAAAAGATTACTTTCAAAGCCTTGAGGGCTAATGTAATGTGTTCTGCTGATTTGCTTGGTGCCTGTTATCCCTTCTTTCCCCCCAGTTTCTCCCATTTGTAATGGAAATGTCTAGCTTGTGCCTGTTCTGTCATTGTACATTTGGAAGCAGATAACTTATATTCTAGATTTCACAGATGAAGAGGAACTTTTGGATTTTGGACTTGGAGTTAAGATTTTTGCTATGATATGATGGGGTGAATATGTTTTCCATGTTGCAAGGATGTGATTTTTTGGGGGCCACAGGGTGGAATGTCATGGTTTGAATTATGTCCCGCAAGAAATGTGTGTATCAATTTGGCTGGGCCATGATTCCCAGAATTGTGTGGTTGGCCTACATTTTGTGACTGTAATTTTATGTTAAAGAGGATTAGGGTGGGATTGTAACATCACCCTTACCCAGGTCACATCCCTGATCCAATGTAAAGGGAGTTTCCCTCGGGTGTGGCCTGCACCACATTTTATCTCGCAAGAGATAAAAGGAGAGGGAAGCAAGCAGAAAGTGGGGGACCTCATACCACCAAGAAAGCAGTGCCAGGAGCAGAGAGAGTCCTTTGGACCTGGGGTCCCTGTGTAGAGACGTTCCCAGTCCAGGGGAACAGTGAAGAGAAGAAGGCCAACAGAGAGAGAAAGACTTCCCCTGGAACTGATGCCCTGAATTTGGACTTCTTAGCCTACTTTACTGTAAGGAAGTAAACGTCTCTTTGTTAAAACCATCCACTTGCGGTATTTCTGTTATAGCAGCACTAGATAACTAAGACACATAGATTATAAATTCAACTTTTGTTCACTCCTTGTTTTTATAACTTCATTGGAGGTATAACACCAGTAAACTAACTGTGGTACTTCACATTTGAATTTCCACATGCCAGTTGATGAATTAACATTTTAAACTTAAGCTATCGTATATGGCTCTGTCTGGGTGGGCCACACTTCCAGCTGGGGAGTAGTGCCGCCTTTCTCAAAGTTTTGGCAACAAATTAAATATTTTGTTTAAATTGGCTCATTTTATTTTTTCAAATAATTGATCTCAGGGATTTGACTTTAAATCTGTAGATGGTGGTAGTCTAGTACAATAGGGATGAATATTAGGCTGGTAGTAGCAATTTAGATGGTCCGAAGACGGGTTTTAAAGATCTGGGCAATAGGTAAAGGAGGTCCAAACTAGTGCAGGTCCATGGGAATGAAAAGGGACAGACATTGTAGAGTTGAAATTCACATGATCAATTTACAGACGTACTACTATTTGATACCACTTTTCTCCTTTAATGCACACCTGAAATCTCACATTCTCACTGAACGTTCCAAAAATGAACTCAGAAATTAGTCTACTTCAAATATCAACCCATCACAGAACTTTTCGTTATCCTTCACCTAACGGACAAGTCAGTTTATCTGCCATAATAATAATGCTAATGCTAATGGTACTAGTTATTTAGCATCTACTATGTGTCTGGTGGAGTCCCTGGGCGGTGCAAATCATTAAAACACTCAGTTGCTAACGAAAGGGTTGGAAGTTCAAGTCCACTCAGAGGTGCCTGGGAAGAAAGGCTTGGTGATTTACTTCCAAAAAATCAGCCACTGAAAACCCTGTAGATATACTGTTATAATAGACACACAGATCAATGGAATAGAATTGAGAATCCAGAAATAAACCCACACATCTATGGTCAACTGATTTCTGGCAAGGGTGCTAAGTTCATTCTATGGAGAAAGAAGAACTTCTTCAATAAATGGTGTTGGGAAAATCGGATTTCCACATGCAGAAAAATGAAACAATCTCCATACTTCAACACATGCGCAAAAACAAATTCAAGCTGGATTAAGGACCTAAATGTGCAAACTAAAGCTATAAAATTCTTAGAAAAAAAATGCAGGGGCAACACTGTCAGGCCTAGCTTTTAACAATGATTATCCAATACAATAACAAAAGCACAAACAGCAAAAGACAAAATAAATAAATGGGACTTCATAAAAATTAAAAACTTTTGTTCATCAAAAGATTTTACCAAAAATGTGAAGACAAGTTACCAGCCGGAGGAATATCTTTGGAAACTATATATCCGATAAGAATATAATAACCAAAATACATACCAATCTTCAACAACTTAACAACAAAAGACAAATAACCCAATCCTAAAATGGGCAAAGGACTTGAATAGACATTTCACCAAAGAGAACATTCAAATGGGCCCCAGACACATTAAAAGATGCTCAACACCATTAGCCATCAGAGAGATGCAAATCAAAACCACAATGAGAAACCATTTCGCTCCCACTAGGATGGCTAACGAGCCCTGATGGCACAGTGGTTAAGTGCTCTGCTGCTAACCGAAAGGTTGGTGGTTTGAATCCATTAGATGTGGCAGTCTGCTCCCGTAAGGATTTACAGCTTTGGAAACCCTATGGGTGCAGTTCTACTCTGTCCTACAGGGTTGCTATGAGTCGGATGCTGAAGCTGGGACTCTGCTAAGTGCATTTCTGCCTTGCCATCTGCTTCAGATTAGGCTCTACCTATAGGAGCAACAGAGAGAGGATGCAAGACTGGGGGAGGGAGAAGGGACTTGCTCCTTCTTGTCCGCTTCCTGTAGGCTTCCAGTTTTAGTGTCTCCCCAACAACGCCTCCTCACCCTGGCAGTGGCAGTTCATTCCAGTAGCAAGAGTCAAATCCAGTTTGCTGTTTATTCAACACTCGCTGAATCAGCCTCATCACACCCACTCAGAGACCCCAGTACTAAGGAAGAAGCGCCCCTCCGCAGGGATCTGAGTCTCAGTCCTGTGGGGACCTTCCTCTAAGTCACTAAGTTTGAATTCCAGCTTCTTCCCTTTGTTCCCCTAGCCTAATGGGGAGTAGCTGCTTTCTGCAGTTATTGCCTCAGTGACACTTCTAGAAATATCATTTTAGCTTTCAGTTGCATAATTAACAACTTTGTACCCAATTGAGAATACTTCATATTAAATTCTTTCTGTTGAAATAACTGGTTTCTGTCTCTTGATGGGACCCTGACTGGTATAGTGAGGTAAACATTATTCCTTCCTTTTCCTAAATAAGGAAATTTGTGCTTAGTATTAGGAGAACTTAAGTAACTTACCCACTGTTGTCCAGCTAATAACTGGAAAGCCAGGATTAAAACTCCTCCGAAGTCTGGCGCTTGAGTCATAACTACTCCCATTTCTGCTTCATTCTGGACTTCATTACTTTTGCTCACTGTTATGGATTAAGTTTTGTCCCTTAAAAATGTATGTTGAAGTCTTAACCCCCAGTTTTTGTGAATATAATCTTATTTGGAAACAGAGTCTTTGAAGACGTTATCAGTTAAGTTAATATGAGGTCATACCAGAGTACAGTGGATCCTAATCCAATATGAGTGGTATCTTATAAAAGAGGAGAAGAGACACAGACAGAGGAAGGACAATGTGACCCTGCAATTGCAAGCTAAAGAATGCCTGAAGCTATCAGAAGCTAGGAGAAAAACATGGAACAGACTCTCCTTCAAAGGCTCAGAAGGAATCAAGAAGGTCGACAGTATGATCTCAGACACTCAGCTTCCAGAACTGTGAGACAATAAATTTCTGTTCTTATAAGCCACCCAATTTGTGGTATTTTGTTATGGAAGCCCTAGGAAACCAATATACTCACTTTCATGGTCTTTTCTTTGTGTCTTGGTGTAAGGCATCACTTGGCAGACTCCTCTGGAGCAGGAACCATGTTTTCCCCCCACCCTTTGGTGCAGGGCGGGAGGCCCAGGGTTAGGTGGTGTAGACAACATCAGTGCAGCCCTGACTGGGATCGGAAAGATGACCCAACTGGCTGCTGCAGATGCTCAAGTCCTCTTTGCTGTGAGTTCAGGACTTGGTGTCCCCAGGAGCCAATCTCAGCCCTCAGCTGAGAGTTCTCTCCACTCAGCTGCTCCTGGCAACATTAAGAGAGAAGAAATGGGGACACCAGGGTGTGGGCAGCCCAGTGGCCTATAGTGGGAACAAACATGGCTAGAGCAGGCCCAGGCAGTGGGATCTGCTGGGAACTCCCCATTGTTTGGCCTGTTTACTTGGGAGGGAAAGAGACTTTAAATCTTGGTCTTCTATGGATAAATCCATCAGAGTGTAGTGTGGTTTTGCTTAGTGCCATAGCTGAAATGCTCTTCTTCAAACATAGCAAACAAAACAGTGCAAACCATCTGTCTCTCAGCCATCAGTTTCCATACCTGGGAGCATTTTGCAGGTCTGATGGGGTAGCCTGTGCAATGGGTGAGGCTGGGCCTGGTGGAATGTGGGAGGAGGATGTGTTTCAGCCTGTCTGCTCTCTCCCAGGTTTCCAGGGCAGCAGGTCCCAAACCCTCCCTGCTTGCTCCGCAGCAGAGCCTAGGAACATGCCAATCTCAATCAGTGCTGGACCAAACCTGGCCTGCTCTCTGCCTCTTTGCCCCTGCTTCTACTCCACTTGGCTCATGGTAATAGACGATTTGGCCAAGTCCTGGAAGGTAGTTGGGGGTTGCCTGGGAAGCAGGCAGGACCCTCATGCCGTTCACAATGGCCCTTATGCGTCTTGGCACTCTCAGCTCTGTACTCACAAGTCCTGAGTTCTACCCTGTAACGTGCTTTAGGACTACAAATTGAGCCATTACCTTATTTCCACATTTCTCAATCCATTCTGCTTTTTGATTGGACTTGACCAACTAGAAAAAGATTCTCAAAAGCAAGTTCTAACTTCCTGCATCAGAAGCCATGGGACATTAACAATTCAGACTCTTTGGCCCCCCACTACAAAACTATTAAAGCAGAGGGTCTGGTGGTATGGCCTGGTAATCTGTATTTTTAGTAAATTTCTGGAGGGAATTTGTATGTTAGAGTTTGTGAATCTCTACACTAAACAGGAAAGAATTCAGCTGCACTAGATTAAGGAAAACTACAAAAGGAATATATACTTCCTCCACTTACCCCCTTGCCTAGCCCTAAAGAAACCTATAGTCTCATTCGGTAGACATGCTATACATACTAAACAGCCAAATTATGCCAGGGAGTTTATGAGTAAAGACCAAAAGCAAGATAGTCAATACTGGTTTAACCACGTTAAATAATTTGGTCTTTGTAATTTGGTTTCAATAATATGATCTTTAAATTATGTTAGGGATATGAAAATGTACTCACATTAGTTTATTCAGTTTTCAGTGCTCCAGTTTTTTTGGTCAGGCACTTCAGATATTAATAAGCCCATCAGGAGTAATTGCAGTAGAAAACTATCATCCTAAGAGAACTGGCTGTTAAAACACTGCTGCTAATCAAACAGGAAAGGTGAGTGAATGTGGCAGAAATACTTACAAATGTTTTTGAGTTGATGTACTTAAGGAAGGGTTAAGGCAACAAGTTTATGGTATAGCCTTTGTCATGGGTTGAATTGTGCCCCCCCTCCCAAAAGATATATTGAAGTCCTAACCCCTGGTACCTGTGAATGTGACCTTATTTGGAAATAGAGTCTTTGAAGATATTCAGTTAACAGGAGGTCATATTGGAGTAGAGTGGATCCTACTTTAATATGACTCGTGTCAATATGAGAAGAAAAGAGACACAGAGAGATGGAGAGGGGAAGACAGCCATGTGAAGACAGAGACAGAGATTGGAGTTACGCATCTACGAGCCAAGGAACACCAAGGATTGCCAGGAACCACCACAAGCTAGGGAGAGGCAAGAAGGATCCTCCCCTAGAGCCTTCAGAGAGATCGTGGCCTTGCTAATACCTTGATTTCAGACTTCTAGCCTCCAGAACTGTGACCTAATACATTTCTGTTGTTTTAAGCTGCCCACTTTCTGGTCCTTTGATATGACAACCCTAGGAAACTAATTGTTGTTGGTAGGTGCCATTGAGTTGATTTTCAGCTCATAGTGACCCTGTGTGACAGAGTAGAACTACCACACACAGTTTTCTAGGCTGTGATCTTTACAGGAGCAGATCACTAGGTCTTTCTCCCGCAGAGCCACTGGGTGAGTTCAAACCACCAGCCTTTTGGTTAAAAGCAAGCACTTAACCGTAGCAACACCAGCACTCCTTAGGAAACTAACACACCCTTTAAAAGAGCCAAATCGCGATCAGGAAGCTCTGGGGTCCTAGAGATCTGGCTGTGTCTCACGTCACCTTGTTGCCTCACAGGCTCACTGCCTCCTTTGCCTGCCTGGCATCTCCAGTTTGATGCCCAATTTTACTTTCTTCCTGGCTCCAGAGTTTCTGGCTCTGGCTAGCATGTCTCCACTGTAATATGGCATGCTTACAAACTGACAAATTGATTACTACCATCATTTCTGGTACAGCTCTGGTACCTTCTACTGCCATCACCCACTACTATCACCACCACTGTCTTCAACAAACCACTGTCACCATCCACCAATCAGCACCACCACCAGCATCACCACCGTAGGCCTCTACCACAACTGCCTCACTACCCTCAGATTCTATTTATGTAGCAGTCGGCTGCTAAAGGTTGCAGGTTTGAGTCCACCCAAAGGCACCTTGGAAAAAAAGCCTGACAATCTACTTCTGAAAAATCAGCCACTGAAAGCTCTATGGAGCACAGTTCTCCTCTGACACATGCAGGATCACCGGTAGTCAGAATCCACTTGATGGCAACTGGTTTATATGCTAAGCACTTTTCATCTTTACCACATTTAAATCATTGTGAAAAAAATATTATTACCTCTATTTTTCAGATAAGAAAACTGAAGTTCAGAGCCTTGAAACAGTGTCCCTGGGTTCACACTGTTAAGTTTCTCTGATCCCCAAGCCCACAGGTCGTAGGTAATGAAAGAGAGGTTGTGAGGATCAGTTATCTGCAAATGACTAAGAATTGTGGGGAGTGCCAGATTATTCATGTGCTGCTGATGTTGGTGGACATTACTGACTGAACAAGCCAAAAAGCCAAAGTTTACTGATTGCTTAGAGCGCACCAAGCCGAGTGATGAAGGTGCTAAATTAATTCAGGTTAATACTTGCCTACCAAGACACTTGGATAATAACAATTCACATTGTCAACATTGTAGATATGTCTAACATGACAATTTTCTAACAGATGGAGCTAAAGTGTCTTAAGAAAAAGGTACCTTTTTCTAATTTGCATAAAGGAACCATATGGGCACAGTTATGGATTAAATTATGTCCTCCAAAAATATGTGTTGTAAATCCTAACCCCTAGAGTGATTATAATCCCAACTGGGAGTGGGTTTTCTCTGTTATGTTGATGAGGCAGAATTAGTGTACAGTGTGTCTTAAATCAATCTCTTTTGAGATACAAAAGAGCAGATGAAGCAAGCAGAGAAGGAAGCAGAGATGCGGGAAGATAGATGCCATGCCACATGAAGATCACCAAGGAGCCAAGGAACAGAAGCTGAAAAGAGACAAGGACCTTTCCCCATAGCCAACAGAGAGAGAAAGCCTTCCCCCAGAGCTGGTGCCCTGAATTCAGACTTCTAGCCCCCTAAATTGTGAGAAAATAAATTTCTGTTTGTTAAAGCCACCCACTTGTGGTATTTCTGTTATAGCAGCACTAGATGACTAAGACAGTCACTACTGATCAACTCAGAGCACCCCTCTTTCTCATACGCATACCCCTTTATTGATTTCTGTTTGCATCTATGGACGGCTATATGCATTAGATGCACAAAACCTTTTTTTCTTTTTGGAGAGGAAAATTGAGGAAGAAGCTTCTAGAAGAAGGAACAAAGCGGGGTAGAGGGACTGGTGTGTTTCCTACTCTTTCTACAGTTTGGAGGACTCTCAACCCCTGCGATTACAGGGCAGATGACCAATGCAGATAAAAACTGCCCGGTAGACTGGAGGCATGATCAGTGAACTGCCTTGGGGTCCAGGGACAAGAAGCTGAAAGAGAACCTTCTCCCCTCTGCATCACACTTTTCAGGCCCCTGTGGACAGCAGGCCTTGGGAGCAGGCTGAGGCTGGACACCTGGCCTGAACTCTGGCCACTAAGGATGGATGGTGGCAGCTGTCAAGTTCTCTGCAGCGTTGTGAGCAGGCAACATGGACCATGGGAACCTGAATTACAGGTGTTACCTGGAGATTGCAGCTAACCCCCCGGTGTGGATTTACCCACCAGCTGCTCAGCCTTTGGAGATACCCACCTATCAATAGCTGGGAGATACTTGGGGGAAGCTGAGATCCTGCTATTTTTTCATTCACCAAATATTTATTTATTTAGTCTCTGCTGTGTGCCAGGCACACGTGTGTGTATATATGTCAGGTGCAGAGGAAAACAGTGAAGTGAGAAGCATAGAGAGTGTTGGGGCGGGGGTTACTATTGTATGTAGTGTGGTCAGGGAAGGCCTCTCTAAGGAGGTGACATTTATCTTAAATGAGTCTAAAGGAGGAGCGTGCGAAGGGGTGACATTTCAGGGCGAGGGAACAAGTGCAAGGGCCTTGTGGTGGGAGTGCGTCCAGCTGTTCTGTGCTCCAGGAAGCATGGAAATCCTGAGAGGCTGGAGCCAAGTGTGTAGGGAAGAGTAGTCAGAGATGAGGGCAGAGAAGTAACAGGGAACCAGAAACCTGAAGGTCCTGGAAAGCACTTTGGTTGTCCTAGGAATGAGATGGAAAGCAATTGGAGGGTTTTAAGCAGAGGAAAAACATGGTTTGATGCAGACAGAGGAGGCTATTAAGTCAACAGACACATGGAGTTTACTCACAGCAAGCTTATGATGGAGATACTACCATTATCCCCACTGCAAAAGTGGGGAAGCTTTGCTTAGAGAATTGAAGTCACCTATTTAAGGCCCTGGAGCCCTGGTGGCACAGTGGTTAAAAGCTCAGCTGCTAACCAAAAGGTCAGCAGTTTGAATCCACCAGCAGCTTCTTGGAAACCCTATGGGGCAGTCCAATAGGGCCGCTATGAGTCAGAAATGACTCCACAGCAATGGGTTTGGTTTGTACTTAAGGTTCCAAGGTCAGCCAGTATGGAGGAGCTGGAATTTGAACCCAAGCAGAGGGAGCCGTTTTATCACTGAGTGCTACTGGGTCTTCCTTGCCAAAAGAATGCATCATGCTACAAGAACCTACTCTTTCTAGCCTAGTGCTAAGGGTGACAGTACCCACCACTGCCTGACAAGTCCTTTCTGACTTCCCAGGGATTTACTTCACACTGAATCATCTTGTGTCCCCTTGGGACGCCTACCTGTCGGTGTTCCCTAGAGGGTGCAAATGCCTCTGGATGAAGGATCTTACCTCAATTTATGAGGACCCTTCTGGGATTTTGAGATCTAGTTCCATTAAAGCCTGCACACTTATTTAACTAAAAACAAATCCAAATGCTGAGGTTTGTGAAATTGCATGCCTGGTAATGCAAATCTATAATTCTCACTTCCTGCTGCTTCTGGCTGACTGTAAATATCCTGAAAATTCAGCTTCATTGGAAATGTTTTGACCATTCTGCTTCTGGCTCCAAGGGTAGTAATAAATAAAAATGAAAAGCAGTGGGAGACAAACTGGATTAAATTTTTTTAAAGTTTAACACGGCTGAGCTCTGGGAGGGTGGCTAAGGACTTCTGGTTTGTGCCTCTCATGTCTGTCTTGGTTCTTTAATTCCCAAACCCAAGCCCTTGGGGTCTGCACAGGCATTTCACCTCCTGATGACTCATCTTCAGCTCTGAAGGTAGTGGGGGTAGATGAGTCACCATCATTTGCAGAAGCAACCGGTAATGGAAAGAACCTTAGTTTTGCTATCTAACTAGGACAGTTATCTATTTCCAACTAAAAGCAAGGACTGAGCTCTGAGACAAGCTACCCATGAAGTATTCATGAGACAAGGTAGCAGAACATCTGGGATTGGTGGTGTTCTAGGTAATCTGGATTATGGATGCCATATGAATTTGAAGTCAGAATCTTGGGGCAGTCTGGATTCTCTAAAAGGGCAAGCTACCATTTAAGGACTGATGCATTTATTAAAGGACTGATACATGTCCTTGCTGGTAACGGTGGCTGTGACCATACAGTAATAATTATGGTAAACCAAACAGCCTAAATATGCTGCGATCCCCGGGCCTCGCGAGTTTGCCTGACAATCCCTGAAGGATCCATTGATGAAGTCACACTAGGAGATAGGCAGACTTCCTGAGCTGGTGGTGAATACTACGTGGATTACACATGGGGCCAGTGGGATCAACGAGTCTATCGGGCAGCACCAGGGAGGTCCAGGGAAGGAGATGTGAGTGCCGTATTTCAGCAAGTATCTGCACCCCCTGTGAACACGGTCATCCTTTTTAGTCACAACCAAACCTCCTGCCCCACCTCCTAGCCCAACACACACAGACACACACACACAGACACACACAGGACTTTTCTTTTAGGGCTCTATTCAGAGGCTCCTGGGCTACTCCACAATGCATAATAGTCCATTGCTTTTAAATCTCCTGCCTGCCCATTGATGAACATTTATTTCAGTTGCTTAGCAGTGCCATTCGCAGGCCTTACCTTCGTGGTTGTAGACTGTAATGATTTCTGTTATTCTATTAACACAGCACACAAATACACACACACACACACACACACACACACACACACACACACAGAGGATGAAACCAAACGTGGGAATCTTTTCCAGACTGGGGGCAGCTGGACCATAACAAAAGTTAGAATTGTTTAGTTGTCTTATTTAGCCTTGAATTCAATTCTACCTAAATAGAATTGTTCTATATTTTTAGGAAGAATTAATGTGAGCCCAAGTGATGCAACAGTTAAGTGCTGGGCTGCTAACAGAAAGGTTGGTGGTTCAAACGCACTCAGTGGCTCTGCGGGAGCTCTGTTGATCTGCTCCCATAAAGATTTAAAAAAAACAAAAACAAAAACCAAACCCGCTGCCGTTGAGTCAATTCCAACTCATAGTGACCCTACAGGAGGGAGCAGAACTGCCCCATAGAGTTTCTAAGGAGTGTCTGGTGGATTTGAACTGCCGACCTTTTGGTTAGCAGCTGTAGCACATAACTACTGCACCACCAGAGTTTCCTCCCATGAAGATCACAGCCTAGAAAACCCTATGGGGCAGTTCTACTCTGTCACATGGGGTCACTATGAGTCAGAATCAACTAGACGGCACCCAGCAACAACATGAAAGGACCTAATTCCTGCTGTGTTTTCAGGAATTTGTCCCCTTCACACTGCATTCCACGTTTTTACATTTGGATTAGACTTCCCAAAAGTCAGCAACAACACTTGTTTCTTCTTGGAATATTGATTCTTTCATGCAAAATATACCAAGCACCTACTATGGGCAAGACTCCAGCTAGGCTTTTAAGGATGTAGAAATGCACGAGATACAGTCTCGGTCCCCAATAAACAAAGCTTAAGCTTCTTCGTTAGAGATATGGAAAGTAAGTTATACATCTTGATATTTAACCTTCTAAATAAACAACTTCATAGAACTAATCCGAATGGAACCCTTTCACCACAGACTTTTTTTTGACAATCTGGGGCTCCTTTCTGCAGGAGTTAAGTGTTTTTGCAAGAAAAGAAAATCTTTTCCATATTTTGTAAAGTTATGCAGAATGCCACCTTAGAGCAGAAGTGGTTAGATTTAGCTCCTGCTAATTATGTCTTCTTAAATCCAGCAACAGCTTGGCAAGCAGCTGGCTTGGAGGGAGCATCCGGCAGCTCATAAGGCCGGGTGCCACAACAGGGCACTTGTTCTGCTCACCGTAGCCTTTGGCTCCCCCTTGGCACTGGACCTTAATTGCCTCCCAACTGGGATGGTCTGAACCTGCTTGCTGAGCCTCCTTGGCAGGTACCTAACCAAATGTCCCCAGGCCTCACCAGCCTTTGGGGGCCAATTAGATCACATTTTCACACAAATTTTGCTAGCTGATGGTTCCACCTGCATAACATGGGCCCTCCATATCTCCTCTTTCTCAAAGTCTTTCTCCTTAGCTGAGGGAGTCCACAGGATGTATCAAGTATGCTCAGAAATTGTTCGCAGATCTTGGATGTTCCCAGCTTGTCAGCTGTTTGAAGCTGCCAACTGTTGGTCTCCGTGTGTGAGTACCCCTGGGCAGCATCTCTGCCACCGCCCAGCTTGGCATAAGCGAGCTGCTAGCTGGGGCCTCCAAGAGTTCTCAGGTGCCATGGCTGGGCACAACTCTCTGGTGATTGGGGTATGCATTTGGTGGACACGGACTCTGGCACTGCTCAGAGCAGACTATCATGTCTCTCCTGAAAATGCGCCATATGATGCTTTCCTCACCCAGGGCCCTGTCTTCCTGTGCCACAAAGCTACCCCTGATTCCTGCCCTGCTGGCAAAGCACCACAGAGATCTGTGTTCCTTTTTATCCCTCCTTACGCTGGAGTCAGCTGCATTCCTTGCAGAAGTAGGGAACAAGCCCTCACCCCACTCTGCATCCTTTTTCATATTCTGAGTCCCAAACCTGTTCTTCTTGTTCCTGAGGATACAAAATTCCCTCGTGGAAACTGCTCCTTCGGCTTCTGGCTCTGGCCTCGATCTTCCTAGGGGCTCATGCCTGCTGTACCTCCCTCTATTGTCCTGCTCCCCATTTCTCCTTTAGTGCCCACTCCCCATGCATCAAACTCTTTCTTCCTCCTTCAGCCAAAAAACAAGATGATGCAGATCAACCATGTAAATACACGTCTGGAGACCGTGAGCGGGTCCTGTTCTTAGTTGTCTGATCTCTGTTTAAGCATAACCGGCCCTGCTACAAGAAAATCACTGAGTCTCTAGCATGTGTATGTGTTCCTACTATTGACATGAGACAGAAAGCAGCTTATAGTGTTTGAGCAGCAGGTCTTTGATTCCTTTTCCTTCATTTACCCACACTGTTTCCCACAAGGGTCAAATGAGATAACAAGAGTTATACCTAAATTGCAAGTGGCCATGTCAGTTTAATATGTGATTGACACCTTGCATACTGTGGCTGTTCAATACATACCATCACGGAATGACTACTGGCCATGACATTTTATTATTCATCTAGTTACCCATTCAAAAAAGAATTATTAAGCACCTACTAAGGCTCGGAGCCCTGGTGGTGCAGTGGTTAAGAGCTCGGCTGCTAACCAACAGGTCAGCAGTTTGAATCCACCAGATGCTCCTTGGAAACCCTATGGGGTAGTTCTTCTCTGTTCTATAGGGTTGCTATGAGTAGGAATTGACTTGACAGCAATGGATTTGTTTTTGTTTTTTTTCTAATCCAATATGACTTCATCTTAACTAATTATATCAGCAAAGACCCTATTTCCAAATAAAGTCACCTTCTAGGTTCTGGACAGACATGAATTTTGGGGGCACACTATTCAACCCACTATAGTGGAGAAGGAGGAATACTAAGTAAATTAATAAAAAATAATAAGAAGAACGTACCAGATTGTGGTAAGTGCTATGCAGAGAAGTGAGTTAGGGTGATGTGATAGAGGGTGACTAGTTGGTCCGATTAGAGTCGGACTTCAAGAAGGCCTCTCTTATTTCAGAAAGGAAATCACCAAATCAATACCATTTACAATAGCCCCCAAGAAGATAAAATACTTAGGAATAAATCTAACCAGAGACGTAAAAGATCTATACAA